>NC_088393.1:46340833-46704166 GCF_037993035.2 Macaca fascicularis
TGCTCCTACTACAGGGACTGACTCATGTTTTCCTGTAGAAGAGGGTCCTCTACCATTGTCCCAGCAGTTAACCTCCCCTATCCTGTTGTCAGCCATCCTCCAATCCCATCAGAGTGGTCTAACCTCCAACCCTCCTGCTGGGGCTAACCTGTGCCTTTGCTGTCTAGGAAGAGTCGCTTCTGCTGAAGGACTGCAGGTGCCGCTCCCGCCTCTTCCCCAGGACCTGGGACCTGAGGCAACTGCAGGTGAGAGGGGGAGTCAGGCCCACGCCTGCCCTCCCGACCCCGCTCACCTGGCTCTGTAGTGGCCCCTTCACCTTCTCCTTCTCCCTGGTCTCTCGCTCCTCTCCCCACACCTGCTCCCCCTTCCCTCTGCTCCCACCTGACCACACTGGCTGTGCCCTCTCCCCTGTGCCTGTCACCTTCACTTGTTCCTCTCTATCCTCCTCCCCCCCACCTGTTCCCCTCACCTGCCCCCTCACCTGTTCTTTCTCACCTCTCCTCAGGTGAGGGAGCGCCCCGTGGCTTTGGAGGCTGAGCTGGCCCTGACGCTGAAGGTTCTGGAGGCCGCCGCTGACGCTGACTCGGTCCTGGTGGATGTCTTGGACCAGCCCCTTCACACCCTGCACCACATCCTCTCCCAGCTCCGGGCCTGTGTGAGTCCTCGGGGCCTGGGCACCCAGGTCTGTGGGCTCTGAGCAGCGTCCTTCCCCTGTGGTGGCCCAGGCCCCACCTCACACGCGGCTCTCCTCTGCCCACAGATCCAGCCTCAGCCGACGGCAGGGCCCAGGCCCCGGGGCCGCCTCCACCACTGGCTGCACCGGCTCCAGGAGGCCCCAAAAAAGGTGAGTGAGCCGGGAAGAGAGGGACTGGGGTCTGGGGAGCCACTAGGATCCCAGACCCTGGACAGCCCCTGACCCATCCCCTTCTCCCTACAGGAGTCCCCTGGCTGCCTCGAGGCCTCTGTCACCTTCAACCTCTTCCGCCTCCTCACGCGGGACCTGAAATGTGTCGCCAGCGGGGACCTGTGTGTTTGACTCTCCCACCAGTCATCCAATCTGAGATTTTATTTATAAATTAACCGCTTGTCTTAATTTATTGCCACCCAATCGCTATTTATGTATTTGTGGGTATAAACCCAACTCACCTCCAGGCAAATGTTTATTTTTCTACTTTTTATAACCCTTGTTGAAATAAACAATGAGGAAAAGACACCCATGACATGGGACTGTGTGTGTGTTGGTGTGTATTTCCTTTGCGTTGCTGCCATAACAATGCTAAAAGTAGCATCTTCCAAAGACACACTTGATGAGCTGGGAGTCTACAGGTCAGAGGCTCGCTGGCCCTGGCCGGTTTCTCTCCTGTGGGACTCACAGGCTGGAATCCAAGCATTGCTGCTGGCCTCTTACTGGGGGCTCTGAAGAGAAACTCGTTCCAGGGTCAGCCACATTGTCGGCAGATCACTGTTCCTTGCTGCTGTAGGGCTAAGGTTCCTGCCTCCTCCTGGCTGTGGGTCCATCCTGAGCTGACTCTGCTGAAAGGGACCTCCACTTCTCTCACTGGGCTAACCTCCACCCTCCCTGCAGTGGGCTATCTCGTGCTCCTACTCTAGGGGCTGATTCGTGTCCTCCTGCAGCGGAGGGTCCTCTGACATCCTCCCGGGAGTTAACCTCCACTATCCTGTTATCAGCCATCCTCTAATCTCACTGGAGTGGTCTAACCTCCACCCCTTCTGCTGGGGGCTAACCTGTGCCCTTGCTCTCCAGGAAGAGTCACTCCTGCAGATGGACTGCAGGTGCCGCTCCCGCTTCTTCCCCAGGACCTGAGATCTGAGGCATAATACATAATGTATTCTATCCCTCATGACAGTGCAAGACAGAATAATTTCACTGCCCTGAAATTTCTCCATCCAGGCTTCTCTGGCTTTCCGTGGTCCCTGCCCATGGGCCCTTCCAACTCAGAGCCAGCAACGGTGCCTCAAACCTTTCTCATGCTTGGAACCTCTCTGACCTCTCCTGCCACATTTCTTTTTTTTTTTTTTTTTTTTTTTTTTGAGACGGAGTCTTGCTCTGTCACCCAGGCTGGAGTGCAGTGGCCGGATCTCAGCTCACTGCAAGCTCCGCCTCCCGGGTTTACGCCATTCTCCTGCCTCAGCCTCCCGAGTAGCTGGGACTACAGGCGCCCGCCACCTCGCCCGGCTATTTTTTTGTATTTTTTAGTAGAGACGGGGTTTCACCGTGTTAGCCGGGATCGTCTCTCGATCTCCTGACCTCGTGATCCGCCCATCTCGGCCTCCCAAAGTGCTGGGATTACAGGCTTGAGCCACCGCGCCCGGCCTCCTGCCACATTTCTCTTGTGCTTCCAGCTAGGGAAAGTCTTCCACGTTTCAGGGCTCAGGTGATTAGACTGGCATCCAGGGTGATCTCCCCAGTGTCAGTCCACACGCCATTATCGTATCTGAAAAGCTCCTTTGCCGAGTCACATAAGATACGCACAGGGTCCAGGTATGCGGTGCTGGGTGTTTTTGGGGTGGCATCTTCGGCCTCCTACAGTGTATGTACAATTGTGCTTCTGATTGTGTGTCATTGTAGTTACAGATTGTGTGTGTGTCTCGTCTACCTCAGAGTGTGTGAGGGATCATTTAGAATGCATTGTGCTATAAGTAAAGTAACAGGAGCTAGAAACGCCTTGGTAATAAGAACTTTCATTAGCATCCATGGTGAGACATCTAGAACGGCAGGTTCATTGAGGGCTGTGCTATCCACTGGGGTCCCCAGGCCACATTGTCACTGTCGAGCACCCAGAATGTACGTGGTGCAACCTAATTTGTGCAGTGAGTCTAAAACAAACCCCAGAATTTGAAGATGTACTGTAGGGAAAAAATAATGTAAAACATCTGGATTATAATTTATATATTCATTAGATGTTGAAATGAGAGCACATTGGATGTATTGGGTGAAATGAAACATGTTTAAAATTAATTTAGAGCCTGGATGTGATTGCTCAAGCCTGTAATCACAGCACTTTGGGTGGCTGAGTTGGGAGGATCACTTGAGCCCAGAACAGCCTGGGCAACATAGCAAGATCCTGCCTCTACAAAAAAATTAAAGAATTGGCTGGGCGTGGTGGCACAAGCCCATAATCCCAGCTACTGGCAGAAGGTGAGATGGGAGGATTGCTTGAGGCCAGGAGTTCATGACCAGCTTGAGCAACAGCAGGACCCTGTCTCTTGCACGATCACATCTCACTGCAGCCTCAAACTCCTGGGCTCAAGTGATTCTCTCTCTTCAGCACCATCCTCCACCCACCCCAGCCCCTCCTGGAACTGGGATTACAGGTTTGAGCCACTGAGTCCAGCCCATTCTCTTTCCAAGAAGCCCTTGAATTGTATAAGCAAACATGAGGTCTCACTAACCCTGGATCGGCCCCCACAAATGAGGAGGACAACTTGGATCAGGGATCCCTGCTGAGTACAGTTGGCTGAACTGCTGGAACAAAGAGTCCCCCAAATACAGTGACCGTGGATTACAAACCACAGAGTGTCATTCTCCAAGAGCTCCTCCTCCCAAGGTGAGCGCTCCCCCTGGTAGGATGGCCCCACCCAGTCATCCAGGGGCCCTGGTTCCTGGCAGTTCTGTGCTCCACAGTCCCCGGGGCAGGGCTCCCTCACCATCTTCACCCACCGGACCCGACGGCAGCCTTGAAAAGCCTACGGACCCTTCTCAGAATGAAAGAACACGTGCAGGACAAAGGAATCCAACTCTGATTGTAATACAGTGATCAAAATATTTTTTCACACTGTGACATAGCAATTCATGTGCTTCTTCATTAATGCATTAAGTAAAAAATCACCCGTGGCAGCTTTAATAACCACTGTGACTTGGAAGCAGAGATGAGCATGAATGATATTTCAAGGTGCCTGCTGGAAGATAACGTGATAGGAAATGTCTGTGATTTTTTTTTGGTGACAAAGTCACAAGTTCTGCTAACACTGTTGTGGTGTGTTGCCTGCATTTGTAATGGATTTGTGCTAGACGGAAGCCTGTCCCCAGAGTGTTCCTGATCCCTGGAGCTGGGAATATGTTATGTTCCACGGCACGAGGGCCTCTGCAGATGTAAGTTAAGAGTTTTGGATGGGGATGTTTTCCTGGGTTGACCACCTGTACCCAATTTCGTCACAAAAGTCCTTCTAAGAAGGAGCCAGGGCGTCAGCATCATTAGCAGAAGATGTAATCGCAGAAGCAGAAGGCTGGAGTGATGTCAGGAAAGCAACAGGGGCCAGTGGATGCCGGACACCCCCAGAAACTGAAAAAGGCAAGGAAAGAGATCTCCCCTGCAGCTTCCAGAAAGAACCAGGTCTGCTGACGCCTTAAGCCTCGTAAGTGGGATAGAAAACACCAGTGGAAGAACCACCTGGCCACCTGAGAATCTTGAGAAATTACAAATCACTGGCAATTGTGGGGGGGAGGGGGGCTGTTTTGTTCTTTTTGGGGTTTCTTTTGCTTTTTTGAAACAAGTTCTCACTTCCATGTGCAGCTTGGGCCAAAGCAGCTCCAGGACAGGTATACGGGACAAAGAGTGGGTTATCGGTTCAATAAATAGACAGCCCGGCCAGGTGCGGTGGTTCAAGCCTATAATCCCAGCACTTTGGGAGGCCAAGGCAGGCAGGCAAGGAGTTCAAGACCAGCCTGGTCAACATGGTGAAACCCCGTATCGACTAAAAATACAAAAATTAGCTTGGCGTGGTGGCAAGCACCTGTAATCCCAGCTACTTGGGAGGCTGAGGCAGGAGAATCACTTGAACCTGAGAAGCAGAGGTTGTAGTGAGCCAAGATAGTGCCACTGCATTCCAGCCTGGGTGACAGAGAGAGACTCTATCTAAAATAAAATAATAAAAATAAATAAATAAAACTTGTATAAGGCCAGGCACAGTGGCTCACACCTGTAATCTCAGCTATTTCCAAGGCTGAGGTGGGAGGATCACTTGAATCCAAGAGTTCGAGACCAACCTGTGCAACATAGTGAGACTCTGTCTCTACCAAAAATAAAAATTAGCCAGAGGTGGTGGTGCACGCCTGTAGTCCCAGCTGCTCAAGAGACTGAAGCAAGAGGATCATTTGAGACCAGGAGTTCCGGTCCACAGTGAGCTATGATCGTGCCACTGACTCCAGCCTGGGTGACAGAATGAATCCCTGACTCCAAAATAAACAAAATACTAATGCATGCTACAACATAGGTGGACCTTGAAAACTCTATGCCTGACATCTGATTTGGGAGGAGAAAAAAAGAGCAAGAAAGGCTAGGTGCGGTGACTCACGCCTATAATAGCAGCACTTTGGGAGGCCGAGGCGGGAGGATCTCCTGAGGTCAGGAGTTCGAGACCAGCCTAGCCAACGTGGTGAAACCCCGTCTCTACTAAAAATACAAAAATTAGCCAGATGTGGTGACTCGTGCCTGCAATCCCAGCTACTCAGGAGGCTGACGCAGGAGAATCACTGGAACCCAGGCGGCAGAGGCTGCAGTGAACTGAGATTGCACCACTGCACTCCAGACTGGGTGACAGGGCAAGATTCCATCTCAAAAAAAAAAAAAAAGCAATGAAATAAGTAAATAAATAAAAGAAAAATAAAACACTATCCCAAGTGAAAGAAGTCAGGCACAAAAGACCACACATTATGATTCAATTTTTATGAACTATTCAGAATAGGCAAATTTGTAGAAGAAATTCACAGAAAGCTGGCCAGGCAGTGGCTCACATCTATAATCCCAACACTTTGGGAGGCTGAGCCTGGCAGATCACTTGAGGCCAGAAGTTCAAGACCAGCCTGGCCAACATGGTAAAACCCCATCTCTACTAAAAATACAAAAACTAGCCGGACGTGGTGGCGGGTGTCTGTAATCCCAAATGCTCGGGAGGCTGAGGCAGGAGAATCTCTTGTACCTGGGAGGTGGAGGCTGCAGTGAGCCAAGATTGTGCCACTAAACTCCAGCCTGGGTGACAGAGCAAGGCTCCATCTCAAATAATAATAATAATTTAAAAATAAAGAAAAAGTTCAGCCAAATTAAATTTAAAGAAGTTCAGGGCCGGGCGCAGTGGCTCAAGCCTGTAATCCCAGCACTTTGGGAGGCCGAGACGGGCGGATCACGAGGTTAGGAGATCGAGACCATCCTGGCTAACACAGTGAAACCCCGTCTCTACTAAAAATACATGAAAATTAGCCGGGCGTGGTGGCAGGTGCCTGTAATCCCAGCTACTTGGCAGGCTGAGGCAGGAGAATGGCGTGAACCCAGGAGGCGGAGCTTGCAGTGAGCTGAGATAGCGCCACCGCACTCCAGCCTGGGGCACAGAGCAAGACTTCCTCTCAAAAAAAAAAGAGGTTCAATTGAGCAATGAATGATTTGTGAATCGGGCAGCCCCCAGAATCACAGAAGATTCAGACTCCAGCGCTGCCTCGTGATCAGAACAAATTCATAGACAGAAAAAGAGAAGTGATGTACAGAAATTGGAAGTTTGGTACAGAAACAGCTGGATTGGCTGCAGGTTGGCGTTTGCCTTATTTGAAAACAGTTCGAACACTTAACAATCTATGAGTGGTTGAAGTATGGCCGCTGGGATTGGCGAACCCTCAGCTATTGTTACAGGCACATATTCCTAAATTAGGTTTTGAATCTTGTCTGCCTATTAAGCTAGGTTACAGTTCATCCACAAGGACTCCGATATAGAAGTACGGAGTCTCCTTCTCAGGCCATGTTTAGTTTGCTTTAACAGCTTCATAATCTGCCTCTCTGCCCTCACTGATCACCTGTGAACTTCCCAATGCCCTTGACTGCTCAAATTAGCCAGTGTGGACTCTGTGCTAAGAGCCCTGACCTATGCAGCCAGGAATGGGTTCTTCATTCATGAAACAGCAATGCAGGTTAAGCACAGTGGCTCACACCTGCAGTCCCAGCACTTTGGGAGACTGAGGCAGGAGGATCACTTGAGCCCAGGAGTTTGACAGCAGCCTGGGCAACACACTGAGACCTCATCTCTATAAAAAGTATAAATAAAAGTTTTTAAAAAATTAGCCAGGCATGGTGGCACCCACCTGTCATCCTAAGTACTCAGGATGCTGAAGTGTGGAGGCTCGTTTGAGCCCAGGAGATAAGGCTGCAGTGAGCCATGATCATGCCTCTACACTCCAGCCTTGGCAACAGAACGAGACTCTGTCTCAGAAAAAGAAAGAAAGGAACAGCAATGAGGCCAGTGTGGTGGAGCTGTGAGGGGGCGGGTCCAGACCTCCAAGAGCTTTGTAAGGGAAGGCAGGGGGTTGGATATTTTTTTCGAAGCAGAATGGGAGCCACAAGAGGGTTTTGAATAGAGCGGGGATGTAATCTCTGACTGTAGGTGGGAAAGAGGGTGTGGGAGTGGGGGGTGAGCAGGAGGAAGCTGTTGTGATCATCCAGGCAGGAGGTGACAGTAGACAGGTAGACAAGATGTATGGGGAGGGTGAGAAGTGGGTGAATTTGGAAACGCTTTGAAAGTACGGCCAGCGGGACTTACTGATGAATTGAAAATGAAGTGGGATTGTGTATGCGTGTGTGCACATGTGCCTGCAGGCGTGAGAGAGAGCGAAGGATGGCCTGATGGTTACAATGAAGCCTCAATTTCATCAATGGAAAAGGAGAACAATACTCACTGCTGAGATGTGTTGTGGGGAATCTATATAATTGTGGGTATAAAGCACTTAGCACATTTCATGAAATACAGTCACTGTCAACATTATTCATTATGAGATGTGTTCTAAGGTGAGCAGGTCTGTGCAAACCTACCCCTAAAGGCCAAGGGAGAAAGAGGCTGACAAATCCAGTTTCTTTTTTTTTCTTCTTCTTCATCTTTTTTGAGACAGAATCTCCTGTCACCCAGGCGGGAGTGCGGTGGCGCGATCTCGGCTCACTCCGCCTCCCAGGTTCAAGCAATTCTCCTGCCTCAGCCTCCCGAGTAGCTGGGATTACAGGCACCCACCACGATGCCCCGCTAATTTTTGTATTTTTAGTAGAGATGGGGTTTTACCATGTTGGCCAGTCTGGTCTCAAACTCCTGACCTCAGGTGATCCGCCCGCCTTGGCCTCCCTAAGTGCCAGGATTAGAGGCATCGGCCACCGCACCTGGCTGACAAATCCAATTTCTTAGAAGGAAACGTTTAAGAGGAATTCACAAAACGACGCCCTGTCTCAGGTGGCCCTAGGAAGAGAGAGTGGAAACCCCACACTGTTACCCCACAAATGTAGGGCTCATACAATATAGGAAATTTGCCTTAAGGCAGGACTTATGGTAAGTATGTGTTTATGATAACATAAAGGTTGTCTTGACCTAAGGGCAGGATTTTTGGGAAGTACATGAAAGTAGAAATCTTAGAGGCATTCCCAGAACTGGAGTTAATCAAAAGTCAACATGGGCCTGAATCTCAGCACTTTGAGAGACCGAGAATGGAGGATCGCTTGACCCCACAAGTACAAGACCAGTCTGGGCAACATAGTGAGACCCTGTCTCTACAAAAAACAATTTAAAATTAGCTGGGTGTGGTGGTGCATGCCTGTAGTCCCAGTTACTCAGGAGGCTAAGGTGGGAGGATTGCTGGACCTTGGGAGGTCAAGATGCAGTGAGCCACGATCGTGCCACTGCAACCCAACCTGGGCGACAGAGCAAGACCCTGTTGCAAAATAATAATAATAATAATAATAAGTTAAGATGGCAGATTAGCATCCAAGATGGAGTTATTTTAGTCTCCTCTGGGTGTGTTTGTTGTTGTTGTTGTCGTTGTTGTTGTTTTTGTTGTTGTTGTTGTTTAAGACGGAGTCTTGCTCTGCTGCCCAGGCTGGAGTGCAGTGGTACGATCTCAGCTCACTGCAACTTCCACCTCCTGGGTTCAAGCAATCTCCTGCCTCAGCTTCCTGAGTAGCTGGGATTACAGGCACGCGCCACCATGCCCAGCTAATTTTTGTATTTTTGGTAGAGACAGGGTTTCACCACATTGGCCAGGCTGGTCTCGAACTCCTGGGCTCAAATGATCCACCTGCCTCGGCCATTCAAAGTGCTAGGATTGCAGGTGTGAGCCACCGCGCCCAGCCCACTGGGTGTGTTTGAGACAAGTCAGCCAAACCCATCATCTTTCTTCTGGCAGCCCCTGCAAAACTGTACATGTGTCCCCTAAGATTCCAAGAAAGGCCCCTGCCATGCCCCAGTTGCTTCAGAAACATCTGCCCCCAACTCGTTTGTGATTTCACCACTGCTGGGAAATTGGGATGACTCGGGGTGATGTCCTTTCCTTTCACCACGTTATGGGTTCTGAGGGTTTTCCAGGCAGGGATCTCTTTCTAGAAGAATTCCAAGCTCTCTGCTGTCTAGCCTCCTTTCTGTTTCTCTTTCGAGTTCAGTCTGTCATCTGTCATCTCCTGACCACAGCCTATCTGAGCTTCCCCAGCCCTGCCCTGGTGGCACATTCCAATTTCAGGAGGTGTGTTTGCTTTTCTTTCATCAGCTGGGATTGGCCAATCCAGTGGTTCATGACCCTTGCTTACTTCATAATCACCTAGGGAACTCAAAAGATGTCTGGCCTGTAATCCCAGAGATGTGATTGGTCTTAATCATTACATTCTATCAGTGATTCCTAAACTTTAAAGCACATCAGAATCAGCTAGGGTCTTGCTAAACCATAGAACCAACCACACTGGCGTGACCTTGGCAGAGTGTTAGAAATGCTGAATCCCAGGCCCTAGCCCAGACCTACTAAATCAGAAATGTGCAGGTTAGGCTGGCACAGTGGCTTTGGGAGGTGGGGGCAGGGAGATTGCTTGAGCCCAGGAGTTTGAGACCAACCTGGGCAACATGGTAAAGCCCCATCTCAATAAATAAATAAATAAACAAACAAACAAACCGTATGTGGTGGTGTGCACCTGTGATCCTAGCTACTTGGGAGGCTGAGGCAGGAGGATCACCTGAGCCCAGGGAGGTCTAGTGTGCAGCAAGCAGTGATTGTGCCACTGCACTCCACCCTGGGTGACATAGTGAAACCCGGTCTCAAAAAAAAAAAGAAAAAAGAAAAGAAATGTGCACTTTAACAATATTTCCAGGTAATTCTACACATGTGAAAGTTGAAGAAGCACTAGGTTCAACCCCTGATGCTGTGCAGCTGGGGGTAGACCAGGTGGAGCGGGCCTGCCAGCTTGCCCTGCAAAACCTCAGATCCCACAGCCAGATCCCAACCTCACTGTAACCTCCATTTCCTACACAGCCTTCTCCACACGCCCCTCCCACGTCTGCCTATGGAGCATCATCATAGTAATAAATCATATTATAATAACAAAATGGCAAAAGTTTATTTGGTGCATCTCCTATGCAAGGAATTAAATGAATTAAGTTAATCCATCTAATCTTTACTACCACCTTATGATGTAGGTCTTACAGTTAGTCCCACTTTACAGATGAGGACCCAGAGCATCAAGAAGATGCATCTGGCCAGGAGTGGTGGCTCATGCCTGTAATCCCAGCACTTTGGGAGGCCAAGGCGGGCAGATCACAGGATCAGGAGTTCGAGACCAGCCTGGCCAATATGGTGAAACCCCATCTCTACTAAAAATACAAAAATTAGCCAGGCATGGTGGCGTGCACCTGTAGTCCCAGCTACTCAGGAGACTGAGGCGGAAGAATTGCTTAAACCTGGGAGGCGGAGGTTGCAGTGAGCCTAGATGGTGTCACTGCACTCCAGTCTAGGCAACAGAGTGAGGCTCCATCTCAAAAAAAAAAAAAAAGAAGAAGAAGAAGATGCAGTCAGCCGGGCTCAGTGGCTCATAGGCAACATAGCCAGACCCCTGTCTCTACAAAAATAATAATAATAATACTAGCCAGGCACACCTGTAGTCCCAACTACCTGAGAGGCTGAGGCAGGAGAATCACTTGAGCCCAGGAAGTGGAGGCTGCAGTGAGCTGTTGTCACACCACTGCACTCCAGCCTGGGCAATAGAGCAAGACCCTGTCTCAAAAACATAAATAAAATATTACAGACTTACAAGAAGTTGCAAAAATACCACAGAAGAGTTTCCCATATCCCTCACGCAGCTTTTCTTAATAGTAACATCTTGCATAACTACAGTAATTCTCAAAAGTAGGAAACTGACATTGTCACAATACTATTCACTCGACTACAGACTTTACTGGGATTTCACCAGTTTTTGCATGCACTCATTTCTTTCTGCATGTCTTTGTGTATAATTCAGTGACAGTTTATCACAGGTATAAATCCCACAATCAAAATACAGAACTGCTTCTTTACTACAAAGAAATGCACACGTCACACCTTTACAGTCATATCCTCCCTCTCCTTCTCTTACCCTTGACAACCACTAATCTGTTCTCCAGCTTTGTAATTTTGTCATTTCAAGGATGTTACATAAATGGAATCATATAGCATGTCACTTTTTTTTTTTTTTTTTTTTTTTTTTGAGACCGAGCCTTGCTCTGTCGCCCAGGCTAGAGTACAGTGGTGCAATCTTGGCTCACTGCAACCTCCGCCTCCTTGGTTCAAGCGATTCTCCTCCCTCAGCCTCTCGAGTAGCTGTCTCGAGTAGCTGGAATTACAGGCATGTGCCACCACACCCGGCTAATTTTTTTGTATTTTTAGTAGAGACGGAGTTTCACCATGTTGGCCAGGCTGATCTTGAGCTACAGACCTCATGATCTGCCTGCCTTAGGCTCCCAAAGTGTTGGGATTACAAGCGTGAGCCACCACACCCAACCAGCATGTCACTTTTTGAGACTGACTTTTTTCCCTACTCAGCAAAACATGGTTAAAATCCATCAAGGTTGTGTGTATCAATAGTTGAATCCTATTAATTGCTGAAAGTAATTGTGGTTTTTGCATTGTCGAAATATGTCATTTGATATTGGAATACATTCTTAAATAAATGTGGTTATGGTATACATCATTTTAATGTCCATTTCTTGCTTTATGTTTTTTTTTTTTTGCTAATGACTTATTATTTGCTGTTTATTTTATATTTACTTTAGACTATGGAAGTGATATTAGGCAAAAAGCAAATTCGAGCAATTTTCTTATTTGAGTTCAAAATGGGTTGTAAAGCAGCGGAGACAAATCGCAATATCAACAACACATTTGGCTCAGGAACTGCTAATGAACGTACAGTGCAGTGGTGGTTCAAGAAGTTTTGGAAAGGAGAAGTTTTGCCTTGAAGATGAGGAGGGTAGTGGCCAGCCATAGGAAACTGACAACAACCGAGAACAATCATCAAAGCTGATCCTCTTACAACTACGCAAGAAGTTGCTTAAGAACTCGACGTCGACCATTCTATGGTTTTTCGGCATTTGAAGCAAATCGGAAAGGTGAAAAAGCTCCATAATGGCCGGGCGCAGTGGCTCACACCTGTAATCCCAGCACTTTGGGAGGCCAAGGCGGGTGGATCACCCGAGGTCAGGAGTCCCAGACCAGCCTGGCCAACATGGCAAAACCCTGTCTCTACTAAAAATACAAAAATTAGCTGAGCGTTGTGATGGGCGCCTGTAATCCCAGCTACTCCGGAGGCTGAGGCAGGAGAATCACTTCAACCTGGGAGGTGTAGGTTGAAGAACCTACGCCTTGAACCTGGGAGGCGTAGGCAGGAGAATCGCTTGAACCTGGGGGACCAGCCTGGCCAACATGGTGAAACCCTGCCTCTACTAAAAATACAAAAATCAGCTGGCTGTGGTGGCATGTGCCTGTAATCCCATCTGCTCAGGAGACTGAGGCACAAGAAAATCACTTGAACCTGGGAGGTTGTAGTGAGCCAAGATGGCTTCACTGCACTCCAGCCTGGGTGACAGAGTGAAACTCCATCTCAAAAAAAAAAAAAAAAAATCATGCTTTTGGTATCAAGTCTAGAAACTCTTTGCCTAACCCTAAGTTATAAAGATTTTCTCCTATGTTCTGTATTTAAAGTTTACAGTCTTACATTTTACATTAAGATCTATGATATATTCTGCGTTAATTTTTTAAATTTTTTTATTTAATTTTATTTTATTTTTGAGACAGAATATCACTCTGTTGCCCAGGCTGGAATGAAGGGGCACAATCTTGGCTCACTGCAACCTCTGCCTCCCAGGTTCAAGTGATTCTCATGCTTCAGCCTCCCAAGTAACTGGGACTATAGACCTCTGCCACCATGCCAGGCTAATTTTTGTGTTTTTATTACAGATGGGGTTTCACCATGTTGGGCAGGCTGGTCTCAAACTCCTGACCTCAGGTGATCCACCTGCCTTGGCCTCCTCCCAAAGTACTGGGATTACAGGCATGAGCCACTGTGCCAGGCCCTGAGTTAATTCTTATATAAGATATGAGATTTAGGCTGACATTCATAGTTTTCACTATTGATGTCTCATTGTCCATTTGTTGAAAAGACTATCTTTTCTATATTGAGTTGCTTTTGTACCTTGGTCAAAATTCATTTGGGCATACTTATGTGGTTCAATTTCTGGGTTCTCTTCTGTTTCATTGACCAATGTGTCTGTGCTTCCACCAATATCATACTATCTTGATTATCACGGTTATATAATAATCTCAAAATTATCAAGTGTGATTCCTCCTACATTCTTCCTTTTAAATATTGTTTTAGCTATTCTAGTTCCTTTGCTTTTCCATATAAATTTTAAGATAAGCTTGTCTATACAAACCAAAACAACTTGGAATTTTTATGGGAATTGCATTGAATTATAGATTACTTTGAAGAGAATTGACATCTTTACTATGTTGAGCGTTCCAATCCATGAACATGGTATGTCTGTCCCTTAATTTAGATATGTTTGTATATCTTTCATCCAGGTTTTACAGTTTTTAGCATAGGAATCCTATTCATGTTTTGTTGGATTTATACCTAAGTATTTTTTAGTAATTGTAAATGGAATTGTATTTTTCATTTTAGTTTCCAAATATTTATTGCTGGTATAAATAAATATAATTGATTTTGTGTATTCATGTTGTATCCTGTAGCTTTGATCAACTCACTTATTAGTTCTAGGAGTTTTTGTAGTTTCCTGGGGCTTTATATATAATCATGCCATCTACAAATAAGGAGATTTTTATTTATTCCCTTCCAATCTCTGTGTATTTTCTTTTATTTTTGCCTTATTGCACTGCCTAGGACTTCTGACACTATGCTAAATAAGAGTGATGAGACATCACACCTATTAGGATGGCTACAACAAAAACAGAAAATAACAAATGCTGACAAGGACATGGAGAAATTGGAACCCTTGTACACTGTTGGTGAGATGTAAAATGATGAAGCCATTATGGAAAACAGTATGGCTTCCCCAAAAAATTAAAAACAGGATTACTATATGATCCAACAATTCCACTTCTGTGTATATACCCAAAAGAATTGAAAGCAGGGACTCAAAGAGGTAATTGTACACCCATGTTCATAGCAGCATTATTTGCTATAACTAAAAGGTGAAAACAATCCAAGTGTCTATTGACTGATAAATGAATAAGATGAAAGTGATATATACATGCAACAGAACATTATTCAGCCTTAAAAAAAAAGAAAGAATTCTGACCCATGCTACAATATGAATGAACCTTAAGGCCATTGTGCTAAGTGAAATAAGCCAGTCACAAAAGGACAAATATATGATTCTGCCTATATGAGGCATGTAGAGTAGTGAAATTCTAGAGAGAAACAGTAATATAGCAGTTACCAGGGGCTTGGAGGAGAGGGGAATGGGAGTTATTGTTTGATAAGTAAAGACTTCCAGTTTTGCAAGATGAAAAGAGTTCTGGAAATGGATGGTACTGGTGGTAGCACAACAATGCGAATGTACTTAATGCCACTGAATTGTATACTTAAAAATGGTTATGATAGGTTGGGCACAGTGGCTCATGCCTGTAAATCCCAGCACTTTGGGAGGCCAAGGTGGGCAAATCACCTGAGGTCAGGAGTTCGAGGCCAGCCTGACCAACGTAGTAAAACCCAGTCTCTACTAAAACTACAAAAAACTAACAAGGCGTGGTGGCACGTGCCTGTAATCCCAGCTACTCAGGAGACTGAGACAGGAGAATCACCTGAACCCAGGAGGGAGAGGTTGCAGTGAGCTGAGATCGTGCCATTGCACTCCAGCCTAGGCAACAAGAGCAAAACTCTGTCTCAAAAAAAAAAAAAAAAAAAAAAAAAAGGTTACGATAGTAAATTTTATAGTATGTGTATTTCATCCCAATGAAAATAATGAAATAATGAGGGGTGAGAATGAATATCCTTGCCATGCTTGTGATTATGGAAAACTGCCATACTGTTTTCCATAATGGCTATATCATTTTACATCTCACCAACAGTGCACAAGGGTTCCAATTTCTCCATGTCCTTGTCAGCATTTGTTATTTTCTGTTTTGGTTGTAGCCATCTCAATGTGTGTGATGTCTCATCACTCTTATTTAGCATAGTGTCAGAAGTCCTAGGCAGTGCAATAAGGCAAAAATAAAAGAAAATACACAGAGATTGGAAGGGAATAAACAAAACTCTCCTTATTGGTAGATGGCATGATTATATATAAAGCTCCAGGAAACTACAAAAACTCCCAGAACTAATAAGTGAGTTGATCAAAGCCACAGGATACAACATGAATACACAAAATCAATTACATTTATTTATACCAGCAATAAATATTTGGAAACTAAAATTTTAGGAGGAAAAGCAACAAGTATTTCACCACTTTGAGGCTAGCTGAAGGTTTTTCATAAATTTTGTTATCAGGCTGAGAAAGTTTCCTTCAATTTCTAGTTTTCTGAAAGTTTTTTTTTATCAGGAGTGGATGTTATAGTTTGTCAAATGCTTTTTATGCATGATTTTCTTTTCTAGCCTGTTAATATGATGAATCCCATTGAGAAGTTTCAAAATATTTGGCTAACCTTGCATTCCTGGAATAAATCCCACTTAGTCATGATGTATAATTTTTCTTTGATGTGAAACATCTTTATTTACTTTGGACAATCATTCGTCCAGTGAGATTGACTTTTCCACCTTTAAATGCAGTAAAATATGTAATAAGGTGGTGCAAAAGTAATTGCGGTTTAGCCATTACTTTTAATGACAAAATCCACAATTACTTTTGCATCAACCTAATATAACACAAAATTTGCCATTTTAACCATGTTTAAGTGTACAGTTTAGTGGTATTAATTACATTCACAATGGTGTGCAGCCATCACCACTATGTGTTTTCAAAATTTTTTCAACACCCCAAACAGAAAACCTATATGTGTAAAGCAATAATATCCCTTCCTCACCCAGTCCTAAGTAATTTCTAATTTCCTTTCTGCCTCTATGAATTTCCCTATTCTTGATATTTCCTATAAGTAGAATCATAAAATATTTGTCTTTTGTGTGTCTGGCTTACTTCACTTAGCCATAATGGTTTCAAGGACCATCCACATAGTAGCATGTATCAGAATTTCATTCTTTTTCACATGAATAATATTTCATTGTATGTACATACCACATTTTGTTTTTTCACTTATCTGTTCATGAACACGTGGGTTGTTTCCATCTTTGTGAATAATAGTGTTGTGAATATAGGTCTACAAGTGTCTGCATGAGTTCTTGTTCAGTTCTTTTTTTTTTTTTTTTGAGATGGAGTCTCGCTCTGTTGCCCAGGCTGGAGTACAGTGACACAATCTTGACTCACTGCAGCCTCTGCTTCCCGGGTTCCAGCCATTCTCCTGCCTCAGCCTCCCGAGTAGCTGGGATTACAGGCATGAGCCACCACACCCAGCTAATTTTGTATTTTTAGTAGAGATGGGATTTCTCCATGTTGGCCAGGCTGGTCTTGAACTTCTGACCTCAAATGATCTGCCCACCTTGGCCTCCTGAAGTCCTTGTTCAATTCTTATGGTAACATACTTATTTTTACGTATTTTTTATTGCTGTATAAGATCTGCTTTTTTCTGTATGAACATTCATAAAAAATATTGGTCTAAGCTGGACACAGTGGCTCACGCCTGTAACCCTAGCACTTTAGGAGGCCAAGGCGGGAGGATCGCTTGAGCCCAGGTGTTTAAGACTAGCCTGGGCAACATGGTGAAATTTTGTCTCTACAAAAAATCCAAAAATTATCTAGGCATGGTGGTGGGCACCTGTGGTCCCAGCTACTCAGGATGCTGAGGTGGGAGGACCACCTGAGCCCAGGAGGTTGAGGCTGCAGAGAGCTGTGATCATGCCACTGCACCCAGCCTGGGTAACAGAGTGAAACCTTGTCTCAGAAAAAAAAAAAAAAAAGAAAAGAAAAGAAAAGGAAAATACTAGTCTATAGCTTCCTTTTTTCCTTATTTGTTTTCATTCTGTCTTTGTCTGGTTTTGGAATCAGGATAACACTGACTTTATAAAATGAAATGAAAAGTATTGCTTCCTCTTCTGTTTTCTGGAATCGATACTAAAGAATTGGTATCAATTCTTCTTTAAATGTTTGCTAGATTTCTATAATGAAACCATCTGGACACAAAGATTTCATTCTTGGGAGCCTTTTAATTAGAGATCAAGTTTTTAAAATAGTTATAAGACTACTCATAATATCTATTTCATCTTAGGTGAGCTTTGGTAGTTTGTGGTTTTTGAGCAATTTGTCCATATTGTCTAAGTTGAGTTTATATGCATAGACTCATTCACAGTATTTCCTTATTATTCTTTTAATGTCCATGAGGTCTGTAGTAATAGTGGTCATTTGTGTCTTCTCTCTTTTCTCTTCTTCCATCTTGCTAAAAGTTTATCAATTTTATTCATCTTTTCAAAGAACCAGCTTTTGATTTTGTCTTTATTGTTTTCTGTTTTCTGTGTAATTGATTTCTCCACCTCTTTATGATTTCTTTCCCTCTGCTTGACTTGAGTTTATTTAGCTTTTTCTAGTTTCTTGAGGAGAATGCTTAGTTTAGTAATTTGAGACTTTTCCTTCTTTTTTTTTTTTTTTTTTTTTTTTTGAGACAGAATCTCGCTCTGTCATCCACGCTAGAGTGGAGTGGCGCCATCTCGGCTCACTGCAACCTCTGTCTTCCAGGTTCAAACAATTTTCGTGCCTCAGTCTCCTGGGTAGCTAGGGTTACAAGTGTGCACCGCCACACCCGGCTAATTTTTGTATTTTTAGTAGAGACAAGTTTTCACCATGTTGGCCAGGCTGGTCTTGAAATCCTGGCCTCAAGTAGTTCACCCACCTCAGCTCCCTAAAAGTGCTGGGATTACAGGCGTGAGCCACCACATCCATCCAGCCCTTTCTTCATTTTTAATATAAGCATTTAGTGCTATAAACTTCTCTCTAAGACTGCTTTAGTTATATCCCACAAGTTTTGGGGGTTTTTTCTTCCTGTTTTTTTTTTTTGTTTTTTTGTTGTTGTTGTTTTGTTTTGTTTTGTTTTGAGACAGTGTCTCATTCTGTCACCCAGGCCAGAGTGCAGCGGTGCTATCACTGCTCACTGCAGCCTTGACCTCCTAGGCTCAAGTGATTCTCCTTCCTCAGCCTCCCAAGTAGCTGGGATTACAGACTCCTGCCACCACACCCAGCTAATTTTTTGTGCTTTTAGTAGAGATAGGGTTTTTCCATGTTGGCCAGGGTGGTCTGGAACCCCTGACCTCAGGTGATCAGCCCTCCCCAGGCCTCCCAAAGTGCTGGGATTACAGGCATGAGCCACCCTGCCCAGTCTAATTTTTGTATTTTTGATAGAAATGGGGTTTCGCCATGTTGGCCAGGCTGGTCTTGAACTCCTAACCTCAAGTAAGCCACCCACCTCCGCCTCCCAAGTGCTGGGATTACAGATGTGACCCACCATGCCTGGCTTCCATCATTGCTTTTAACCTACCTATGTCATTATATTTGAAATGAGTTTCCTGTAGACAGTGTACAGTTTTTAAAAATATATTCTGCTGATCTCTGTATATAAACCATTTGCATTCAATTACAGATTTATTAGAACTTAAGTCTCCCATCTTATTTTTCTTCAGTTCCTTTTGTTTTTTATTCTTGTTTCCTTTTCCTTGCCCTCCTGTGGATTACTAAGCATTTTTTTAGTGTTTCATTTACCTTTATCTGTAGTTTTTTTTTTTTTTTTTTTTTTAAGTATATCTCTTTACATAGTTTTTTAGTGGTTGCTCTGGAATTACAATATATATATAACATCACCATGCAATAGTATTAATATTTTATCACTTCAAATAAAATGAAGGAAACATTACAATTTAGGTCCCTTTATCCTCCCTGATTTATAAAAA
The DNA here is from genome assembly GCF_037993035.2 of Macaca fascicularis. Classification (NCBI taxonomy): domain Eukaryota; kingdom Metazoa; phylum Chordata; class Mammalia; order Primates; family Cercopithecidae; genus Macaca; species Macaca fascicularis. The sequence goes on from NC_088393.1 coordinate 46,360,108, forward strand.
TATAGCTATCTTTAGGCCGGGCGCGGTGGCTCAAGCCTGTAATCCCAGCACTTTGGGAGGCCGAGACGGGCGGATCACGAGGTCGGGAAATCGAGACCATCCTGGCTAATATGATGAAACCCCGTCTCCACTAAAAAAAAATACAAAAAACTAGCCGGGCGAGGTGGCGGGCGCCTGTAGTCCCAGCTACTCGGGAGGCTGAGGCAGGAGAATGGCGGGAACCCGGGAGGCGGAGCTTGCAGTGAGCTGAGATCCGGCCACTGCACTCCAGCCTGGGCGACAGAGCGAGACTCTGTCTCAAAAATAAAATAAAATAAAATAAAAATAAAAATAAAAATATAGCTATCTTTATTTTGTGAGGGGGAATAGAGTCTCGCTCCATCACTCCAGTTGTAGTGCAGTCATGGCTCACCGCAGCCTCACTTCCCTAGCTCAGGTGATCCTCCCACCTCAGCCTCCCAAGTAGCTGGCACCATGGGACCACAGGCACATGCCACCATGCCTGGCTAATTTTTGTAGTTTTGGTAGAGATGGGGTTTCACCATGTTGCCCAGACTGGTCTCAAATTCCTGAGCTCAAGCAATACACCCACCTTGGCCTCCCCAAGTGCTGGAATTACAGGCGTGAGCCACCATGCCCATCCCCACCTTCTTTCTGTTCTTCTGGAACTTCAGTGATGTGAGTGTTAAAACCTAATGTGCCAAAGGTCCCTGGAGCTCTTTTCTTTTCTCTTTTTTTAGAGACAGGGTCTCACATTGTCCCCCAGGCTGGAGTGCAGTGGCATGATCTCGGCTGGCTGCAACCTCCACCTCCCTGGAGCTCTTTTCATTTTTAAAAATCTACTTTCTATCTTTTGTTCATACTTCAATCTATTTACTACTTACTCTCTGTTGTTCAGAATGAGTAATTTCTATCGACCTATCTTCAAGTTTACTGATTCTTTCTTCTGTCATCTCCATTCTGCTATTTGGCCCTTTCAGTGAGTTTTACTTCAGTTCTTGTATTTTTCAGTCCTTATATTTTTCTCTTCTAAAATTTCCACCCAATTCTTTATATCTACTATTTATTTGATGAAACTTTCCATTAAAAATTTTTGTGTCAGCCGGGTGCAGTGGCTTATGCCTGTAATCCCAGCACTCTGGGAGGCCGAGGTGGGCAGATCACAAGGTCAGGAGATTGAGACCATCCTGGCTAACACAGTGAAACCCCGTCTCTACTCAAAGTATAAAAAATTAGCCGGGCATGATGGCGGGTGCCTGTAGCCCCAGCTGCTCGGGAGGCTGAGGCAGGGGAATGACATGAACCCGGGAGGTGGAGCTTGCGGTGAGCTGAGATCGTGCCACTGTACTCCAGCCTGGGCAACAGAGCAAGACTCCGTCTCAAAAAAAAAAAAAAAAAAAAGATTGTGTCAAAAGTATTCATGATTGTTTGTTGAAGCATTTTTATGACAATTACTTTAAAATTATTGTCAGAGAGCCAGGCATGGTGGCTCACACCTGTAATCCCAGTTACTCAGAAAGCCAAAGAGGGAAGATTAGTTGAGGCCAGGAGTTTGAGGCCAGCCTGAGCAATGGAGTGAGATTTCACCCATATCTTAAAAAGCCAATAAATAATTTTTTAAAATATATATTGTCCAATAATTTCAATATTTGTATCATTTTAGTGTTGGCATCTATTGATTGGCTTTTCCCATTCCATTTGAGATTTTCCTGGTTCTTGAGATGAGGAGTATAACAAGTTATTTTCTCTTGTATCCTGGACATTTGAGACATTGCATTATGAAATGCTGGTTTCTTTTTTAATCTTGTCATTGCTGAGGCAATAATCAGAGCTCTGTTCACACATTTCTGGTGCTAATCACCTTACACAGTGACCAAATCATAAGTTTTGGGTAATTTGTTACATAGTAATTGTAACGAGACACACACACACACACACACACACACACACACAAAGCCCATTTGTACATAAAAGAAGAAATTGTCTACGTGTGCAGGTATAATTCCTTTGCTCCTTAGGCCCTAGGACAGAAGTAGAGTAAAAATGGCTGTGTAGGGTCCTTGGTGGGGTGTGAATCAGAGGTGATAGAGCGCCCACCATAGTTTAGGTGACCTAGAAGCTGGGCTGTGTATCTGTTTTAGGGCATTTGTGTTGCTATAAAGGAATACCTGAGGCTTATAATGAAAAGAGACTTATTTGACTCACAGTTCTGCAGGTTGTACAAGATGCATGGCACGGGCATCTGCTCCTGGTGAGGGCATCAGGCTCCTTCCACTCAGGATGGAAGGCAAAGGGGAGCTGCATACGTGGAGACCGTGTGGCAAAATACGAAGCAAGAGAGATGAGAGGTGGCCAGGCTCTTTTGAACAAGCAGCTCTTGAGAAATCTAATAAAGTGAGGACTCACACATTACCTCAAGGATGGCACCAAACCATTCACAAGGGATCTGCCGCCATGACCCAGACACCTCCGACTAAGCTCCACCTCCCAACATTGCCATACTGGGGATTAAACTTTTTTTTTTTTAAACAGAGTCTCACTCTGTTACCCAGGCTGGAGTGCAGTGGCATGATCCCAGCTCATTGCAGCTTCCACCTCCCGGGTTCAAGTGATTGTCTGCCTCAGCTTCCCAAGTAGCTTGGACTACAGGCATGTGCCACCGCGCCTGGCTAATTTTTTTTGTATTTTTAGTAGAGACAGGATTTCACCATGTTGACCAGGCTGATCTTGAACTCCTGATCTCAAGTGATCTGTCCGCCTTGGTCTCCCAAAGTGCTGGGATTACAGGCGTGAGTCACTGCACCCAGCCAGGATTAAACTTCAACATGAGATTTGGAGGGGACAAACATCCAAAGTTTAGTAACATCCAAGATGGCTAAGTCACATGGTTGGCAGCTGATGCCAAGTGAAAGTGGAAGCATAGTATTCTCAGAGCCCTCTAGCATGGTCCCCAGCCTTCCCAGAGTGATAGTCTCAAAAGAACTAAGCAAAAGATTCTTACCCTTTTCTAATTTCACCTTGGAGGTCATACAGCACCTGTGGTTACACATGAGCCACTAGGGCCAGCCCAGACTCAAGGGAAGGGGTCAAACTCACTTCTCAATGGGGAAAGGGCCAAAGACTTTGAAAACATTTTTTTTTTTTGGTTTGGGTTTTTTTTTTTGTTGCTCTGTCACCCAGGCTGAGTGCATGATCTCAGCTCACTGCAACCTCCACCTCCCTGGTTCAAGCGATTCTCATGTCTCAGCCTCCCAAGTAGCCTCACCATGCCTGGCTAATTTTTTGTATTTTTAGTAGAGACAGGGTTTCGCCCTGTTGGCCAGGCTGGTCTCGAACTCCTGACCTCAGGTGACCCACCCGCCTCAGCCTCCCAAAGTGCTGGGATTACAGGTGTGAGCCACCACGCCCAGCCCTTTTTTTTTTTTTTTAATTTGTAGAGATGAGGTCTTGCTGTGTTGCCCAGGCTGGGCTCAAACTCCTGGGCTCAAGCAATCCTCCCTTCTCGGCCTCTCAGAGTGCTGGGATTATAGGCACGAACAGTCGTGCCAGGCCAAAGACATGTTTTAACAGTCAGCCGGCTAGCCACAAATTATTTATATTCCTTCCACATGCAAAATAGACTCATGTCTTTCCTCAGCCTCAAAAATCTCATCTACTATGGCAGGCTCAGATGCAAGCCCCAGGATCTCATCATCTAAATCAGATGCAAGTGTTGGGGAGGCTACAGTATTGCCAGGATATAGGACCCTTGAGTACTTCTGGAGAGAGGGATGCAGGTGCAGCTATTTGGGATAGCCAAGGATGAATATGTAGAGCTGTGCTGCCCATCATGATAGCCACTAGCCACATATAGTAATTCAATTTAAATAAAATGACATAAAATGAAAATTCAGTTCCTGCATTGCACTTGCCAAATGTTAAATACCCAACAGCCACATTGGACAGTAAAGATGCAGAATATTTCTGTCATTGCAGAAAGTTCTAACGAACAGTACTGATTAGACCATACAAGCACAGGTATGCCCTGTGACCCAGCAATCCTCAGTTTGGGTTCTCCCAACAGCACACCCTGAGGCCAAAGGTGCAGGTGGCTTATTTGGGAGCTGTTCCCCAGAAGCACAAGCGAGTGGGGAAACAGAGCCAGAAAGAGCAAAAAGCCAACAAATGGTGCAGAGTCTGGAGTAGAGGGAGGCACCTAAAGCACTTCCCTGACTCAGAGTGAGCACCTCCTTAATGTTTGTTTGTTTGTTTGTTTGTTTGTTTGTTTGTTTGTTGAGACAGAGTCTCGCTCTGTCACCCAGGCTGGAGTGCAGTGGCACGATCTCGGCTCACTGCAGCCTCCCAGGCTCAAGTGATTCCTGTGCCTCAGCCTCCTGAGTAGCTGGGATTACAGGCACGTGCCACCACGCCCAGCTAATTTTTGTATTTTTAAGTAAAGACAGGGTTTCTCTATGTTGGCCAGGTTGGTCTCGAACTCCTGGGCTCAGGTGATCTGTCCACCTCGGCCTCCCAAAATGCTGGGATTACAGGTGCGAGCCACCACGCCTGGCCCCCTGCTTAAATTTTGACTCTGGTTCCCTAATTTGACCCACCCTACTTCCAACCCCCAAAAAGGCTACTCCTATGAGCAGCTAGAGGTCATTTGTTCTGGGGACCCTCAGAAGATCAAGGAATCACGTAGAAGTCACCTGAGAATGGACCCTCTGAGGAAAAGGGAAGCCACAGTATTTATTCCATTGTTTTCAGCCCTCACTGTTTGAGGATTGCTACTGGGGGTCTCAATCCTGCTACTTCCAGTCCGTTCTGCATGCAGACAGTAGAAAGGCCTCGGTCTCCAGCAGAGAAGCAGAAAGATCCGAGCACGTGAAGCAGGAAACTGTCAGCCTGTGTGGAAACTGACCACTGTATCCACAAGCCGAGGGGATACAGTAGAGGACATCAGCTGGTGTGCTACTGTATATTCCAGAAAGCCTCCCATCCAGAGGACAGGTGTGAGCCTATGGTAATGGAGAGCTAGAGGCAATCTAAGTGTCCATCACTGGGAGAATAGATAAGTAAAAGTGCTGTGGTTGTGTACACCATGAAATACAGTGCACAGGAAACTTGATGTACACAGCTTGTGAAGAGATCTCAGAACCAGTGTTAGGGTTAAAGAAAGAAAGAAAGAAAGAAGTAGAAGATTTATAGCACAATTCCACTTATGTAAATTGGAAACACATACACAAAATCACAAATTATAAAGATACATCTTTGCAGCTATTTATCAAGTGCATTGTAGTAGGTGTCTGTGGGGGTGCGATGGGAATGGGAATTGGCAATGGAGGAGTAAAAGCCTTGGAGGGTCTTTCGTGGGCCAATTGTGATCTTGTGTTAAGATCTGAAGAGTATGATTAATAACTTTCTGCACCAAAGGGCTAAGAAAAAAATAAATAAAGGAGTGGAAAATAGGAAACGTCTGCACATCGGAGCAGTTTCTTACCCGCTACACAATTATTATTACTGCAGGGATGATGATAGCAAGGCAAACAGACTCACCGCCCACCTTCTCTCCAGGGAGCCCCTCCAGTCCCCAGGAAATGCGCTTGCCCCCAGCGAATAAGGAGTTCCCTACCCCTTCCATGCGTCCCAGAGGGACAGAAAGGAGAAGTGGGCCTGCTACCCCCAGAGGTTCTCATCTTCTACCTGGACTGCATATGGAATAGGGAGCAAGTGCATAGGACTCTGATCATACCCCTTCTCTGCCTCTAACCCTCTGTGGGACCTTAGGCAAGTCACTTTGCCTTCCTATGCCTCAGTTGTCTCACCAGTAAAATGGGCATGATTATTGTATTAGGGTTCTCCAGAGAGACAGAACAAATAGGATGGTTGGATAAATAGATGATAGATACATAGATACATAGATAGATAGATAGATAGATAGATAGATAGATAGATAGATAGATAGAGACTAGATACATACATACATACATATGTAGAGAGAGAGAGATAAATAGATAGATAGAGACTAGATAGATGAGAGAGAGAAAGAGAGAGGAGGGGATTTATTAGGGGAATTGGCTTAGACAATTAGGAAGGCTAATAAGTTCCATGACAGGCCATCTGCAAGCTGGAGAACCAGGGAAGCTTGTAGTTCAGCTCAGTTCAAGAACAAAAGCCTCAGGACTTGGGGGACAGCTAGTGTAAGTCCCAGCAACTTTTTTCTGAGATGGAATCTTGCTCTGTTGCCCAGGCTGGAGTGCAATGGCATGATCTCAGCTCACTGCAGCCTCCGCTTCCAGAGTTCAAGCAATTCTCCTGCCTCAGCCTCCCGAGTAGCTGGGACTACAGGCCTGTGCCACCACACCTGGCTAATTTTTGTATTTTTAGTAGAGATGGGGCGTCACCACGTTGGCCAGGCTGGTCTCGAACTCCTGACCTCAAGTGATCCACCTGCCTCAGCCTCCCAAACTGCTGGGATTACAGGTGTGAGCCACCATGCCCGGCTGCACATCCCAGCATTCAAAGGCCAAAGAGCCTGGAATTCTGATGTTTAAGGGCAGATGCAGGGTGTCCCAGCTCATAAGATAGAGCAAATTCACCTTTCCTCTGCCTTTTTGTTCTATTCAGGCCCTCGGCCAATTGGATGGTGCCCACCACATTGGGTAACAATGGGTCTTCCTTACTCAGTCCATTGATTCAAATGCTAATCTCTTCTGGAAACACCCCAGAGTCATACCCAGAATTAATGCATCACCAGCTATCTGGTAAACTTAACCAGTCAAGGTGACACCTAAAATTAATAATCACAATTATAAAAATAACTACTGAGAGAAACATTAGGAGCATGAACTGAGTTAGTTAATAGGACATTCTTTTTTTTTTTTTTTTTTTGAGACAGAGTCTCGCTCTGTCGCCCAGGCTGGAGTGCAGTGGCCAGATCTCAGCTCACTGCAAGCTCCGCCTCCCGGGTTCACGCCATTCTCCGGCCTCAGCCTCCCGAGTAGCTGGGACTACAGGCGCCCGCCACCTCGCCTGGCTAGTTTTTTTTTTGTATTTTTTAGTAGAGACTGTGTTTCACCGTGTTAGCCAGGATGGTCTCGATCTCCTGACCTTGTGATCCGCCCGCCTTGGCCTCCCAAAGTGCTGGGATTACAGGCTTGAGCCACCGTGCCCGGGTGTTAATGGGACACTCTTAAATCAATGGCAGAAGCTCCTTCTTGGCCGGGAGCAGTGGCTTATGCCTATAATCCTAGCACTTTGGGAGGCTGAAGCAGAAGGATGGCTTAAGGCCAGGAGTTCAAGACTGCCCTGGGCAAAATAGTGAGATCCCTATCTCTACAAATATAAATAAATAATAAAATAAGGCGGTGGCTCATGCCTATAATCCCAGCACTTTGGGAGGCCAAGGTAGGCAGATCACCTGCGGTCAGAGGTTCGAGGCCAGCCTGACCAATATGGTAAAACCCAGTCTCTACTAAAAATACAAAAATTAGCCAGGCGTGATGGTGCGCACCTGTATTCCCAGCTACTTAGGAGGCTGAGGCAGGAGAATCGCTTGAACCTGGGAGGCAGAAGTTGCAATGAGCCAAGATTGCACCATTGCACTCCAGCCTGGGCAACAAGAGCAAAACTCCGTCTCAAAAAATAATAATAATAATAAAATTAAAAACTAGGTTTTTTTTGTTTTGTTTTGTTTTGTTTTGTTTTGAAACAGAATCTCACTCTGTCGCCCAGGCTGGAGTGCAGTGGCATGATCTTGGCTCACTGCAACCTCACCTCCCGGATTCAAGTGATTCTCATGTCTCGGTCTCCTGAGTAGCTGAGATCACAGGTGCCTGCCACCACTCCTGGCTAATTTAGAATAAAAAAGAAGCTTTCTCCCTGCCATTCAGGTAGCCTTATCCCTAATCTCAGCCTCCGTCAGGGACTTCTCAAGGCCATTTGACTGAAAGCTGCCCAGAGAGTTCTAAGGATTTCAGTTTCTCTTTCCTTCTCGATGCAGCTCCCAGCTCACTGGGCCCCGCCCACACCTGTTCCCTCACCAGGCTCCCAGACTGGCCCCACCCACTCATGCCTCTGAAGTCAAAGTGGAAATTCTCATTTCCAATTACCTTTTCACTTTACACACATCATCGTGGATTGCTCATTTTGCCTGGCTAAAAAGCAGAGAGCCATGCCGCTGGGGAAGCAGTTGCGATTTAGCCATGGCTGCAGCTTGGATCGTGGTGCTGGTGACTTTGGTGCTAGGCTTGGCCGTGGCAGGCCCTGTCCCCACTTCCAAGCCCACCACAACTGGGAAGGGCTGCGACATTGGCAGGTTCAAATCTCTGTCACCGCAGGAGTTGGCAAGCTTCAAGAAGGCCAGGGACGCCTTGGTGAGTTCCTGTTGCTAGGGGCTAACCTCCACTTCTACAGGTGTCCCAGCTACTGCCCTGCTACCGTGGGCTAGCCTCTAGCCTTCCAACTATGGCGAACCTCTATCCTTTCTGCACTGGGTTAAACCTATGCTGTCAGGCTAACTTGATCCTTGCTGCTAGAAGCTAGCTTCCAGCCATCCTGCTGTGAGCTAACCCCTGCCCTTACTCTCTAGGAAGAGTCACTCAAGTTGAAAAACTGGAGTTGCAGCTCTCCTGTCTTCCCCGGGAATTGGGACCTAAGGCTTCTCCAGGTGAGTTGGAAGTCAGGCCCCCTTCACCCTTCCCTTGACCCTTTCCCCTCTCTCCTTAAGTGGCCCCTTAGCTTTCTTTGTCTCCCTTGTCCTTCACTCTCTTGGACCTCTCCTCACCTGTCCTGTGCCCTTGCCACTTCTCAACAGCTCTCTTGACTCTGTCCTTCCCCTGGGTCCCTTCTATCATCTCCCGTTGGCCCCACTGCCCTAGCTCACTCACCTGTCCCTGTCACTTCCACTCTCACTCTTCATTTCTCTCCCAAATGTCCCCAGTCTGTCCCCCGCCTGTGCCTTTCATCCTGCTCCACTTCCCCCTGTCTGTTCCCAACACTGACTCCCTCTCCCTCTCACCCGCCCCTGTCACCTGTCCCTCATCATCTTTCACTGACATTCATCCAGCTCATGCTCCCCTCCATCCACCCTTCCTTTTTTTTTTTTTTTTTTTTTTTTTTGAGACAGAGTCTTGCTCTGTCGCCCAGGCTGGAGTGCAGTGGCATGATCTTGGCTCACTGCAACCTCCTCCTTCCGGGTTCAAACAATTCTCCTGCCTCAGCCTCCTGAGTAGCTGCGATTACAGGCATGTGCCATGATGCCCAGCTAATTTTTGTATTTTTAGTAGAAACAGGGTTTCACCATGTTGGCCAGGCTGGTCTCGAACTCCTGACCTCAGGTGACCCACCTGCCTCGGCCTCCCAAAGTGCTGGGATTACAGGCGTGAGCCACCACACCTGTCCGCACCCTTCTTCTCTGTGCATGCAACTGTCCCTCTCTCACTGCGCCCCAACCTGCTTTCTCCTCACCCGTCCCCACCCTGTCCCAGGGAACCTCTGTGACCCCCGTAAGTCCCCTTTCATTTGTCTCCATTTCACTTATCCTCTCACCTGCCTCCTTGACCATCCTGCCTCCCCTGTATCCTTCCTCAAGTCTTCCCCCTCCTGCCTCCTTCTCCCCAGACCCCTCACCTGTCCCCACCACATGCACTGTGTCACCGTCCTTCCCCAGGATTGCCTACCTGTCCCCACTAACTGGGTCTTCTTGCCTGTTCTCCCTCACATGCTCTTTTTCACCTCTCCTCAGGTGAGGGAGCGCCCCGGGGCCTTGGAGGCTGAGCTGGCCCTGACGCTGAAAGTCCTGGAGGCTGCCGCTGACACTGACTCGGCCCTAGAGGTCGTCCTAGACCAGCCCCTTCACACCCTGAAGCACATCCTTTCCCAGCTCCAGGCCTGTGTGAGTCATCGGGGCCTGGGCACTCAGGTCTGTGAGTTCTGAGCAGCATCCTTCCCCTGTGGTGGCTCAGGCTCCGCCTCACACACCGCCCTCCTCTGCCCACAGATCCAGGCTCAGCCCACAGCAGGGCCCAGGACCCGGGGCCGCCTCCACCACTGGCTACACCGGCTCCAGGAGGCCTCCGAAAAGGTGAGCAACCCAGGAAGAGAAGGACCAGGGTCTGAGGAGCCAATAGGAGCCCAGACCCTGGACAGCCCGTGACCCATCCCCTCCTCCCCTACAGGAGTCCCCTGGCTGCCTTGAGGCGTCTGTCACCTTCAACCTCTTCCGCCTACTCATACGGGACCTGACATGTGTCGCCAATGGGGACCTGTGTCTGAGAACGTCAACCCACCCCGAATCCACCTGACACCCCACACCTTATTTATGCACTGAGCCCTACTCCTTCCTTAAATTATTTCCTCTCACCCTTTATTTATGAAGCTACAGCCCTGACTGAGACATAGGACTGAGTTTATTGTTTTACTTTTATACATTATGCACAAATAAACAACAAGGAATTGGAACCTTCTGTGATAGGTGAATCCTTGAGTGTGTGTGCGATTGTGGGTCTGTGACTGGGTGTGGATGTCTGTGTGACGCAGGCAAAATTTGTGACTGATTGTATATATTTGTGTGTACCTGACTTCTGTGACTGTGTGTGTATTTGTATGTAAATGAGTGTCTGCCCAAACTTGAATCTAACCAAAGATGAGTAACTGTGCATGTTCATGCCCACACGTGTGCAAGTATGTGTGTGCACTGCCAGGCATGCTGGCTCACACCTGTAATCCCAGCACTTTGGGAGGCTGAGGCAGGCAGATCACTTGAAGTCAGGAGTTTGAGACCAGCTTAGCTAATATGGTGAAATCCTGTTTCTACTAAAAATACAAACATTAGCCAGGAGTTGTGGCATGCCCCTGTAATCCCAGCTACTTGGGAGGCTGAGGCAGGAGAAATGCTTGAACCCGGGAGGTGGAGGCTGTGGTGAGCTGAGATCACACCACTGCATTCCAGCCTGACTGACAAGAGCGAAACTCTGTCTCAAAAAAAAAAAAAGGCCAGGCGCGGTGGCTCAGGCCTGTAATCCCAGCGCTTTGGGAGCCCAAGGCGGGAGGATCACTTGAGGTCGGGAGTTTGAGACCAGCCTGACCAACATGGAGAAACCTCATCTCTACCAAAAATACAAAAATTAGCCAGGCGTGGTGGCACATACCTGTAATCCCAGCTACTTGGGAAGCTGAGGCAGGAGAATCACTTAAACCTGGGAGGTGGAGGTTGCGGTGAGCCAAGATCACACCATTGCCTTCCAGCCTGGGCAACAAGAGTGAAACTCCATCTCAAGAAAGAAAAAAAAAAGGGAAGGGAAGGGAAGGGAAGGGAAGGGAAGGGAAGGGGAGGGGAGGGGAGGGGAGGGGAGGGGAGGGGAGGGGAGGGGAGGGGAGGGGAGGGGAGGGGAGGGGAGGGGAGGGGAGGGGAGGGGAGGGGAGGGGAGGGGAGGGAAAGGGAGGGAAGGGAAGGGAAGGGAAGGGAAGGGAAGGGAAGGGAAGGGAAGGGAAGGGAAGGGAAGGGAAGGGAAGGGAAGGGAAGGGAAGGGAAGGGAAGGGAAGGCTCTCAGGGTGCTACATCCTGGAACCTAACAGCAATGCTGTGGGAAGCCCAGACATACAGAGAGACCACATATAGGTACTCCATATGAAAATCCCAGCACAGCTTCTGATTCACCCCAGCTCAGGAACCAGACATGCGAGTGAAGAAGCGTTTACATGACTCTAGGTCCCAGCTGGAGCAGAGACAAGCCATCCTCACTGGGCCCTGATTAAGTTCCTGACCCACAGAAACTGTGAGCATAATAATATTTGTTTTATGCCAGTAAGTTTGGTTTGTTATAAGGCAATAAATCATTGGAACGGTGAGACAGCCACCAGCCCATCACAATTCACTGTGAGGTGTGTCACGAGAAATTTATTACCAAAATGACCCATCAGAGTTTTTTGGGGGGGGTTGGGGAGAGGGGGACAGCGTCTGGCTCCGTCACCCAGGCTGAAGTGCAGTGGTACTATCTATCTCAGATCACTGCAACCTCCACCTCCCAGTTTCAAACCGTCCTCCCACCTCAACTTCCCAAGCAGCTGGGACTACAGGTGTGTGCCTCCACCCCCACCTAATTTTTGTATTTTTTGTAGAAACGGAGTGTCGCTATGTTGCCCAGACTGGTGTCGAGCTCCTGGACTCAAGCAGTCCTCCTGCCTCAGCCTACCAAAGTGCTAGGACTACAGGCGTGAGCCACCGCCCCAGCCCCAACAAAGTTTCTGAATGATTGACTTTTTGTTACATTACAGGGGTTTCAGAACAAAATTCCATTCTTATCACCCTATAACTCTCACTTCTTTGTATTGTTTGTTTGTTTGAGACGGAGTCTGGTTCTGTCGCCCAGGCTGGAGTGCAGTGACAAGATCTCAGCTCACTGCAACCTTCGTCTCCTGGGTTCAAGCGATTCTCCTGCCTCAGCCTCCCGAGTAGCAGGGACTACAGGCACGTGCCACCACTCCCAGCTAATTTTTGTATTTTTAGTAGATACGGGGTTTCACCATGTTGGCCAGACCGGTGTCGAACTCCTGGTGTCAAGTGATCCTCCCGCCTCGGCCTCCCAAAGTGCTGGAATTACAGGCATGAGCCACGGCGCCTGGCCTCCATTGCATTCTTGAGGATTTTCTTGATTAGGAGTCAGAAGACAGAAGTACAGGCATACGCAGAAATTACATACAACCAACGGGCAAAAGTTGAAGCATTCTCCTTGATAACCAAAAGCAAGTTAAATGTGGCCAGGTGTGGTGGCTCACGCCTGTAATCCCTGCACTTTAGGAGGCCTAGGTGGGAGGACTACTTGAGCGCAGGAGTTAGAGACCAGCCTGAGCAACATAGCGACCACATCTTTACAAAAAAAACTCAAAAATTAGGCAGGCATGGTAGCACGTGCCTGTAATCCCAGTCCCAGGAAGATGGCTCGAGTCCAGGAGGTTGAGGCTGTAGTGAGCCATGATCGTGCCACCGTACTCCAGCCCGGGTGACAAAGTAAGACTGTCTCAAAAAAAGAAAGAAAGAGAGAGAGAGGAGGGAAGGGAAGGGAAAGGAAGGGTAGGGAAGGGAAGGGAAGGGAAGGGAAGAGGAGGGGAGGGGGGAAGGGAAGGGGGGGAAGGGAAGGGAAGGGGAGGGGAGGGGAGGGAAGGGAAGCTGAGGAAGAAAGAAAGAGGAGTTAAACGTAAAAAAGTTATTTGTAAATTTTTTAAAAATTCACACACAACCTCACAACCATTCCCACTACATTATAAAGTCTGTGACTAGCAGAACCTCAGTTTGGGTAGGGGGCAGCATGGTGCCCCGCCCAGGACACGAATTTCTGTCTCTTTTGCCTGATACCTGCTTTCCCAGGTTCCCTCGCAGCTCAGAGTGACCATGAAATTAAGGGCTTCTTAAATAAATTAATTTATGCTGGGCGCAGTGGCTCACTCCTGTAATCCCAGCACTTTGGGAGGCTGAGGCAGGCAGATCACTTGAGGTCAGGAGTTTCAGACCAGCCTGCCCAACATTGCGAAACTCCATCTCTACTAAAAATACAAAAATTAGCCGGATGGCCGGGCGCGGTGGCTCACGCCTGTAATCCCAGCACTTTGGGAGGCCGAGGCGGGCGGATCACGAGGTGAGGAGATCGAGACCATCCTGGCTAACACGGTGAAACCTCGTCTCTACTAAAAATACGAAAACTTAGCCGGGCGTGGTGGCGGGCGCCTGTAGTCCCAGCTACTGGGAGGCTGAGGCAGGAGAATGGCGTGAACCCGGGAGGCGGAGCTTGCAGTGAGCCGAGATCGCGCCACCGCACTCCAGCCTGGGAGACAAAGTGAGACTCCGTCTCAAAAAAAAAAAAAAAAAAAAAAAAAAAAAAATTAGCCGGGCATGGTGGCGCATGCCTGTAATCCCAGATACTCGGTATGCTGAGGGGCAGGAGAATCGCTTGAACTCAGGAGGCGGAGGTTGCAGTGAGCTGAGATGGTGCCACTGTACTCCAGCCTGGGTGACAGAGCGAGACTCCGTCTCAAAAAAAAAAAAAGGTAATTTATGTAAAAAATGTAACACAGCTTGGCAAAGGGTGAGCCCCATACATGTGTTTGTTGCTGTTAACTCTCATTATTTTAACATATTTTTCTTCCTTGATACAAACAGAACTCTTTCCCACTTGTTCCCTTCCTTCCGGCTTAGTTCATTGGTATAAGGATGTGAGGCCCAAAGCTATGGCAACCATTTTGTGACCACAAGGCAACAAGTTTAGGGTGTGAAGCTATCATTCTGAGGAAAGTAGACCAAAAGAGTAGAAAACGGGGTCCTTGCTGATATTAATAAGCCATTGCACCAAACCTCAGAATCCCCTAACTCCACACTTACTTAGATGACATAACTGAATGTCTTTATTGCTTAGGTCATGTTAATTGGATTTTTCTGTTTCTTGCAGCCAAATGTATCCCCACGAATTCATCTCTGCGTGGCCAGCACTGAACCCAGAGAAGGTGGTCAATTAATATTTCATAAAAATTTTAGTCATATAGGACATGTCCGAGCCCAGGCATACGAGTCTCTTCAATTATGAATGTTGCAATGGAAGAAAACGAGGTTGCAGATCTCTGCTTGGAGATGCCAAGGCTTTACGGAAGAGATTTTGAACTGGATATATTTTAGTTTTGCCTGACCAGCATCCATTACTCCTGGTAATAGCTCTTCAGTTTTCCTTTGGAAATGACCTCCTTTCCCACTCCCTCATTTGGCTGGACACATGACTCCAATTTGATCAATCAGAGCAAGCACTGCATCTCCAGAGCACAGTAACAAGCTTTTCCTTGTCCTCTCTCATGGTGGCCTTTGCTTCAGTGGTTCCCTCTACTTAGGACACTCTCCGACGACCAAGTCTTCACCTGGTTCATTTCCACAATATCACCTCCTCCTCCAAAAATCTTTCAGCATAGTACACCCGGGTTTCTATTGCTATATATATATATATATATATATATTTTTTTTTTTTTTTTTTTTTTTTTTTTTTTTTTGAGACAGAGTCTCGCTCTGTCGCCCAGGCTGGAGTGCAGTGGCATGATCTTGGCTCACTGTAACCTCCGCCTCCCGGGTTCAAGTGATTCTCGTGCCTCATCCTCCTGAGTAGCTGGGATTATAGGCGCCCGCCATCATGCATGGCTAATTTTTGTACTTTTAGTAGAGACAGGGTTTCACCATGTTGGCCAGGCTGGTCTCGAACTCCTGACCTCAGGTGATCCACCTGCCTCAGCCTCCCAAAGTGCTGGGATTACAGGCATGAGCCACTGTGCCCAGCCTCTATTGCTTTTATATGCTCAACAAGCTTTCTTAATTTTGTTTTCTTTTTTTTTTTTTTTTTTTTTTTGAGACGGAAGTCTCGCTCTGTCACCCAGGCTGGAGTGTGGTGGCGCGATCTAGGCTCACTGCAAGCTCCACCTCCTGGGTTGACGCCATTCTCCTGCCTCAGCCTCCCGAGTAGCTGGGACTACAGGCGCCTGCCGCCACGCCCGGCTAATTTTTCATATTTTTAGTAGAGACAGGGTTTCACCGTGTTAGCCAGGATGGTCTTGATCTCCTGACTTCGTGATCCACCTGCCTCGGTCTCCCAAAGTGCTGGGATTACAGGCGTGAGCCACCACGCTCGGCCAATTTTGTTTTCTTTTTTGAGACTAGCATATAACAGCAACAAGCTTTCTTTGTTTTCTTTTTTTTTTTTTTTAAGATCTTGCTCTGTCATCCAGGCTGGAGTTCAGTGGCTCAATCATAGCTCACTGCTGCCTCAAACTCCTGGGCTCGAGACCACCTCCTGAGTAACTGGGACTACAGGTGCACACCACCATGCTTGGCTAATGTTTTATTTTTGTTTTTATAGAGACAGAGTCTCACCATGTTGCCCAGGCTGGTCTCAAGCTCCTAGCCTCAAGTGATCCTCCCACCTTGGCCTCGCAAAGTGCTGGAATTACAGGTATGAGCCACCACACCCAGCCAACAAGATTTCTTATCCTACTTTATCTGGTGAGTATTTAGCTTCAACCACATAAAATTGCCAATACTCTACAATGTTTCACCTACAAAAACGGCAAGTTCATGTGGTTCGACCTAATATTTGGCAATCCCTCCTGCCCGGGACACACAACCTGGACATAGGACCCACCCATCCCCAACCTGGCCAATCAAAGCATTCCATTCATTCCCTTGGATGCTGCAATCAGTGTCGGGGTTGCCATGTGACCTCAGCCAGACCAATAAGAGCCCTTCCCTGAGATTGCTCTTAGGACTAGAGATTCTGCCATTTTATCTCTGGGCTCTGGAAAGATTGAGTGTGTGTCTGTAAATAAATGACCATTTTCCCCACCACATGCAGTTGAAAGGGATGAATCTGAGCTGAGACAAGCAAAGAAGAGAGATGCATAGGAAGAGTGTCTTGGTGGGGTTGAGTCTGGGTTCCTTTCTCTAAACCCCTGTTCCTTGTAGCTTTGCAATCCCCCACAACTTTTTTTTTTTTTTTTTTGAGACAGAGCCTCACTCTGTCACCCAGGCTGGAGTGCAGTGATGTAATCTCGACTCACTGCAAACTCCACCTCCCGGGTTCACTGCAACCTCCACCTCCCGGGTTCAAGCGATTCTCCTGCCTCAGCCTTTCAAGCAGCTGAAATCACAGGAACCTACCATGCCCAGCTAATTTTTGTATTTTTAGTAGAGAGGGGGTTTCACCGTGTTGGCCAGCCTGGTCTCGAACTCCTGACCTCAGGCAATCCGCCCACCTCGGCCTCCCAAAGTGCTGGGATTACAGGCATGAGCCACCCCTCCCGGCCTTTAATTTTTTTTTTTTAATAGAGACAGGATCTCACTATGTTTCCCAGGCTGGTCTTGAACTCCTGGACTCAAGTGATCCTCCCAACTTAGCCTCCCAGAGTGCTGGGATTATGTGCCAATCACTGCGTCCGGCGCCCAATTCTGTTTTGAAGGTAGGCATACCTCACCCCAAAGCTGGGGTCTCCATGGAAATCAGACCACATACCATCCCTGGTGAAGACCCTTCATTGGCTTCCCACGGCTCCAAAGAATAAAATGTTAACTCTTGACCACACCTCATAAGGTTCTGTAGAACCTGCTTGCTTCTCCCACCTACTCTCCTCTCACTCTCCTCACTTCAGTCCAGACACACTGCCTCCAACACATCAAGCACACTACTTCCTAAGGGCCTTTGCACATGCTATTCCCTTTGCCTGGAATGCTTTTCCCTGCTTTTCTCACAATGAATTTATTTAGCTCCAACATCACCTTCCATCTAAAGTAGGCCTCAAAGTCATTCTCTATGCCATCATCCTGTTTTCATTCTTTGCATAGCATTTATTTACCACTGGACATGCATTATTTACTTCTGTTTGTTTTGTTTGTTTGTTTGTTGGATCTCACTCTGCCGCGCAGGCTGGAGTACAGTGGCGCGATCAGGGCTCATTGCAACCTCAACCTCCTGGACTCATTTAATTGCTTATTTGTTTATTTCTCCTCCCTCTGGAATATAGGCACCACGGAGCAGGGCTTTCTTGTTTTGTTTCATCTATTGTTCACTGCAATAGCCTCTACGTAGGACCAGTTACATAATGCATGCTCAATAAGGCTTTATCAAGTGAATCAGAGACAAGATTCCTGATGGTTCTGTGTGCAGGTTGGAGGCAGTCAGCTTTCCAATCATGGCTCTGCTGTTAACTGGCTGTGTGATCTTGGACATGCTTCTTAACCTCTCTGAGCTTCAGTTTCCTCATCTTGAAAATTGTGTGCACACACCGCATATACCTGTGCAGACTTTAAATGTAGTCACGCTTATTATTGGAGTAACTCCATTTCCTGAGCATTATGTGCCATGCACTGGGTTGCATGCTCTTTATCTGTGCATCAGCAAGGGTTTGGGAGCGCTGTGCCTGGCTTGTGAAAAGCCCTCAGTACCTGGGAGTCTTCATGACTGACACAGATGAGGGTGGTTGGGCCCCTGAGTGAGGAAGCCTCCTGGCCTGTGATTCTCTGGTGCCTCTGTCCTAGCTGCCTCCCACCTTGTCTGCCTAGATCCATCCCCCTCCCTCCTGCTCCGTTTCTATTTCTGTCTTTCTCTCCTCCTCCCCTGGCCTCAGGGGGCCCCTGACTGGCAAGAAGCCTTCCTCCTTCTTCCCCAGGATCAGGAAGGCGTTTGCACTGCAAGGCCCCTGCAAGGGCTGGGATGTCTGTCCCTCTCCTCTCCCCAACCAGCTTTCCTTCCGCAGCCACAGCCCTCAGCCTCACCTGAGAAACTCCTCTCCCCACACCGTCCTCCATGCCCTCTGCCAGGGTCCCTCAGATTCCAGGCGGAGCAACACAAGACCTCTTGTGCCTGCGCCCACCAGGCTGGCTGTGGATATCCAAGTTCAGCTAAGGTCATGGGGGCCATACCCCAGCCTCCGGACACAGACCCCAGAGGCAGCATAGTGTAGGGGTACAATCAAACTTCCACCTCTGCTATTTATTCATGGGGGGGATGGAGGGACTTGGGCAGGTGACTTCATCTCTCTGTGGTTCAGGTTCTTGTCTGTAAAATGGGACGAAGGATCGATCTACCCTACCCCACTGAGTTGTGAGGTCTCAGCAGGTGGAATGAATATTCAATAACTGCTCAGCAGTAGAGTGCTCTAGTTAAGGGTATTGAAGGATGGCCGGGCACGGAGGCTCACGCCTGTAATCCCAGCACTTTGGGAGGCCGAGGTGGGCAGATCACAAGGTCAGGAGATCGAGACCATCCTGGCTAACACAGTGAAACCCTGTCTCTACCAAAAATACAAAAAATTAGCTGGGTGTGGTGGCGGGCACCTGTAGTCCCAGCTACTCGGGAGGCTGAGGCGGGAGAATGGCGTGAACCCGGGAGTCAGAGTTTGCAGTGAGCTGAGGTCACGCCACTGCACTCCAGCCTGGGCGACAGAGTGAGATTCTGTCTCAAAAAAAAAAAAAAAAAGTATTTAAGGAGTTCAGGGAATGTCACCCCAAAATATGGCACCCTGGTATGCTGATTATTTTAAATTAAAGGCACTCAGAGATCCACAGATGCTGGAAGAGGCTTTCCTCTGATGTCTTCCTATCTGCCTAAAGACCATAACCCACCAAAAAGAACACAAGTGCCTTCTGTCCTCTCCCTGACATTTCATTATCTTTAACAGGAAAAAAAGAGAAACGTAACTACATCTGGATGGACTTTGTCACAAGAAAGTATCTGTCTGTCAGGCTCAAATTCCAGAGACATTTACAATTTAATTTCTATCTCCTGGATCCATTTATTTTCCCCAAAATCATTTATTACCCCTCAAAATTGCCTACCTTTCCCCATCTCCCCTTTCCCTGTGAAGAAAGGTATATAAGCATCTAAACCTCACTGGGTTATTGGGTAATCACTTCCCTGTGATTTTCCCAGTGCATGTTAAATACCCTCCATATGCCTTTTCTCTTGTAAAGTCTATTGTCAGCCCATTCCGGTGACATTTCAGAGAGTGAAAGGGAAGCTGTCTTTTCACCCCTACAGTAGAGACTCAGAAGTTGGCCTGCCTGCCTTTTTAAATCCCAGTTTTGCCACCTTGGTCCAGTTATTTAACTTTTCTGGGCCGAAATTCCCTCATCTGGAAAACAGGATAATAATACCGATGTCCTAGTGTTGTTGTGAGAATTAAATGACTTAAGTGCTTGGCACATAGTAAGTATTCAGTTAAGTGTTTGCTATTATGATCATTTTATTTTTGTGATTATTCCCCACCTCTAAGTCTCTCAGAGGATAGAAACCTGTCTGCCAGTCTCCCTTGGCCCCAGTTAGTCATCTTCCTTCATTCTCACTTAGAGTCCTTATGCTGCAATCTAGGTCACCCTCCCCAACACATACACACACACACACACACACACACACACACACACAGACACACACACAGGTCAGCAGGGCCTCAGACACAGAAAAAAGTTTAATTCTGCTGCGGCGGAGGGTCCCGGCTCTGGTAGGGAGGAGGATTTGGTTTTGGATTTTGTTCATGTGGGGATTTATTTGGGAGAGTCTGGTCCTTCCAGTGGGACCTGCCCGGGAGAATGAGTAAATAGGAGAAATCAGGAGAGACAGGGAGACTAGACAAAACCAGGGAGGGCCGAGGGAGAAGAGACGACAGGACAGAGAAAGGAGAAGCAAATAGGGAAAGACAGGCCCGACAGACAGACGACAAGAGGGCAGGATAGAGACAAACGAGGGAAACAGAGAAAGGGGGACCCCAAGCCAGACCCGACGGGACCAGGGATGTGAGTGCGATGGGGTGGGGGACTTTGGAGGCCGCCGCGGGACAGAATAGGATCTAGTCCAGCCAGATACAAGAAATGGGCCCCTCGCCCCGGCCCCGGGTGCCGGGCTGGGAGAGGGGGCTCGTGTCTCAGTGCTGCAGTGTCGGGGGGCCCTGCCCCTCCCCGCGCTTCGCTGTGTAAGGCACCGGCTCCTGCGAGGTCCGCGAGCGCGCGGGGGGAGGGGTAGGAGGGGGGTCGAGGAGTCCGTAGGGGAGGGGAGGCCGGCAGCCGGTCCCCGAACCCCTCCCTGGGCACGGGGGCGTGGCCTCGAGCCGCAGCCCGAGGCCGCCCCGCCCCTTCCCGGGGGCAAAGGCGCGTCTCCACTCCGGTCCAAGGTCTTGGCGCTGCGATTTCTCCCAGTCCCGCCCCAGCGTCCGTGCGGCTGGGCGTTTGGTCTGTGGCACCCAGGCGTCCCGGCACCCACCCGCCGCTCACACGGTACTCTCCAGCATCCACTCGGTGCTGGTGAAGGCCAGGCGCGCCCTGGCGGAGCCCAGCCCCAAGTCTCCATCCTCCCCGGCCGCGCCCCCTCCAGCCCCGTCCAGGTGCGGCGTGGACCGGTGGCGCTTTGTCCGCCGGGCGCGGCGCGGGTAACTGTGGCTCTGGAATAGTGCCCCGTAGTCCCCGTCGAACGAATAGCGCTGCTGTGACCTCTGCCGGGCCGCGGCCCCCCCAGGAACCAGAGCTAGGGTAGGGGGCGCCGAGGTTGGTGGCCCCAGGGCGCCGGATCGGCTCCTTCGAGGGCCCCCCGTGGCCCAAGACTCCTCCCCGGAAGTTTCCTCGGATGGCAGCAGGCACAGCGAGGTGGCCGAGCCGCCCAGAGAACGTCCAAGGACCGCCTCCGGCTCTGCGGATGCCGCCTCCGCTGCCAGGGCCTTGGCCTCGACGGCGGGGGCGGCCTGGGACTCCACCTCGCGCAGCGCCTCGTAGCGGTCCTGGACCGGCAGGGCAGGGGCCTGCGCCGCGCCTGCGCCGTTGGTCTGCGAGCACACGTGGCTGACTCGCGGGGGCGACCTGGAACCCTTGACACGGCGGCTGTCCCCGTCGCCGTACACCTTGTAGCGGATCATGAGCAGAACGATGAAGACAAGGACCGAGGCGACGATGACGCCCCCGATGGCGATGATCATGGTGCCGCCCAAGAAATGGGCCCTCAGCGGGCGGCAGGGCGCCGGATCACCAGCGGTGGTGAACTGCACACAGCCCACTACTCGCGTTGCCGGCAGCGCGGTGGCCCCGTCGTCGTAGACCGCCAGCACGCACAAGTCGTAGGCGCGGCCCGCCGCCAGGTCATTCACCAGGAAGGTCTGACTGGTGGACGGGATCATCCTGCAGGAGGGGGCGGGGTCAGGGCGGGGTTAGTCCCACCCCCCCGAACCATGCCCCTTCGCTTTATGCCCCGCCCATGGTGAACAGTGAGGACTAAACCCTGCTACTGAAGTCTCACCCGGTACTGAGACAACAGCAGCAATTCAAGCCCCGCCGCCATCAACATATTCCCACCCTTTCAGGACCCCTCATCTGCATGCCCCGCCCTCAGACCCACCTCCTGGTTGTGTCCCATCAGCCACTGGGACAATATATCTATCATTCATATTACCTCCTCTGCATATCCGGGCTCCTGCAGGGGAGAAGTGCTATGGCTTTCAAGCCCTGCCCTCAAGGGACATGCTCCCTAGCTATGTCTCACTCTTGCTAGGACAACTACCATCCAAGGTCCTTCATCTAGGCATTTTACCCCAAAACTGGGCCAGCGACACTGGCCACCTCCCCTTTTCTGCATGCCCCATCCCCCACTCAGGTGGACACTAAGGTCAACTCACAGCGCCTGTCATATTCCTACTGGAATAATGGATGCTCTTCTAGTTCCTCTTTTATACATATTCGTGCCTTTCAGGGAAAACCATGATGCAGGTCACTCCCCCTCATCTGCATGCAGCACCTTTGGGTAAAACATCTAGCTTTGGCCGGCTGCAGTGGCTCACGCCTATAATGCCGCACTTTGGGAGGCTAGGGAGGGTGGATCACCTGAGGTTAGGAGTTCAAGACCGGCCTGGCCAACATGGTAAAACCCTGTCTCTACTAAAAATACAAAAATTAGCCAGGCGTGGTGGCATGCGCCTGTAATCCTAGCTACTCTGGAGGCTGAGGCAGGAGAATCACTTGAACCCGGGAGGTAGAGGTTGCAGTGAGCCAAGACCAAGCCATTGCACTCTAGCCTGGGCAACAAGACTGAGACTCCGTCTCAAAAAACAAAAACAGACAAACCAAAAAACAAAACAAAACAAAAAAACATCTAGCTTTGTCTATGTCCTGGGCACAGTTTCCAAGTCCCTCAACTACATGTTCTCCAACATTGCTACAGGCCATTCCCCAACCAAATGAACCGTGGCTTCCCAAGGGCGTGCCCAACAGAAGAGGGCCAAGGCCTAGTAGGAACGGCCCTCCAGAGGGGTAGATCTTATAGATGGGAGGAATGCAATGGGCTGGACAGTGTGAGCCACAGCAACGGTTACTGGCCAACACAAGGTGGGATGCAAGCTAATGATGATATCATTAGGTGCCAGGTCCTGGCTATGGTAACTTATTCATTCCTCATGCCATCTCTATGATGTAGGAATTATTATCATCCCCATTTGGGGGAAATGAGGCACAGGGAGGTTAAGAAACTTGGCAAAGTTCGCCAGGCATGGCAGTACACCCCACAATGGCCCACTAGGGATGGTTCCCCTACTGTGTGTAGGCCACATCCAGACTGCAGGCCCTGCTCCTTGTCCAGATATTAAAGGCAACCACCTCATATGTTCATGTGCCACCAGAAGTCACCAAATCACCCTACCAGGTAAGTTTCTTCCATAAAGGGGTCAAACGTAGCCAAGCACACACCATACTCCTTTCTTGCTGTAGGTCCCTCCCCTTGAATGAAGGCTAGTGTAGAGAAGTGGTTAAGATGATGACAGAGTCTGGGGGCCAGACTGCCCGTGTTTGAGTCTCTCCTCTGCCACTTGCTAGCTCTGTGACCTTAGGCAAGTTTCTCTTTTGTTTCGTTTTGTTTTGTTTGAGACAGAATCTCCCTGTGTCACCCAGGCTGGAGTGCAATGATGCAATCTCTGCCTCCTGGGTTCACTGCAACCTCTGCCTCCTGGGTTCAAGCGATTCTCCTGCCTTAGCCTCCCAGGTAGCTGGGATTACAGGCACCCACCACCACGCCTGGCTAATTTTTGTATTTTTAGTAGAGACGGGGTTTCATCATGTTGGCCAAACTGGTCTCAAACTCCTGACCTCAGGCGATCCATCCACCTCAGTCTCCCAAAGTGCTGGGATTGCGGTCATGAACCACCATGCCTGGCGAACTTCACCAAGTTTCTTAACCTCCCTGTGCCTCATTTCCCCCAAATGGGGATGATAATAATTCCTACATCATAGAGATGGCATGAGGAATGAATAAGTTACCATAGCCAGGACCTGGCACCTAATGATATCATCATTAGCTTGCATCCCACCTTGTGTTGGCCAGTAACCGTTGCTGTGGCTCACACTGTCCAGCCCATTGCATTCCTCCCATCTATAAGATCTACCCCTCTGGAGGGCCATTCCTACTAGGCCTTGGCCCTCTTCTGTTGGGCATACCCTTTCCACACTGTGGGCCATGTCCAGCCTCAGCTAAACCTGGACTGCCCGGTCCACATTGATTTGCACGGCCAGGATGCAACCTCACAAGCTCTCCTCTCAGGCAAAGACTCTTGGTGGGTCCTGGGAGACAAGGACCACCCCTTCCTCCTCATGGGACCATGCAGAACAAGTTCCACCCCGTCTGACAGGCCATGCCCCCACCTCCAAAGGCCTGCTTATCTCTCCGATGCTTCGCCTTCCCCTCCAGCAGGGCCACCTTCTGGCCCTGAAGCTCCACCTCTGTCATCCCACCTCCAGGATGTTCTCCCACTACCAACAGCCACCCTCCCACCAAAAGACTTCCAATCAGGGCCCCGCCCCTTCATAAAGGTCCACCCACTTCTCCAACTCCACTCTACCCACCCGACTGCCATTTCAGAGACCACTGCCACCCACCCCAGCCACCCTCGGCCACTCTGGCTTTAAGCCTTCCTCCTCCTCTCTTCATCTCTCCTCTCCAGAGCTCTGGATTCCACTTGCTCCTTCCCCTAAATAGCCAGTTGCTAGGGGCTTCCCCCACCCCTTTTCAAGGACAGAGGCTGGCTCCTTAAGAAAGCTTGAGCCCAAGTGTCTCTAATTGGCTGCAACATCGAAGCAAGCAGCTAAGCAGGCTTCTGGTTGGCTGTCACTTCCGCCCATGACAGCGTGAGGAAGTT
Source organism: Macaca fascicularis (assembly GCF_037993035.2). Classification (NCBI taxonomy): domain Eukaryota; kingdom Metazoa; phylum Chordata; class Mammalia; order Primates; family Cercopithecidae; genus Macaca; species Macaca fascicularis. The sequence continues at coordinate 46,384,762 of NC_088393.1, forward strand.
AACCCCTGTGGCACCATAGCATAGGAATCTGCAGTGGGAGTTAGAGAACCGGAACTGGGGGCCCTACGGGGAAGAGAAGAGTCCCAGGGTCTGTTGCCCAGCTGGAGACGGGGCCATCAACACCTGCATCCATGCAGGGTCTGGGGGCTTGTGAACCTCCCTCACCCCACCATGTGGTGGCCATGGGTCAGAGCAAAGGAAAGAGGGACAGAGAAGTGGAGAGTCACAGAAGCTAAGAATTATTTACAGAAATATATTATCCATCTCCCCTCCAAGCAGTGGGTGCCCAACAAATGTGTGTCAGAGTAAAAAGGACAGCTTTGCTACTTTCTGTGTGACCTTGGGCAAGTGACATCCCCCACTGAACCTCAGTTTTTCTGTCTGCAAAATGGAGAGGGGGTCATCGCGCCTTCATAGTGGAGTTGGGAAGATCAAATGAAGTAGCAAGCTTGGAAGTTCGTTGTGAGGGTTTGTGTTTTGTTCATTTGTTTGTCCTTATGTTTGTAAGGCTGGGCCAGGATCTAAACTATCTCAGTAGGCCCAGGGCCCAGCACAAGATGGGCACACAGTAGGCATCTACTCAGTGTTTGGGACCAGAATCAAGAAGAGAGGGAAATTAGGAAGACAGAGACAAAGGAAAAGGGAGGCTTTTTTTTGTTTTTCCAGAGGGAATCTTGCTCTGTCGCCCAGGCTGGAGTCCAATGGCACGATCTCCGCTCACTTCAACCTCCACCTCCCAGGTTCAAGCGATTCTTCTGCCTCAGCCTCCTGCGTAGCTGGGATTACAGACACGTGCCATCACATCTGCCTAATTTTTGTATTTTCAGTAGAGACAGGGTTTCACCATGTTGGCCAGGCTGGTCTCGAACTCTTGACCTCAAGTGAGCCGCCCGCCTTGGCCTCCCAAAGTGCTGGGATTACAGGCACGAGCCATCGCGCCTGGCCAAGAGGCATTTTTTTCATTCAACCAAAACTGGGAAAGCACCTACTATGTGCCAGGCCTATGGCCAAGAAAACACTGGAAAGGTAGAGATGGAGGCCAAGAGGCAGGTTTCTCAGTGAAGATCTGACAGCCAGAAGCTGGGGCTCTCCACAGGTAGGGAAACAGCTCCAGCCCCTCTGGCATCTCCATGTGAAGCCAGGCACAGGACTGAAGCATTTAACTGGTGGTCTACAATGTGCATGAGGGAGGCAGAGCTAGAAGGAGAGACATCCATGTGGCAAACAACCATTTATCAAGTGCCCACTGTGTGCCAATTCTGTGACAGAGAGCCATACCAAAAAACTACCAAGATGGGCCAGGTGCAGCGGCTCACACCTGTAATCCCAGCACTTTGGGAGGCCAAGGCAGGAGGATCCCTTTAGCCCAGGAGTTCAAGACCTGGCCGTACAATATAGCAAGACCTCGTCTCTACTAAAAATTTTTTTTAATTAGCCCAGTGTGGTGATGCATGCCTGCAGTCCCAGCTACTCTCAGGAGTTAGGAGGATTGCTTGGAGCCCAAAAGTTTGAGGCTGCAGTGAGCTAGGATCATACCACTGCACTCCAGCCTGGGGTGATAAAGCAAGACCCTGCCTCAAAAACAAAAAAAAACTACTGAGATGGAGAGACATGGCAAGGCCAGGGCTGTAACTCATAATGTACTATGGGCCACCACCTGTTGGATTATGAGCTCCCCGAGGACAGGGACTGGGTGGTTTCCCTGTGTCCCCAGCGCCCAGCTCAGGACAGCTTTGCACAAAGCAGGGGCTCTGTGCCTAATGAGGGCAGAGAAGGTAGAGAACAGAGAGGTGAAAGCCAGAGAATAAGGAGATGATGGGAGAAAATAATTCTTTTTTCAAAATGTCTGTTGACACCATACGGTTTGTCCACACGAGGGCAATGGCTTCAAACCCAAGGGAGGGTGGAAATAACGTATTTTTCTCATATGTTTTGTTTTCTGTTTCTGTAATGTACCCAATGTGTTGGTACGGTAGTACTGGTATATAATTTATAAATATAAATGTCACTGTAGGCCGGGTGCGGTGGCTCACACCTGTAATCCCAGCACTTTAGGAGGCCAAGGCAGGCGGATCACTTGAGGTCAGGAGTTCGAGACCAGCCTGCCCAACATGGTGAACTCCTGTCTCTACTAAAAATTCAAAACTTAGCTCGGTGTGTTGGTGGGTGCCTGTAATCCCAGCTACTTGGGAGGCTGAGGGATGAGAATCGCTTGAACTCGGGAGGCGGAGGGTTGCAGTGAGCTGAGTTCGTGCCACTGCACTCCAGCCTGGGCAACAGAGTAAGGCTCAGTCTCAAAACAAACAAACAAATAAATAAATGTCACTGTAAATGTGTGTGTGTATTTCATGCTCCAAAATGTTTAACTGAAGAGGTGCACAATCAGATTGCTTTGGGGAGCAGTGATATTGACCATGAGCCCCATGAGGCCAGGGTTCATGCTAAGCTCAGTCATTGTTAGGACTCCAGTGCCCAGCCCTGGTCAGGTTCATGTAGGTGCTCAGCGAATATTTTCTATAAGCATGAAAAATAGAGACAGTAAGAAATAGAGAGAGGAGACAGGGCACAGGAGGGCAGGGACAAGTCTCTCAGCCATCTAGAACCCTGGCTGAGCAAGAAGGCCAAGGGAATGGGCAGGTGGGAGAGAGGGTCCCCCTGGGCTTGGGAGGAGGCCCTGGGACTGCAGCACCCGCACCCACCTGTAGACGAGGGAGTCATCAACGGAGCTGTTGTACTGAACCTGGTACATGCGTATTCCGGGCACCGGCCTCTGGGCTGGCCAGCGGATGAGCACGGAGTTCGAGGTGAGCTCGGCTGCCACAAGCCGACGCTCAGCCGCAGAATCATTGGCACCTGGTCGACCCGGCGTGGCGATGTCAGAGGAGCCGGGCTCGGTGAGAGGCGGCGGGGCAGCCGGCGGGGGTGCCATCAGAGGCAGAGGTACCACGCACACCTCCACGGGCGCCGTCGCTTCCCCAGCGGCATTGGAGGCGATGCAAGTGAAGGTGCCACTGTCCCTCAAGGTGGTGATGGTCACATCCAGCGTCCCGTCCCACCGGACCCGGGTCCGGCTGGAGTTCCCCAGCAGCCGCCCATCAGGTGCCACCCAGTGCACCACCGGCTCGGGGTCACCCACCGCTCGGCAGCGCAGGCTCACCGCCTGGCCTTCCACCACCAGGGCCCGGCCCCCCGCCTGCCGCGTGATCAGCGGGGGCTCACACAGGAACTCCTCCTCGGGGATGGACCAGAAGTAGCGGTCGGTGAGGTGTTCAGGCGTGGCGCAGGTCTCTAGGTCGTCCTCGCGCGTCAGCCGCCGCAGCCAGAGCAGCTCGCAGTTGCAGTGCAGGGGGTTACCACCGAAGCTGACGGTCAGCGGCGTGGGCGGCTTGGGCCCGGTGCCCTGCGACCTCAGGAAGAGCCCATCGGGCGGGAGTTTATGCAGGCGGTTGGAGGTCATGTCCAGGCGGACCAGCTTGTGAAGCTGCACGAAGGTCCCCTCCGCGATGTGGTCGATGAGGTTGTGGTCCAGCGTGAGGGTGTTTAGGTTCACCATCTGGCCCACCGCCTCCCACGGCAGGGCCTCCAGGTTGTTGTAGGACAGGTCCAGGTCCTCCACGGTGGACAGGAAGGCGTCAAAGGCCGCCGACTCCACCCGGCGGATCTGGTTGTTTCCCAGGATCAGGTGGCGGAGATTGCCCAGGCCGCGGAGCTGGTCTCCACGCACCTCCGCCAGGCGGTTGCTGTCCAGGTGCAGGGCCCGGAGGGCACGCAGGTCGGCGAAGGCGCCGGCCGCCACCTGGCCGATGGTGTTCCGGGAGAGGGTGAGGTGCACCAGGCTGGTCATGTTGGCGAAGTCTCGGCGGCGCACCGCCGCGATGAAGTTGTCTGTGAGCCGCAGCTCCACCACGCGCCGGTCGATGGCGGGAGGCACAAAGAGCAAGCCGGTCTTAGCACACAGCATGGTCAGTGTGGGCGCCACGTTCTGGCAGATGCAGCGGCCGGGGCAGGGCTGGCCACGAGATGCCCCCGCCCAGAGCAGCAGCAGAAAGGGCAGGGCGGCGGGCGGCGGCGAAAGGAGGGCCGAGGAGAAGGGTCCTGGAGCCATGGTGCAGTGGGAAGGCAGGAGGGGTGGGAGGTGAGACCTGCCGGGGAAGGAGCCAGTTACCTAGGCATGGGACTTGGCCGCCAAGGGATGTCTTGCTACGAGTCAGACCTGGATCCCTCCCCTACCCCTACAGCTGGGTTCCATAAGATGGTGAGAGGACCCATTATCAGCTATTAACAACAGATTACAACATTTCCATGCTGGGCACGGTGGCTCATGCCTGTAATCCCAGAACTTTGGGAGGCCGAGGCAGGCGGATCACCTGAGGTCAGGATTTCAAGACCAGCCTGGCCAACGTGGTGAAAACCTGTCTCTACTAAAAATACAAAAATTAGCCGGGCGTGGTGGCAGGCGCCTGTAATCCCAGCTACTTGGGAGGCTGAGGCTAGAGAATCGCTTGAACCGGGGAGGTGGGGGTTGCAGTGAGTGGAGATCGTGCCATTGCACTCCAGTCTGGGCGACAGAGCAAGACTCCATCTTAAAAAACAAATAAAAATAAAAATATTTCTATACTGGTTGATAGATTACCCCTGCCCCTACCTTTCGTGTCCCACCCTCACCTCTGCCCCTCCTGTAGTAGCTCCCAAACCTCTCATGATCTCCCAACCAGAGGGGTGACACCTGGCCCAGCCTGGGCCCTCCAGTACCCACTAAATATTCTAAAAAATCACTGTTAACTATGGTTTAAGGCCCTGGCTGTCCAAGCCATACTCCCTAGCTCCAAATCCCGGCTCTGATACTTACTAGCTGTGTGACCTCCAGCAAGTGTCTGAACCTCTCTGATTCTAGGTTTCTTCATCTGTAAAAGGGAGATAGAAACAGGCCTTACTGCTGTGAGGATTAAATGGATTGATGAACATAGCATACTTAGAATAGTGCCAGGCACATAAAATATGCTTATTACATGTCAGCAATCATCATCATGATCATGAAGTGCTTAATATGTACCAGGCAGAGAACAGTGCCCTATTATTGAGAATAAGTACTTTGAAATCAAACGGACTCAGGTTCAAATCCTGGTTCCCCTTTTGCTAGCTCTGTGACCCCCAAGCCAACAATTTCCCCTAGCTAGGCTGTAATTTCTTAATCTGTAAATTGGGATGATAACTGTACCATCTTCATTCATGTACCACCGAACATGCCTAGCATACAGTAAGTACTCAATAAATGTTAAGGGTTTCCCCCCTCCCACCTCTGGCATTGGCAGGGAGAGTGTGAAAGTGGGAGGGACTGAGAAAAACACATCTGAGTCTTCCAGTTCAGCCTCAGGAAGTCCTTCTCTGAGGTCTGGTTTCATCCTGGGCTCAGCTGAGCTCCCAAGCAGGGCAGACTTTCATGCTCACATCTTTGGGTACACACAACACACACACACACTCACACACTCGCACACTCACGCTATGTCTCTGCTCCAGGCAAAACCTTCCGGCAGGGATTCCCCCTGCGGCGGCTGCAGCCCACGACATGTCAGTTCCCATCACAACACAGGGTGGGTGGGGGGTGAAGAGGAAAGGATGGGAAGGGGGCGTCCCTGAAACTGTTTTCACCCCACCCTGCCCTGTGTCCTAGCCCCTGCTGGCCTACCTCCTGGGAATCTGTGTTTGGGGCTATGGCCTTCGGTGGCTTTGATCTTCCTGGCCTTGGGGAGGGGGCCTGGGACTGAGACCAGGAAAGTCAGAGAGAGAGGTGAAGAGAGACAGGGAGAGATGAGGGGAGGGAGAAGTGGACTGGCAAAGAGAGAGAGACAGATTCGGAGAGAAACAGAGAGACAAAAAGACAATGAGTCTGAAAGGAAGGTGAACAGACAGAAAACTGAGAGCGAAGAATGAGACACAGAAAAGAGAGACACAGAGATGGAGAGAAAAATAGACACAGTATTAGAGAGACACAGACAGAAGAGGAAAGAGACAGCGACTAAGGGAGACAATGACCAGGCTGAAGGCGGAAAAAGAGGCTGGATCGGGGTGTCCTACCATCTCTGAGTTCACCCCAAACCTGTCCTTCGCTCCCTATAGATCACTACTCTATAATGTACTGGAAACTCTGGCCTAGAAAGGGGGACGCCAGAATTAGGAGCCCGAGTCTGCACCTGCTTGGCTGCGGGGTCGCCAGGGCTCAGAACCCCAGTCTATGAAACAGAAGTCCAGAGCCTCGCCTCCAACAGCTGGGGTGGGACTCAAATGGAGGGAATAATAATAGCAATGGAAATAGCTAACATTTATGGAGAGCAGTGCAGCACTGCAAGACAGAATCCACCCTACTGCCTGGGTTCAGACCTCACCTCCCCACTGTGTGACTTTAATAAAGGGACTTCCCCTCTCTGTGCCTCAGTGTGCTCATCTGTCAAATGGGAATAACAATGGCACCTACTTCATAAGGTTGCTATGAGGATTCAATGAGATAATATTTTATGACATGCTTAGAATAGTTCCTGACAAAGTAAACACTACATACATGGGAGCTGCTGCTATTATCATTATTATTATTATTACTATTATTATTATTAATTTATTATTTTCTCCAGCTTTCTCAGCCACCAGCAGGCCAGGCTATCAGGAGATCTTCCCACACCCATGCACACGCACACACAAAATGCAAAAACATATTCATTCAACCCTCTAAATGCAGGGATCATTTCATATCTTGATATATTCTTGTATCCTTTACTGATATCATGAGGAAACCCTGCTTTCCCAACCACCTTAACCATCCTAAGAATGAATGTCTCTTGGTGTAAAACCCCTACCTGCTCCCCAGAGCCACCTGGCCACCGCAAGCCCTCACCCAACTTTGATGTTCCTGACCTTGTCATCACTCCCCAGCCTTGGGAAGAGTGGTGGGCACCTGGTCCTTCAGGAAACTGTCATCCCCTGAACTGAAATCCATGCAAGGCAGGGTTCCAGACCCCCAGCTGGCTGACAGCGAGCCCCATCACCCCATATCTCTCTCTCTCTCTCTGAAGCCTTACGGCTCTACTCACCTCTCTTCAGGGAGTCAGGGCCTGGGCCAGCACCTGCAAAGGAACACAACCACCTTGTTAGCATCGTTCTGGCTCTTCTCTGGGCACCAGACCCTGCCTTGGAGACCATCCCAGTCAAGGAAGTCCCTGGTGTGATCACTCTCTCAGTCCTCCTGTGGCGGGGTTTGCATAGTCTCACAGGAACCCGGAAGTCCTCTCTGGAATCCTAGGAGATCAGGCCTCAGGGCTGTTCACCCTCAAAAGCCCAGGAGTCGAGGACTTTAGCCCTTTGTCCTCTGGGGTTTCAGGAGCCAAGAACCCTAGCTCCCTCCTCTCTCTGACCCAAGAGTCCAGACCAGACCCCTGGCCCTCCTTTAAAACCCAAGAGTTTACATCCCAGCCCCTCAACTACAAAGTCCTGAAAGGTACCAAGAGCTGGAGAAGGGCCCAAGTTGCCCATCCTTGCCATGATACCGTTGCCCACACCAACATGTGTGGCCATGTCAGAACCCACACAAGCCCACAACCCCAGTCTCTACATCTGGATTTCTATGAATACAGCAACATGATCTGTGTGCCCGCCGCCCTCTATGGGCATTTGGCCTGGCACATGGACACACTGTATCCAGGGACCCCAGCATACCAGAGGTCATGCCACATGGGCCTCAAACCCACTGAGCCCAGAAGTAGGGACAGCCTTGTGCCAGGGCACAGACACACGTGTCCTTCACATACATGTCTGAACATACACAACCCCACTCCCCAGAGACCAACACCAAAACACAAACAGACAACATAGATGGATACATACCCTCAAGGTTGACACACCTGCATGCAACAACACACGTACAAGACTGACTCTGCCATGCACGTTCACACACACAAATGCACAAATACAACAGAGAAACTCATGTGCCCCCTAACAGACAACCAGGTACATGCATTTACAACAGATATACCTTGCACACTCACCAGCACACAGGGGCACACACACCTAACAAACACACACACACCTGCACAAAGACACACAAGTACACACTCTTAAATGCCCACACTCATACAACTTCACACATCTCCATGTTGCAAAGTTGATACAGCACCACGCCAACAGATAGACACCTCACACACATACACACACACACAGAACCACAAGCATACAGATAGGAGGTTGATCCACACTGGAACATGCACACAGGCACAAAAAGATCCACCTTTGCAGACACACCAAGGTGTTCACTCATAACAGACACATGCTCATACAACAGTCCTGTGATTTACACACTTAAAAATGCACAGAAAATACTGAACCACAGTAGCATAGTCAGTAGACAGGCCCAGATTCACACTCACACAGTCTTGGACACACATCCCTCTCAGCCCTGAGGCACCCCCCCACCACCCCACCTACTTACTTCCCAGGCCCAAGAAATCCCAACATCCCTCCAGCACATTCAGCATCCTCCCCCTCACACCCCAAAAAACCAGGGCACAAGCCAGGCCAGAGGTCAGAGTTCAGCAGGTGGAAACTCAGGATTTGGGGGCTTGAGTCCTAGATCACCGTTTCAAGGAGATCCTCCCACCAGCAGCCCCAAAGGTCCCCCAGCCTGGCCATCAGGATGGAGGTAACTCTGGCTCCATCTGCAGATGTCTGGACGGTGGGGGAATTAGGGTGGAGTGGGTGGGGAAGGGCCGGGTCTTCACCCCCCAACCCCCACCTCAGGGCCCATCTGTCCATTTCTCGGCCTCTCATCCCCCCTCCATCTGTCCACCTCCTGGCCGCCCATCCCCCCCCCAACCACCAGGAAGGGGAAGACATGGCCGCTTCCCCGAGGACCGCTAAGGACCCCCCAGTTGACATGGACCGAGGGAGCGGTGAACTCCCCTCCCCCAAATCCACACCGAGGCCTGGACCCACAAGGCGCCGAGCCTCAGCCACCAAGCCGGCAACCTGCCGTGGACTCACAGATACACACCCTCGGAGACATACAACCCGCAGACACACACACACACACACACACAAATGGACACCCGAGCGGGCACACCCGGCTCCACAGACCCGGGGATGGACATCCAACCCGGACACAAACACCCAGCGCAGCTAGCCGCGCACGCACACGGGCTTGGGGGGACCCACACCTGGGCACACAACCCACGCACACACACACCTGCACACAGCCCCTCCGATGGGCGCGCGACAGCCCCTCCGATGGGCGCGCGACAGCCCCCAGACACACAGCCGGAGGGGCGGCCGCTCGGGGGGACACGAGTGCACAGCCGGACACGCCGGCCCGGCTCGACACCCCGCGCACACCCGATGGCCACACGGGCAGGGAGCCGCACACGCCGGCGCCGGGCACACACAGGGCCGCGCGGGCGCACGCCGGGCCCGCCGCAGCGCCGGGGACACACACTCGCACGCTCGCACGCTCACACCCGCGCACACACCCGCGCCCCCGCCCGCCGCTCCCCGGCCGCTGCGGGCCGCGCTCACCCAGCCCGGGGGGGCCCCGGGCCCGGCCCCGCCGCCGCCGCCTCGCTCCGCGCCATGGTGGGGGGAGGGCCGGGGGAGGGGGCGCGGTGCCGCGGGGCCGCCTCCCTCCCGCCTCCCGCCCTCCCTCCCGAGCCGCCGCCGAGCTCCGCCCTCCGCGCCGCCCGCCGCCACCGCCGCCGCAAGGGGGGAGGGGGCGCCGACTGGTGGGGGCGGGCGGGCGGGGCGGTCGCACACCCGGGATCCCCGCCCCGAGTCCGCCGCAGACCCCTCTCCACTGCGGAGCCGCCGCGGGCCCGCCCCCGACCCCTCCCCAGCCCCACCCCCAGCCCCGCCGGCCTCCCTGGAGACCCCCCCAGACCACGCCCCAACTGGCCTGGGGACCCCGGATCTCCCCACAGAGACCTCCGATCACGTCCTAATACCCAGGGGACCTCGGATCAGGCCTCACCTCTTTTGAGAACCCAGGCGATGTCCTAGGGCCACCCAGGACCACAAATCATGCCCTGCTCTCCTGCTTGATCTCAGACTGTGACCCACACACTGTCAGGAACCCCAGACCATGCCCCGGAACCCAGAAGAATCCCAAATCATATCCCAGCATCCAAGGGGATCCAGACCACCGCACCTGCAACCCTAAATCATATCCCAACATTCAGACGGACCCCCAGACCACACCCCTTCCCTCAGAGACCCCAAATCATACCCTAACATCCAGAGAAACTTCAGACCATATGTCAGCCAAATCCCAGATGGTGCCTGACTCCCTTTGGGGACCCAAACCACATTCTACAGCCACCAGAACCACAAACCATATTCCACTCCTTCTTGGGGACCCCCAGCCATGTCCTTCTACCCTCAAGGATCCTAACCCATTCCCTTACCACAAGTATGAACTCCAAACCATGCCTAACTTCTAGGGGGCCCTAAAATGTCTCTTATGCCCATGGGAGACCCTTAAACTTTCCCCATTAACCCCATTAGACCCCAAGCCATCCTCAACCCCTTTGGTGAACTTAGACCTCTCTCCTTCCCCTCCAAGACATGGTTTGGTTCCCAAAATCCCCATTTAGCCCCATTTTTTCCCACCCCCCTACTAGTCCTGTCCCCTTAAGGACCCGCCTCCTTCCTGCTCCAATTCTTTCTCTCGGACCCTGAAAGTTCTGCCTCCCTGTGACTTTCATGGAGCCCAGAATGCCTTGCTCCTTCCTAGTTCAGAACCCTTTGCACATCCCCTGTCCCATAGCTGAACCCCATCCCTTCCCTCAAACCCCACTGAGTATCTCAGGCCACCCTCCTTCTCTTTCTGAGATATTCACAGGGTCCCTAAACCCAGCAACTTCTCCCCTAAAAATGTGTGTTGTTGCATGCAATGCCCCAGATTCCTGGGGTCTCAAACCCTTCTCACTTTGGATCCCATTGTACAGAGGTCCTCCCCTAAACCCCTTTCCCAATTTTTTTTTTTTTTTTAGACAAAGTCTCACTCTGTTGCCCAGGCTGGAGCAGAGTGGCATGATCTCAGCTCACTGCAATCTCCACCTCCCAGGTTCAAGCGATTCTCCTGCCTCGGCCTCCCTAGTAGCTGGGATTGCAAGTGTGTAATACCACACCTGGCTAATTTTTCTTTTCTTTTTCTTTCTTTCTTTTTCTTTTCTTTTTTCTTTTTTTTTTTTTTTTTTTTTGAGACAGAGTCTTGCTCTGTTGCCCAGGCTGGAATGCACTGGCATGGTCTCCGCTCACCGAAACCTCTGCCTCCCAGGTTCGAGCAATTCTCCTGCCTCAGCCTCCCGAGTAGCTGGGACTACAGGCATGTCCCACCATTCCTGGCTACTTTTTGTATTTTTAGTGGAGGTGGGGTTTTACCATGTTCGCCAGGCTGGTCTCGAACTCTTGGCCTCAAGTGATCTGCCTGCCTCAGCCTCCCAAAGTGCTGGGATTACAGGCATGAGTCACCGCACCCAGTCTAATTTTTCTTTTTGTTTGTTTGTTTGTTTGTTTGTTTTTGAGTCAGAGTCTCGCTCCATCACCCAGGCAGGAGTGCACTGGCGTGATCACAGCTCACTGCAGCCTTGACCTCCTGGGCTCAAGTGATCCTCCCATCTCAGCCTCCTCAGTAGCTGTTTAGTTTTTGGTTTTGGTTTTTTATAAATGGAGTCTCACTATGTCCCCATGCTGGTCTTGAACTCCTGAACACGGTGGTCATGAGCCACTGTGCCTGGCCTATTTACATGAAGCCTGCCCTATCCCCCAGATCAAGCTCAGCTCTGCAGATAACTCCTTCCAGTGAACCTTAACCCCACATGCAACTCTGAGATGCCCCTGGGGACACTCACAATTCCCCTAGTCTCCAGACTCCACCCTTCATCGCCACCACCCAGGCAGCATCCCCACCTCCCACCACGGTTGCTAGTGCTCCCTGCTGGAGCGTGGGGGTAGGAATAACAACAACAACACAAGTGAACACATATACAGCACTATTTATGTGCCAGAAATGATTCTAAGGGTTTCACATCTATCACTTCATTCAATCTTCACAACAGCCAGATGAAGAGGTCCTATTACCATCTCCCTTTTATGGATAAGAGAAATAGAGGCACAGAGAGGTTCGGTCACTTGCCCAAGGTCGCACAGATAGCACGTGGCAGAACAGGGTAGGGGTGAAGGGGAAAGAGGGTGAGGGCAGGCCTGGGCTGGACAGGAGTAGAAAAGAGAGGGAGAGAAAAAAAAGATAATAATAAAAGAGACAGAGATGGAAGAAGAAAGAAGTTGAAACCAAGGGAGATATGCCTCATTCGTACAGCCAATTTGACCCTGTGAGCTCTGGCCCCAGCTGACCGTATTGCCTCAGACTCCCAAAGTGCTGGGTTTACAGGCGTGCACCACCACTCCTGGCCCCTCTTTCAGTTTTAACCATGGCTTTTCTTTACTTTTTCGAGATAGGGCCTCACTCTGTTACCCAGGCTGGAGTGCAGTGGCATGATCTTGGCTCACTGCAACCTCTGCCTCCTGGGCTCAAGCAATTCTCCCACCTCAGCCTGAGTAGCTGGGACTACAGGCGCCCACCACCATGCCTGGCTAATTTTTGTACTTTTAGTAGAGATGGAGTTTTGCCATGTTAGCCAGGCTGGTCTTGAACTCCTGATCTCAAGTGATCCACCCACCTCAGACTCCCAAAGTGCTGGGATTACAGGTGTGAGCCACCACACCTGACCACTTGTTCAGTTTCTACGATGACTTTCCTATTCCTCCAACACACCAGCCCACAGCAGCAGCCCCTGAGCATATGCATTCTTCTCCCCTTTCCATGGTTGCCGGTTCGTTCTTTTCATGATGGTCTTAAATGTAATCCCTTCAGAGAGACCTTCCTTTTGCATCCCCAATTTACAGACACCATCCCTACCTGGGCCCCCAACCAGCGTTCTGATGTTACTTTGAAATACGAAGAAGAAGAAGAAGAACAAGAAGAAGAAGAAGAAGAAGAAGGAGGAGGAGGAGGAGGAGGAGGAGGAGGAGGAGGAGGAGGAGGAGGAGGAGGAGGAGAAGAGGAAGAGGAGGAAGAAGAGTTGCTGGATGGATATATGATGAAGTAATACAGTGATATGTCTGTGGTGGTATCTAGGTGATCAGTATATAAGTGTTCACTATAAAATTATTTCAACTCAGTCTGGGTGTGGTGGCTTACATCTGTAATCTCAGCATTTTGGAAGGTCGAGGAGGGAGGATCACTTGAGCCCAGGAGTTCAAGACCAGCCGGGCAACACAGCGAGACCCTATCTCTAATAAACTTCTATATATATGTATGTATGTAGGTATATATACACACACATATATATGTGTGTATATATATGTGTGTATTATATGTGTGTGTATATGTACATATATATTATATATGTGTGTATATATGAAATAATTATTTATGTGTGTGTATATATACATATATACACACACACACACATATATAATTATTTGAACTTGGCTGCGTGTTTGAAATGTTTCATAGTAAATGTTAGGGAATGTTCTCTGGCGGCAACAAACAGCCCCACCAGGTGCCACCATTTCTATCACCTTATTTCCCTTATAGTACTATCAGTCTCTTTATTTTTATCTTAAAAGGAAAAAAAGAGATGAGGTCCTGCTATGTTGCCCAGGTTGGTCTCGAACTCCTGGGCTCAAGCCATTCTCCTGCCTTGGCCTCCCAAAGTGTTGGGATTACAGGTGTGAACCACTGCGCCTGGCTCTTGTCACCCTCTTATTTTATTTGTTTACTTGTTTACTTATTTATTGTTATTTATTGACTGTCTAGTCATTGAAATGTAAGCCTCCCAAGAGAAGTGGCATGGCCACCCACATCCTCCAGTGCCCAGAATAGTGATTGCCAGGAACTCAGTAAAGATATGCTCTTTTTAAAGACAGGGTCTCCCTCTGTCACCCAGGCTGGAGTGCAGTGGCATGATCATGGCTCACTGCAGCCCTGACCTCCCCAGGCTCAGGTGATCCTCCCACTTCAGCCTCCCAACTACAGGCACGCACCCCCACACCCAGCTAATTTTTTCTTTTTTTTTTTTTTTTGAGACGGAGTCTCGCTCTGTAGCCCGGGCTGGAGTGCAGTGGCCAGATCTCAGCTCACTGCAAGCTCCGCCTCCCAGGTTTACGCCATTCTCCTGCCTCAGCCTCCCAAGTAGCTGGGACTACAGGGGCCCGCCACCTCGCCCGGCTAGTTTTTTGTATTTTTTAGTAGAGATGGGGTTTCACGGTGTTCGCCAGGATGGTCTCGATCTCCTGACCTCGTGATCCACCCGTCTCGGCCTCCCAAAGTGCTGGGATTACAGGCTTGAGCCACCGCGCCCGGCCAATTTTTTCATTTTTGTAGAGAAGTGGTCTCATTCTGTTGTCCAGGCTGATCGCACACGCCTGGGCTCTAAGATTTCCAGCCTCGGCCCCCCAAAATGTAGGGATTACAAGGCGTGAGCCACTGCACCCAGACAACATGTGTTTTATTTATTTATTTATTTATTTATTTAGAGACGGAGTTTTGCTCTTGTTGCCCAGGCTGGAGCGCAATGGCGCGATCTCGGCTCATTGCAACCTCTGCCTCCCCGGCTCAAGTGAATTCTCCTGCCTCAACCTCCCGAGTAGCTGGGATTACAGGCACGTACCACCACGCCCAGCTATTTTTTGTATTTTTAGTAGAGATGGGGTTTCACCATGTTGACCAGGCTGGTCTCAAACTCCTGACCTTAGGTGATCCTCTGGGATTACAGGCATGAGCCACCGTGCCTGGCCCAACATGTGTTCTTGAATGCGTCTTGGGAGAGGACTGGGGAGCTAGTCTGGCTCCAGACTCAGTTCAGGGACCACAGAAAGGAATAAATACGACCTCCTAGCCCAGGTTCCCTAGAATGGTATACCCAGCAGCAGGAGAATGTCCCATAAGGTAAGGGAATGTGCGAGTTGGCCTGAAAAACGGGCAACAGGTTGAAGTAGATATCTTAATTGTTTCCGTAGAGCCCTAATTCCCGCCCCAAACCTAACACAGACCCTCTACCAATACCATTATTCTGGCCCCGCTCCAAGCCTAGGCCCCACCCCCCAGACTCTTAGGCCCTGCCCCAAAGCAAAAACTCCAGCCCTTTTAAAGCTAAGCAAGGCCCATTCCGGTCCGAGCCCTATCCCTCTGTCTTAGAGACCACTCCCAAGTATAAAATATTCAGAACGCCTCAGTCTAGCCCCGCCCCCTCAGTCCAAGCCACACCCCCCACCTTGCTCCTCCCTGATAGCATCCTAGCTCTCCGCCTAAACTTGGTCCCTGATGCCTAAGCTAGGCCTGGCACTCTCAGCTCTGTCCTAAAGACCAGCCTCCGCCTCTCCAACATGAGCCCTGCTCACATTCAAGGTTAGGAAGTCCCCCAAGTCTAGGGCACCGACTCAAAAATTAGGGAGCTTGGATCTGTGGGCGTTTAGAGGATAGGTTGGTGGAACTAGAGGAGATGGTCCCCAGTTTGTACTGCCTCTCCAGGGAGTCTCCCCAAACCCGAAGACACGCCCCATTGTGCTAACTCCTCATTGGATGGTGCAGTGCGTTCTGGCCTCTCTGATTGGTCCTTCCACAATCCCTAGCCATACTCCCTCTGCATCAGACTGCGCCTGTGAGCCACCCTTTCTGACCGACCGCTGCTTTCGCAGGCTTTGCTCCTGATCAGGCAAGTCCTTGCGCATGGCTTTTTCTGATTGGACTGTTTGTAATCACAAGCCTGGATGGAACAGAAGTTCCACTATGGAGGGTGGGAGTACCAAGGAGGAGGAGAAGGAGGAGGAGAAGGAGGAGGAGGAGAAGGTGGTTCCCTAAATCTCTTGCCTAAGAGAGGGTGTGGCCATTGACCCCAAGATAGCCTGGGGTTAGTGTTCTAACTGTACAGACCACAGGTGTCTTTGTCTTCTATGCCTCAGTTTTGTTTTGTTTTGTTTTGTTTTTCATCTTTAAGATGGGGAAAATAATAGTACCTTTTTCATGAGGTGTTGCAAGAATTAAATGAGCTAATGCCTATAAAATGCTTCTAGAAGTACCTGGTACATAGGAATCCCTCAAGAGGAGGGTCAGCTATTAGTATTCATTTGATCATGTAAGTGCATGACCTTGGATGAGTCCCTCTGCCTCTCTGACCTCTGCAGGCCAGGAGTTCCTTGTCCATTTAATTGAATGACCCTTCTTGTCTCCAGTCCTCCTCCTCCTCCTCCATCTCCTGCCTTCAGGGACTAGGCCTGTGATCAGAGGGAGGGACAAGAGAGATAGGGAAAAGGGCACTAGTGGAGAGCAGAGAAGCTCAACCCAACCCTGCAGAGAATTTAGGGCAGGGTGAATTTTCTCTATGAACCAGTGTAGAGTGATTGTATCCCGAATCCCTCATGCAAAGGACTTGCCCTGATTGGGGGTGAGTGGGCATGAGGTAGGGTAGAGTGGGGTAGTAAGGTGATGGTGTTTTAAAGCTGGGAGGGCTTGGAGCTGGGCTTTTTGGACCCTACCCCCGGGAACGCCATGGGTGGGGGACGGGCGGCCCAGGCCCAAGGTCACTATGTCTTTGTTACCATGACAACAGCCACCTCTCTACCGGGAACCTGAAAAGGGGTGGGAGGAGGGAGTTCCCACGTCCCTGAAACCGGGGACAGAGAGGGGAACAATTAGAAACATGGAAGAGAAGCAGAGGGACAGAAGGGGTGTGATTCGTCTCTGTGAAGACCTGCCCAACTCGGAATTCTCAGAGCCTGGTCTACCATGGGTGCTTAATCAATGTCCCTCAGAGACAGACACAGAAAACCTGAGAAAGTTCGATGTCCACAGATGCCAGAAGAAAGAAAAGAAGAATCTTCACATGTGGGCAGGTGTCCCTTCCCTGTCTCCTCAATCTCACACCCCTGGGGGTCCACTGAGGGCCCAGGATCGACTTCATTTTCCCCAGCCCTGGGTCCTCAGGCCTACCTGACCGTACAAACCATCCACCCGCCAGCAGCTCCTAAGATCCTGAAGCAATTACGTTCAAACCTCTTCGGCCTTTAAATTCTTCCTACCTAAGGGCTCAGCTGAGAAAAGTCGCATTCAGTGATGCCTCCTATCCCCAAGAGGTCGGGAGTCGCAGGGGGGAAACGGGCACTTTGCCTCCTTTATTCTCAGGGGTCCTTGTTCCCTTTGGAAGTGACCGCTCCGTAGATCCAGATATTCCCCCAATACCTCCAGGAGACCCAGGCCTCGCCCATCCGTCCCCCAACCCCCAAGGAAATCCTTCAGGCCCTTCCCTTTCTAAGAAACAGGTATCCTCCTTCCCTTCCGGGACCCAGCTCGCATTCCCCTAGGTCAGCCCGCCCCCTGCTGGCCCAAGTCTGGTACTGCAGGAACCGTCGGCTAGAGCCCAGATGAAAGGCAGATACTGAGTCCGAACTGAGGATCTCTGAGTTTTTGCATTTTTAAATTTATTTAAAGTCTTGGTTGTTCAGGTCCTAGGGGTCCAAGTCCCCAATCACCTTGAGGACTCAGACATCAGGAATTCAGGCCCCAGCCCAGAACTCAACGAAAGAAAGACAACTTCTCTTGGAGCCAGGCCTCGGTGAGGTCATCGGTGGTGCGGATTTCAAACACCTGGGCAGAGAGAGGTCTCGGCATTATGATCTACTCAAGAACTGAGACAGTGGCCGGGCGCGGTGGCTTACGCCTGTAAGAGAGCACTTTGGGAGGCTGAGGTGGGTGGATCACTTAAGGTCAGGAGTTCGAGATCAGGCTGGCCAATATGGTGAAACCCTGACTCTACTAAAAATACAAAAATTAGCCGGTCGTGGTGGTGGGCGCCTATAGTCCTAGCTACTTGGGAGGCTGAGGCAGGAGAATCGCTTGAACCCGGGAGGAGGAGGCTGCAGTGAGCCGAGGTTGCACCACTGCACTCCAGCCTGGGGGACAGAGCCAGACCCAGTTCTTTAAAAAAAAAAAAAAAACTGAGACAATGAGGACTCTAGTCCCTCTTCCTTCAGACCCAGGACCCACACCACCTCTCCCTAACACTCTGGAGCCCCGCCCCAGCCTGAACCTTTGTGAGCTCTGCTGTCTGCACCAGCCTGTTCTTACTCCCTGCATACATCATCTGTTGTTCCGGCTTGCAGCCTGCGTGAAAAAGAGGAGAAAGGCACATGAGTGGGGACCCAGGCATGTTCTCTTGTAATGTCCTGAAGGCCCTGCAGTTTTCCAAGAGTCCTAGGAGCTCTTCTAAGGAGGTCCCCCCACTGTAGTCAGTTTCTAGGTTGGCTTTGGGGGCTTCAAGTTATTCTGAGGGTCTCTGGAGATGATTTAGGGGCCAGACGGGGCTTTGTAGATAAAAGGAAAAGGTGGGTTGGCTTAGGCCCCAGGACTGAGAACGGGTGGGCTCTTGGTGAATCTGAGCCCCCACCTCCACTTCACTGCCCTCCCACATCACGCATGCGACACACACACATCCTTACCCGGTCACACACAGGCTGTCACATGCTCACACATTAACACAGGTGCCTGCACACATTCGCACAGCCACACACACACCCACATGCACACACCTGCACTCACACATTTACATACACAAACACAAACACACACACACAGAATCGAAGGCCCTCTCCTGAGAAGAGTAGAGTTGCGTCTCACCCACAGGACTGGAGAAGATGAAACACAAAGGGTAGGACACTCGGCCATCGTCATGCACGTACTTGTAGCTGTAAACCACGAACCTACCATGAAAGGGAATTGAAAATCAGGACTCTGGCCTGCAGCCCAGGCTCAACATCCATTACCTGAGTCCACAGCCTTGAAATGTTGACTGAGTCTGAGAACCAGGGTTGATGTCTGGGACTCAGGGTACTGACCTCAAACACAACAAATGATTAAAAAATAATCATAGGGCCGGGCGCAGGGCTCACGCCTATAATCCCAGCACTTTGGGAGGCCGAGGCAGGTGAATCACCTGAGGTCAGGAGTTCGAGACCAGCCTGGCCAACATGTTGAAACCCCGTCTCTACTAAAAATACAAAAATTAGCTGGGAGCGGTGGCATGCGCCTGTAATCCCAGCTAGTCAGGAGGCTGAGGCAAGAGAATCGTTTGAACTCAGGAAGCAGAGGTTGTAGTGAGCCGAGATCACACCACTGCACTCCAGCGTGGGTGACAACAGCGGAACTACGTCTCAAATAGTAATAATAATAATAGTGCTTATTTGACTCACAATAACTTTATAATATAGGTGCTATTAATATCCCCATCGTACAGATGGAAAAACTGAGGCCCAAACTCACTTGCCCAAGGTTCTATGGATAGGGGAGAGATTTGAACCTGGGAAAGTGAATGCCAGCATGTAAGTGCTCACCCCCTATTCAATACTGTCCAGTGCACTCGAACCCCAGTGCACTGTGACCAGGGATGGCTACAGAATCGGCCAAGTCTGGTGTAAAATGAAAATGTGGGGCTTCTTGTTCAAGAAGCAGGAAAATTGTTTTCCTTTCTTTTGTAGTCCCTCCCTAGACTGACCTGGTCTTTTTTTTACTATTATTACAGACAGGGCCTCACTCTGTCCCAGGCTGGAGTGCAGTGGTGCAATCCTAGCTCACTGCAGTCTTGAACTCCTGGGCTCAAGTGATCCTCCTGTCTCAGCCTCCAGAGTAGTTGGGACTATAGGTGCACACCACCATGCCCAGCTAATTTTTTTTTTTTTTTGAGACAGGGTCTCACTTTGTCACCCAGGATGGAGTACAGCGACGTGGTCTCAGCTCACTGCAGCCTCAACCTCCCAGGTTCAAGCGATCCTCCTGCCTCATCCTCCCAAGTAGCTGGGACTACAGGCATGTGCCACCATGTCCAGCTAATGTTTTTCTGTATTTTTTGCAGAGACAGAGTTTCACCATGTTGCCCAGGCTGGTCTCAAACTCCTGAGCTCAAGTGATCTGCCCACCTCAGTCTCCCAAAGTGCTAGGATTACAGGCATGAGCTACTGTGCCTGGCCTTTTATTTAAAAAATTTTAGTAGAAATGGGGGTCTTGTTATGTTGCCCAGGCTGGTCTCGAACTTCTGGCCACAAGCAGTACTCCCGCCTCAGACTCCCAAAGTGCTGAGATTACAGGGGCGAGCCACTGCACTCAGCCAGTCTTTTTTAATTTGCTATTTAAAGTCGTGCTCCCTCAGGCATGAGGATATGCGCAGGCAGAGCACAGATGCTCACAGGAACACCCTGTAACTTGTCAAGCAAGGGGTGCCTACTGGACCCCAACCCTCCCCACACCAGCAGGAAGCCCAAGGACAGCAGTGGTCACTGGGTGGGTGCAGAGAGTGGGTGGCTGAGAACCTGTTTGGGGAGGCGGCCCGGTGGTGGACTGCCTGTGAACCTAGCTCCAAACCCCAGCACATTTGTGTGAAGTCCATTGTCCCATCTGACTTCATACAAAACAGAAATTCACAGATAAAACTATAAAGAAGGTGACCATTAACCCCCATGTGTGAGGCCCCCTCCTGGGTGTGGGGCCCTGAGCAATTATCATATGCCCATGAAGCTGATCCTGGTTGAGTCCTACAGCCTGGGATTGAGGATCAAAATCCTAGAGACCCAAATGAATTCAGTCAAGATGAAAAATCTTAACAGACCAGTTTTCATAGAAATAGTCAAAGAGCTCTTCCACCAAAAAAAGCACCAGGGTCATGTGACTTCACCCAGGATTCTACTTAATCATTAAAAGTCAAGTCATTCCTTTAGCAGGGTGCAGTGGCGGTGCCTGCAGTCCCAGTTGCTTGGGAGGCTGAGGCAGGAGGATGGCTTGAGCCCAGGAGTTGGAGGCTATAGTGAGCTAGGATCACAGCACTGCCCAATAGTCTGGGTGACACAGCGAGATCCTGTCTCTAAAAATTTTTTTAATAAAATAATAATGATAACAATAATTCATTTGCTACCTAAAGTGTTCCCAAACATTGAAAAAGAAGGAAAATTTCTTTTTTTTGTTTTTTTGAGACAGGGTCTTGCTCTGTCACCCAGGCTGGAGTGCAGTAGTGCTATCTTGGCTCACTTGCAGCCTCAACTTCCTGAACTCAAGTGATCCTCAACTTCAGCCTCCCAAGTAGCCGGAACCACAGGCACACGCCACCATGCCTGGCTAATGTTTTTCTTTTTTTTTTTTTTAAATAAAGACAAGGTCCTCCACCAGGTGTGGTGGCTCACGCCTCTAATCCCAGCACTTTGGGAGGCCAAGGCAGGTGGATCACCTGAGGTTAGAAGTTCAAGACCAGCCTGGCCAACATGGTGAAACCCTGTCTCTACTAAAAATACAAAAATTAGCCGGGCATGGTAGTGGACACCTATAATCCCAGCTACTCGGGAGGCTGAGGCCAGAGAATCGCTTGAACCTGGGAGGCAGAGTTTGCAGTGAGCCGAGATCGCGCCACTGCACTCCAGCCTGGGCGACAGAGCGAGACTCCGTCTCTAACAAAAAAAAAAAAAATAGAGACAAGGTCTTGCTATGTTGCCCAGGTTAGTCTCGAACTCCTGACCTTAGGTGATCCTCCCACTCACTTCGGGCTCCCAAAGTGCTGGGATTACAGGTGGGAGCCACAGTGCCTGGCCAAAATTTCTTTTTTTTTTTTTTTTTTTTTTTTTTTTGTGAGACGGAGTCTCGCTCTGCCGCGCAGGCTGGAGTGCAGTGGCCGGATCTCAGCTCACTGCAAGCTCCGCCTCCTGGGTTCACGCCATTCTCCTGCCTCAGCCTCCCGAGTACCTGGGACTACAGGCGCCCGCCACTGCGCCCGGCTAGTTTTTTGTATTTTTTAGTAGAGACGGGGTTTCACCGTGTTAGCCAGGATGGTCTCGATCTCCTGACCTCGTGATCCGCCCGTCTCGGCCTCCCAAAGTGCTGGGATTACAGGCTTGAGCCACCGCGCCCGGCCTAAAATTTCATTTTTTAAAAATGATGTCAGCGTAATGTTGAAACAAAAACCCAAAAAAGTTTGTACAAAAAAAAAAAAAAAAAAAGGCAGACTCTAAACCAGTATCATATAAATTATCGGTGCAAAATTCTGCAACAAAATATTGCTATACAAACAAAAAGTTCTAGAGTATGAACTCTTGGCCTCAAACACAGAGATTCTTTTTTTTTTTTTTTTTTTTGAGATGGAGTCTCGCTGTGTCAGCCAGGCTGGAGTGCAGTGGGGTGATCTCAGCTCACTGCAACCTCTGCCTCCCAAGTTCAAGTGATTCTCGTGCCACAGCCTCCTGAGTACTGGGATTACAGTCGCATGCCACCACACCCAGCTAATTTTTGTATTTTTAGTAGAGACAGGGTTTCACCGTGTTGGCCAGGCTGGTCTTGAACTCCTGACCTCAAGTGATCTGCCCTCCTCGATCTCCCAAAGTGCTGGGATTACAGGGATGAGCTGCCTTGCCCAGCCAAACACAGAGATTCTAAGTCCATGAATAGGGCTGGAATTCAAGAATTCTTAGCCTGTACTTCCAACATCACCCTCCCCTCATGGCCTGATCCAACCCTTTCTTCCCCCGGGATACCTGGGCTGTCTCTCAGGCAATTCCATTTTGAGCTCCTCTGGGGAAATGTTCTGAGGCAAAGAAAACAGAAGAAAAGACAAAGAATGAGGCTGGGCGCAGTGGCTCACGCCTGTAAATCTCAGCACTTTGGGAGGCTGAGGCAGGTAGATTACCTGAGGCCAAGAGTTAGAGACCAGACTGGCCAACATGGTGAAACCCCATCTCTACTAAAAATACAAAATTAGCCAGGCGTGGCTGGGCGAGGTGGCTCATGCCTATAATCCCAGCACTTTGGGAGGCCGAGGCGGGTGGATCACAAGATCAGGAAATCATTGAGACCATCCTGGCTAAAAGAGTGAAACCCCGTCTCCACTAAAAATACAGAAAATTAGCCAGGTGTGGTGGCATGCACTTGTAGTCCCAGCTACTCGGGAAGCTGAGGCAGGAGAATTGCTTGAATTCGGGATGCGGAGGTTGCAATGAGCCGAGATCGCGCCACTGTACTCCAGCCTGGGAGACAGAGTGAGACTCCATCTCAAAAAAAAAATTAGCCAGGCATGGTGGCGTGCACCTGTAATCCCAGCTACCTGGGAGGCTGAGGCAGGAGAATTGCATGAACCCAGGAGGCGGAGGTTGCAGTGAGTCAAGATTGTGCCATTGCACTCTAGCCTGGGCAAAAAAGATCGAAACTCCATGTCAAAAGAAAAAAAAAATGACTGCCTTTAGGTGAGCACTTACCATGTGCCAAGGCACTGTTCTACGAAACACACATGGATTAATTCATAGAACTATCCCATAAGTCTGTGGGGTAGGTCCTATCATTATGCCCATTATACAGCTGAGAAAACTGAGGCCCAGAGGTGTTAAGCCATTTGCCCAAGATTGCACAGATAGAAAGTAGCAGAGTTGAGATTTGAATCTGTGTTCAAATCATAACTGCTTCACTATACTGCTTTTCAGAGGGCCTGAGAGAGCCCCAGCCCTCAGTCTCCGTGGATTCCCTTATAAATCCTCATCACAACTCTAGGGAAATAAGCCTTATTATCGTTCTTGTTATTGATAAAGACAGTGAGGCCACCAGAGGGTGAAGTCTACCTCTTCTTTGTTTGTTGTTGTTGTTGTTATTGTTATTTGTAGAGATGGGGTCTTGCTTTGTTGCCCAGGTTGGTCTCAAACTCCCGGCCTCGAGCAACCCTCCAACCTCAGCCTCCTAAATAGCTGGGATCACAGGTGCACACCACTGTGCTTGGCTAATTTTTGTATTTTTAGTAGAGTCAGGGTGTTACCATGTTGCCCAGGCTGGTCTCAAACTCCTGGGCTCAAGTGATCCTCCTGCCTCAGCCTCCCAAAGTGCTGGCATTACAGGCATGAGCCACCCCGCCCGGCTAGCTTTTTAACTTTCTGTGGAAACTCTTTCATCTGAATGCCAATAAAGCATTATTATCATCATTATTAAGATCATCATCACCTTATTGAGCATGTAGTAAGTGCCAGGCCTTGTTCTAAACCCATTACAAGAATTAAATCACTGGATGTAAAAACAAGCCTATGAGGTAAGTACTATTCTCCCCATTTCACAGATGAGAAAATAGAGACACATACAGGCAAACTCTCTTGCTGGGGGTCATGAGTGAGCTAGAACTTGATCTCCAGGTTTGGTTTTGTTTTTGTTTTTGTTTTTGTTTTCTAAGACAGAGTCTTGCTCTGTGGCTCAGGCTGAAGTGTAGTGGCACAATCTCGACTCACTACGGCCTCCACTTCCTGGGTTCCAGTGATTCTCCTGCCTCGGCCTCCCAAGTAGCTGTGATTACAGGTGCACGCCACAACGCCCAGCAAACTTTTTATATTTTTAGTACAGATGGGGTTTCACCGTGTTGGCCAGGCCGGTCTTGAACTCCTGACCTCAAGTGATTTGCCCGCCTCGGCCTCCCAAAATGCTGGGATTACAGGCGTTAGCCACCGTGCTCAGCCGATCTCCAGGTCTTTCTACCCCCCATGCCAGGCTCTTCATATCAGTTCCAACCACTTGGGTCTCCCAGTCCCAGCCCATACCTCCCAGTCCCAACCACCCCAGCCCCTCACCTGAAATTCTTCCTCCAGTACCACCATCTGCCGGTCTTTGTCCACCTTCACTGGGGAGGTGTGGCACACATGGATTAGACACTCCCCCGATCCACAGGGTACACGAGCCCAGCCCTCCTTATTTGCCCCCACCAGCGCCCTCCCATCCTTCCATGAGGGAAGATGCCACTCACTTATGATGGCTGCATTGTCTGTCTCTTTCCGGAAGCGGAATTTCCTCAGCTTTTCTGTTAGCTCTGGGTCTACCTCGCACACCACCAGGGAGTCAGACTGCCAGAAGGACCCAGGAAGAGCTGAGATGGTCTGGCCTCAGCCCTCACCCCTTCCCCAAACCTCAGTTTCTCCATCCACTCATGAAGAGGAGCATTGCACCGGCCCATCTGATGCCTTTGTGACCACTGAGAAAAGGCACCCTTCCCGCAGGGCAGGTACCCCTCACCAGGTCGCTCAGCTTGGGGCACGGAGCAGGGGCTGGATTCCTGCCTTCTCCACGGGGACCCTTGGGGGACACTCAAGGAGATGCAGAGATCCACTTCCTGGGCCTAAACCCAGAGCCGCTGTCTCTCTGTCCTCCCAGCCAGGCTGTTCGCCACAGTGGTGTCCCCTTCCCGGCCCATGACCTCCATCCCGTAGCCTGACCTTCGCCCAGGTGTCCTCCAACCCCAGCCCCAGCTCTTCCCATAGGACCCCTGTCCCCTGACCATGGTTGTTCTGTCCACAGGCCTCTTCTTTTCTCAGTTCCGCTGTCTGCTAGGGGTGGGGACCGGGGTTGCAGAGGGGGCAGGCTATGCAGTAGGAGGAAGGTTTCATGCAACACCACATCCTGTTTATGCCCTTTCTGGGACAACTGTCACAGAGGGCTCCTCCCCCTCCTTCCTTCCCCTCATCTGCCAGGACCTGTCAGGAAATTGCTCAGACCAGGGTTCAAAAGCTTCCTTGCTGTGTGACTCTAGCTAAGTAACTTCACCCCTCTGATTTGAGATTGTGGTAAGGATAGAAATAGCATCACATGGGCCGGGCACGGTGGCTGACACCTGTAATGCCAGCACTTTGGGAGGCCAAGGCGGGCGGATCACCTGAGGTCAGGAGCTGGAGACCAGCCTGGCCAACATGGCGAAACCCTGTCTCTACTAAAAATACAAAATATTAGCCAGACTTGGTGGTGCATGCCTGTAATCCCAGCTACTCAGGAGGCTGAGGCACAAGAATCGCTTGAATCCAAGCAGCAGAGGTTGCAGTGAGTCAAGATCACGTCATTGCACTCTAGCCTGGGCAACAGAGTGAGACTCTGTCTCAATAAATACAAATAAAAATAAATAGCTTCACATAGCTGTCAGCATGGCAGATACAATAGATACTAAAAACGGGCTGGGCACAGTGGCTCACACCTGTAATCCCAGCACTTTGGGAGGCCAAGGTGGGCAGATCACGAGGTCAGGAGATCGAGACCATCCTGGCTAACATGGTGAAACCCCATCTCTACTAAAAATACAAAAAAAATTAGCTGGGCGTGGTGGCGGGTGCCTGTAGTCCCAGCTACTGGGGAGGATGAGGCAGGAGAATGGCGTGAACCCAGGAGGCGGAGCTTGCAGTGAGCTGAGATCATGCCACTGCACTCCAGCCTGGGTGACAGAGCACGACACCATCTCAAAAAATATATATATACACACACTAAAAGGAACTATTTTGCTCCTCCCCTCCTTCAGGCAGCCTTCCTGGATTGACCCCCATCTGGGATATTTGAATTGCAGGGCTGGAAAAGGGGAGTTCAGTCTTTTGCTGGTCAGACTGATGCCCATTATGTCAATGGCAAAATGGGGACCAGAGGGGCAACCCCACACTTCCTGGGTAATGGTGACTTTTTTCCTGCACTTTTTCAATCTCACTAGCCTTGCAATGACCTATGAGGCCCTGCAACAAGGGAGCTCAATCCTGTCAGACCAGTACCCACTTTTTTTTTTTTTTTTTTTTTGAGACAGGGTCTCACTCTGTCACCCAGGATGGAGTGCAGTGGTGCGATCTCAGTTCACTGCAACCTCCGCCTCCCAGGTTCAAGCCATTCTCTGGCCTCAGCCTCCCAAATAGCTGGGACTACAGGCACGTGCCACTATGCCCGGCTAATTTCTGTATTTTTAGTAGAAATGGGGTTTCACCATGTTGACCAGGTTGGTCTCGAACTCCTGACCTCAAATGATCCACCTGCTTCGGCCTCCCAAAGTGCTGGGACTCCAGTTGTGAGCCACCGTGAGCCACCATGCCCGGCCATTTTTTTTATTGAGTATTTTTGCACTGCCCCTTTTCCCATCCTGAAATAAAATTCCTAGATAATATAACCTACTTACACACATAAATTCAAAAAAATCAATATAATGTCCTGACTGTCATATAAAGAAGAAATAAAAGGAAAGTAGTTCACACGAAAACCATATGTATTTCAGTGAGAAAATAAAAGCAAACAAAAGAGAATTTTCACAGGTTCCTAGGCCCACTGTGACTGGCCCACTTCCCTCCAGTGGGCAAACCCCAGACCCTGCACTGGACTCTACCCCTTTACCTACATCTCTGCAGCTATCCTCCCTCTCTCTCTTGTCTCACCAATATCCCCATGCCTCCTGGATCTTTCTGCTTAGTCTCCATGTAGTGTTACTTCTTCCATCTTAATTTTTTTTTTCTTTTCTTTTTTTCTTTTGAGACAGGGTCTCATTCTGTCACCCAGGCTGGAGTGCAGTGGTGCAATCATAGCTCACTGTAACCTCCAACTTCTCGGCTCAAGCCACCTTCCCACCTTGGCCTCCTAGATAGCTGGGACTATAGGCACGCAGCACCATGCCTAGCCAATTTTATTTTTTCTTTTTATAGAGACAGGATCTCACTATGTGGCCCGCACTGGCCTCAAACTCCTGGCCTCAAGCGATCCTCCTGCCTCAGCCTCTCAATGTGCAGGGATTACAGGCATGAGCCACTGAGTCTGGCCTCTTCCACTTTTAAAAACATAAAACCTTATCTCCTGTCCAGCTGCTGCTCACTCATTTCCTTCCCTTTTCCGCAAGATTTCTCAAAAGAATCATCTACATTGCTGCCTCCAATTTCTCCTCCCAGTTTCCTCTTCTGCCTTCTCCAACCAGCCTTTCCCCCATACTCCTCTCGGCTGACATGCCCTTGTCAAGGTCACCCACGCACTCCACAGTGCTGGATCTAATGGTCACACCTCAGTCCTCCTTAGCCACATCTGACACAGCCCATCACTCCCTGTTCCCTGAAACATCATCTTCACGACACCACACTGGTTCTCTTTCTTTTCTTTTCCTTTTTTTTTTTTTTTTTTTTTTTTTTTTTGAGACAGGGGTCTCGCTCTGTCACCCAGGCTGGAGTACAGTGGCACCATTTCAGCTCACTGCAACCTCCACCTCCTGGGTTCAACCGATTCTCTCACCTCAGCCTCCCAAGTAGCTGGGATTACAGGCATGAGCCACCGCAGCCAGCTTTTTTTTTTTTTTTTTCCTTGAGATGGAGTCTCTCTCTGTCGCCCAGGCTGGAGTGCAGTGGCACAATCTTGGCTCACTGCAACCTCTGCCTCCCGGGTTCAAGCAGTTCTCCTGCCTCAGCCTCATGAGTAGCTGGGATTACAGGTGCATGCCACCACAACCAGCTAATTTTTGTATTTCTAGTAGAGATGGGGTTTCATCATGTTGGTCAGGCTAGTCTTGAACTCCTGACCTCGTGATCTGCCTGCCTCAGCTTCCCAAAGTGCTGGGATTACAGGCATGAGCTACGGCGCCTAGCCATATTTTTGTATTTTTAGTAGAGACAGGGTTTTACCATGTTGGCCAGGCTGGTCTGGAACCCTCCCATGGGCCAGACACAATGGCTCATGCCTGTAATCCCAGCACTTTGGGAGGCCAAGGCAAGAGAATTGCTTGAGACCAGGAGTTCAAGACCAGCCTGGGCAACATAGCAAGACCGTGTCTCTACAAAAAAATTTTAAAAGTAGCCGGGCATGGTGGCATGTGTCTGTAATCCCAAGTACCAGCTACTTGTGAGGCTAAGGTTGGGAAGATCACTTGAGTCCAGGAGTTTGAGGCTGCAGTGAGCTAGACTGCACCACTGCACTCCAGCCCAGATGACAGAGTGAGATCCTGTCTCTAAAAAACAAACAGCAGGCTGGGTGTGTTGGCTCATGCCTGTAATCTCAACACTTTGGGAGGCTGAGGTGGGCAGATCACTTGAGTCCAGGAGTTCGAGACCAGCCTGGGCAACATGTTGAAACCCCATTACTACTGAAAATACAAAACCTAGCCAGGGGTGATGGCATATGGCTGTAGTTCCAGCTACTCCAGTGGCTGAGGCAGGAGAATCGCTTGAACCCAGGAGGCAGGGGTTGCAGTGAGCTGAGGTTGTAGTTAGCCACGATCGCACCACTACAGTCCAGCCTGGGCAACAGAGTGAGACCCTGCCACACACACACACACACACACACACACATACACACACACCCCCCCCCCAACAATGACAAAAATACTAAGTTACCTGTCACCACCCCTACCCCATTGCCTCTTGGACCTTGCCCTTCATTGGCCCTCTTTTTGCTCACTCCACTCCAGCAATGCTGGCCTCTTTGTGGTTCTGTGAATGATCCTACCACATGGCCTTTGCGCTTGCTGTTTTCTCTTTCCGGAACCCCCTCTTTCTCCTTCATTCCTTCAGATTTCTGTTTCAGTCTCACCTAATGAAAGACGCCTTTCCCCATGTAAATTAACTCTGGCTGCATCACTCCATTCTCTTAGCTGCTTTCTTGTTGTTTATTTATTTGTTTGTTTATTTACAGACATAGTCTGTCACCTGGGCTACAGTGCAATGGCAAATCTCTGCTTATTGCAACCTCCACCTCCTGGGTTCAAGTGATTCTCCTGCCTCACCCTCCTGAGTAGCTGGGACTACAGGCACGTGCCACTATGCCCAGTTAATTTTTGGCATTTTTAGTAGAGACAGGGTTTTGCCACTTTGGCCAGGCTGGTCTCAAACTCCTGGCCTCAAGTGATCCACTGGCCTCAGCCTCCCAAAGTGCTGAGATTACAGGTGTGAGTCACCATGCCCGGCCACTGCTTTTTCTCCTTGGAAAGTAACACAAAGTAACACTGTATTTCCTTATTGTTTGTGTCCCCAGGAACTAGAATATACATTTTTTTTTTTGGTTTTTTGTTGGTTTTTTTTTTTTTTTTTTTTTTGAGATGGAGTTTCACTGTTGTTGCCCAGGCTGGAGTGCAATGGCATGATCTTGGCTCACTACAACCTCCGCCACTCGGGGTTCAAGCAATTCTCCTGCCTCAGCCTCCCAACTAGCTGGGACTACAGGCATGCGCCACCACGCTCCGCTAATTTTGTATTTTTAGTAGAGACAGGGTTTCACGTCATGTTGGTCAGGCTGGTCTCGAACTCCTGACCTCAAGTGATCCACCTTCCTTGGCCTCCCATAATGCTGGGATTACAGGTATGAGTCACCGCACTCATCCTACCGTTGTATTTTTAGCACCTTAAGCAGAGCCTGGCACATATTGGATACTCAAGAAATTTTTTTTTTTTTTTTTTTTTTTTTTTTTTTTTTTGAGACGGAGTCTCGCTCTGTGGCCCAGGCTGGAGTGCAGTGGCGCGATCTCGGCTCACTGCAAGCTCCACCTCCTGGGTTTACGCCATTCTCCAGCCTCAGCCTCCTGAGTAGCTGGGACTACAGGTGCCCACCACCGCGCCCGGCTAATTTTTTGTATTTTTAGTAGAGACGGGGTTTCACCGTGGTCTCGATCTCCTGACCTTGTGATCCGCCCGCCTCGGCCTCCCAAAGTGCTGGGATTACAGGCGTGAGCCACCGCGCCCGGCAAGAAATATTATTGAATGAATTAATGAACCAGCAGTTATCAAGCACAATCATTTTATACAGTGTGAAGGCTGTTGCTTAAATGCAGGAGGTAGTGGATGGGGTTTGTGACATGGCCCCACCCTGGTGAAATGGCCTTTCCTCAAAGCGTCTATGCCACACTGTCCTGGTCTTCCTCTCTCTGGCTGCCCTTTTCAATATTCATCGACAGTGTCAATTCCTTTGCTCAAATCCTGCCTCTCCGTTTCAGAGTTCTGTTCATTCCCTGTCTCCAATGATCCTTCACACCCTCCCCGCGCTAGACCCCTAACTCCCACAGCCTCAATTACCATCTTTGACGATTCTTAAATCTTGGTCTCCAGCCTCAATTTCTCTCTTAAGCTCCAGACCCGGGGTTTGTGTACCTCCTGGACCTCGCTGCTAGGCATCCACATTGGGCTTAGTATCTTCCCAACCTGCTTCTCCTCTGGGGCCCAATCTCCCGGCCAGAGGGCCTGGTTCTAAACTTTTCTCCCCCTTCCACTCCATGGCCAGCCAGTTTCAGGGCCCGTTTGCTCTGCCTCCAGGGCGTCCCTCCCACCTGCACCTCCTTCCCTCCCCACAGTCCCTCCCTTGTGCAAACCCCCCTCTTTCTTCCCCAACTCCTCCCCCAGCTGTCTTCCTGGACTCCTGACCCCGTTTCATTCCCTCCAATCCGCCCTCCAAGTATAAGCCAGAGAGACAGCTCTCCAAAACCCCCGACTCACCATGATCCTCCCCGGCTTGAAGCCCTTCAGGGCTCCCTAGTGCCCTCGGGACAAGTCCAAACTCTCTCAAGTGGCCAAACAACTGGCCTCTGCTCGTTCCTCACCCCTCCCTGTCTTCAACTCGACCCTCGACCCCGACTGGCTCTCTGAGTGCCTGTAACAAGCCAGATCTCTGTCACCGAGAGCCTTCTGAACACAGATCCCTCTGATTAGTTCACCCAGACCCAAGACAGTTTGTGGAACGCCCAGATCACAACCAAAGTCATAGCAACAACTCCCGTTTATTGGCGGCCTCCTTGATCCCGAGCGCTTTCTGTGCATTCTCTTCCCACCCTAACGGCTAGATCTCGCCTCGCCATTCCCATCGGAGAGAGCAAGCGGCAGGCTCAGAACAGCGCGATGAGAAAGCCGAGCCCCCCAAAGCCCGAGTGCAGACGCCTACCGGGGACAGCGTTGGGTGGGGCGGGCCACCCAAGGGGCGGGGAAGAGGAGGCCTGGAACGTCTGAATCGGGAACTGCGACTTCGCTCAGGGCAGCTGGGGTGGACGCGCGCTAGCCTGCCCCCTGCGGGCCTGGAGGCCCAATCCCAGGCTCCGCCGGGCCCGTTACCCTAGGCAACGCCGCGCGCGCCCCGCCCCCTCCCCGCCCCCCAGCCCCAAACCCCAGGCCTGACCGACTGCCCGTCACCCCCACGTCCGACCAATCCCGCCGAGGAGGGGGCGGGCCTCTTGGGTCCCGTTCCACCACCGTCGCTCCTCTCCTCGCCGGGACCCCGCCTTACTCGGCTCACACCTCCCGCCCTTCGGGCTGCCCTCGCCGCCCGTTGGCTGGCGCGCCGTTCGTCACCCGGGCGTGAGCTAATGCCGGCGCGCGGCGGCCCCCGTCGGGGCGGGGCCAGGGGCGGTGACGCACGGCGCGGTGACGCAGCGCGACGGCGGCGGCGGCGGCGGCGGCGGCGGTGGTCGGTGCGGGAGGAGGGAGGGGAGCTTGCGGGCCCGAGAGGGGGCGACGGCGGCAGCGGTGGCCTGAGGAGGCCCGAGCGGCGGCGGTGGTGGCGAAGGCCGAGGCGGTGAGTCTCGGGCCGGGCCGGCGCGGGGCGGCGGCGGGTCAGGGTGCGCGGGGCTCCCCTCAGGGCGACCCAGGCCGCGCGGGCGGCCCCGCCCCCTCAGGGACCCCGAACCGCGGGCGGCGGCGGCGGGCGGGTGCGGAGCGCGGGCTTCGGGGGTCGGGCCCACGGGAGAAGCCCCGCGCCCGTCCCCAGTCTCCCTCCTGGGCCCTGGCAGAAGCTTCTCTCCGAAATCCTCCCCGTGCCCTCGGGATTGCCGAAGGGCCGGGCCGGGGGCCCCTCCTCAGGACCCCACGCACATCCTCCTCGGAGAGCCCCGGAAACCCTGCCGAGCCCCCGTGTGCGCCCCGAATGGTCCCTGCAGAACCCACCTCTCCCGTGGAGCCGCCTCCCCGAGCCCTTCGAGGGTCTCGGCAGCCTTCCTTGCAGACCCCCACTCTTTGGCCCCGAAGCCCCCGTCGTCCTCCTGTCTCCAGAAATAGTCCTCGGAGGCCATTCCTCGTCCATTCCACAGCGTGGCTCTCATAGCTGCTCCAGGAGCCTTCCTCACGAGCTCTGCACACCTCCCCAAGGCTCCCTCCGGACCCCTGTCCGTTCCAGAACTCTCCCCCAGAGCCCTGCCTCTCACAGCCCAACAGGCTCACCCGACTTCCCCCTCCCAGATCCTAAGAATTTTCCCTCCTACTTACCCCATTCCAGAAACCTCCTTGGAGATTTTCCGCTCATACCCCCTGCATTTCTGAGTCCCCCTCCCAGAAGTCCTTCAGAATGCCCCCGAAGAACCCTGATCATCTTCCCTGAAGATCTCCTTCCCATATCCCCAAAATAAATCTTCCTCACAGACTTTCTGAAATGCCCCCAGATCCCGAAAACTCACCTGGAAGACCCCATCCCACTCCCCACCATATTGCAACCTTCTCTAATACACACTCCCCCTTCACGTATCCCTCTGGATCTTTCCACAGATCCCAAAAGTCTCCCCCAGAGGCCTCCTGTCTCCCCCTGGTCTCACCACCCTGAAATGCCCTAGAGATCACCCTCAGGTAGCCCAACCATCTTCCCCGGGACCCCCTTCCCCACCCCCATTCATTCTTAAAGTCTCCAGCGATTGCCTGAAATCTCCAGAGGACTCTCAATTTCATATTTCAAAAGCTTCTTCCAAAACCCCTTTTACATACTCCACATATTTTCCAGTCCCCCACATCACACGCTCCAAAAATGGTTTAAGGATCCTGAAAACTTTCCTCATGGTTTATCTCTCAGATCCCCTAGAACTCCCCTTCACTTACACTTCAGAATCCCCCCTTGCAGACCGGTTTTAGAGGAATTTTCTAAAGATCCTCCTCACAACCCCTGTAAGACCGTAAGATTCTCTTGGTGACCCCTCTGAGATGCAGGTTTTCAGGACCCGCCCCCCCGCCACACACACACACACACACACAGCTTAGAGACTCCAGCAAACCCCTGGAACCCTCCTGATGTTGTTCTTGAAATCCCTCCAAGACCTTCCTGACACCCCCAGAACCCCTTGAATCAATACTTCTGCCTTACTAAGGGACTTTTCTGGAGATGTCACTCCCTGAACTTGCTCACGCAGGTCCCCTAAATCCTCTAGAATCCCCTGAAGAAGACCCTCACACACACCTAATTTCCCCCCAAAATAACCCTCTGAGCTCCTGCTCTGAGAAAGTCCTAGAATTCTTTCTGAAAAACCCACTCCTCTGACACTCAGAAGACCCCGCCTTCCCCATGTACTCTTTTGGAGACTTTACTAAGGTTTCTCCTCAACTGAGATCTCTGAAGAGTTTTTCCTAAAAAGATCACTCTGTCATCCCACTCCAGGACCAGTCTCAGAAGACCACACCTTCCTCAGACACTCTTTAGATAATTTTCTTACAAATTGCCCTCCATCAACCACCCACTCCTTAGCGCTTCCTGAGACTTCCTCAGAACTTTCCCTCAGATTCCACTTCTGACATCCCCAAGAAACGTTATTCAGTACCCTATCAAATTTACCCCCTCGCTTTAGAATTCCTATTTACACCATCTCATTTCCCCATTCTCTTTCCTCTGAAGTCAACTCAGAGACCTTTCTCAGGGGGCCCCCTTTTCCTAGTATCCCTTCAGAGGCCCCCAACATTCTCCAGACTCGTCACTCAAGAGCCTCTATGTTTCCTTGTAAAGATTCTTGAGAGACACCTTTCCCCACCCCCTTGAAATCCCAATGCTCCAAGACCTTTCTTTCAGACCATTTTTCTCAGGTCCCATCCTCATAGACCCCTCTTCCCTTTCAAGATCAAGAGACACTTAACACCCTCCCTAGAGACAGGATTTTCCCGATTTCCCTTTGAGAAGCCTTCTTCCTTCTCCCCTTTGAGGGCCTCCTCACCAAAGAATCCCTTCCACTATAGCAGTGGTTCTCAAAGTGTGGTTCCTGGCCCAGCAGCAACCACATTTGTTAGAAATACACATTCTTGAGTCCTACTCAGATCTACTGAATCAGAAAACCTGGGAGCAGGGCCCAGCAATCAGAGTTTTTAACAAACAATCCTGGTCATTTTGATGCACACACAAGTTTAAGAACCTGTGCCGGCCGGGCGCGGTGGCTCAAGCCTGTAATCCCAGCACTTTGGGAGGCCGAGACGGGCGGATCACGAGGTCAGGAGATCGAGACCATCCTGGCTAACACGGTGAAACCCCGTCTCTATTAAGAAATACAAAAAAAAACTAGCCGGGCGAGGTGGCGGGCGCCTGTAGTCCCAGCTACTTGGGAGGCTGAGGCCGGAGAATGGCGTGAACCCGGGAGGCGGAGCTTGCAGTGAGCTGAGATCCGGCCACTGCACTCCAGCCTGGGTGACAGAGCGAGACTCCGTCTCAAAAAAAAAAAAAAAAAAAAAAAAAAAAAAAGAACCTGTGCCCTTTAAGAGGATTTCCTTTTCCCCACAAAAACCCCCTGAAAGATGCCTCAGGGTGTGCCTCTGTGCCCTACTGCTCACTGCTATTTTCCTGTTTCCCAGGAATCCCCTTTACAAAGTACCCATCCTCCAGAAAGATTTCTTACCTACCTTGAAAGGATCTTGGCTTCTTCACAAGGTTACTCCATCCTCTGAGCAGTTATTTCCCATTCTACTTTTGAATGGTTTCTTTTCAGATCTTCCTCGGTGCTTTCTCTTTCTGGCTATCCCTGCAGCCCACTCCCAGCCTTTGGTGCTTCTTTAAATTGCTCTTCTTTGAACACACATGTCCATCTCTTCTTGTCCATCCGTTTCTCCACATAGGCATCCTCCCCTTGAGGCACCCTCAGGAGGTCTTTTCATTCTGTGTCTTACTGCCCAGACCCCTCCACCCCCATTGTACCTCTTAGAACACCGCTCACCTTCAACCTTGTAGTTTTTAATGTACTTGCCCACTCACCCTTACTGGACTAGGAACTCTGAAAGTACGCGACGTGTCTTGTTCTTTGAATCCCACAAGGTGGAATCTACCCTTTATAAGTTACTGGAAATCACTAGAGAATAAGCAGCTCTTCCTTCTGCATTGGGCCAGAAATCTCCAAGTTTCTCAGATCTCACTCCTCATTCAGGTTTAGCACACTCTCCCTGCCCCCTCCTCTCCTCTCACCTCCCTTTTTATCTCCACACAGCACCCTTTGCCTTTCCCCCTGCCATACTTGCTCCTGTCTTTGGGACTTACTTTGTGTTGTTTCCTGATTCTGAGCTACCCCAAGTCCTTTGCCTGGTGACCTGCCTCACCCCGTCCTGGTTGACTTCTCTTAACAGCCCCTATCAGCTGCTAAGTCTGGGGCCTCCACAGAGCTCTGAACTTTTTTCAAGGGATTCTGTTTCTCTCTAGGGCCCAGAAGGGGAAACAGAGACCCCAGGGTAAATACTGCCTTCAGGGAACTCATAATACCAGTAGGGGGCTTGGGCATGTACAGAGCAGAAAATGAGGTACAAATTATATGCTGTAGAAATTCAGCGGTGAGAGGGAGCCCTTTATTTGGAAACTTCACAGAAAAGGTGGTATTTGGGCTGGATAGTGTTCCCTGGGAGTTGGGACAATCATGGTGCCTTAGAGGCAGAGGAAACAGCTTAAGCAATGGATCAAAGACAAGAAAGCCTCCTGATCTGTCACGCATGGTATCTCTTCTCTTCACCCAAAAGATAGAGATGAAAGAAGACAGATTTCCTCTATTTGCATTGTATTTGCCAACTGCACTTTAGTGACCTACAGAGTAGTAATAATAATGACCACTGGTTTTTGAATGCTTGCTAACTGACAGGCACTGTTTAAGCACTTTACAGGTATTCATAGGAACCCTATGAGGTAGGTAAACTACCATTATCCTCATTTTGCATATGATGAGATTAAGGACAGGTGGGACTAATAGAAGGTCTGTGGGCACTGTCCATTCCAAGATGGTAGTGCCTTGGGTCAAAAAGTTGAATTTTTAGTTAAGATAGGTTTGGCTGCAATGGGGTTGTAGTTGTTAGGTATGCAGACCCTGGGTCTGGACAGGATTTGTGTCCCAAGTTACCACTCACCAGTTTTGTGCCCTAGGACGAGTTACTTCTCTGGTCTTTTAGTTTCCACAGCTAAAAAAAAAAAAAAAAAAAAAAAAAAATGAAGGAAGTAATGATACTCTACTTCATAGAATTGTTATGAGGATTAAATAAGTTAATACATGTAAAGTACTTAGAACAATGCCTTGCCCGTAATTGCAATGTTAGAAGAAAAAAAAAAAAAGAAAAAAAAAACTCGTAGCCAGAACTCTTAAAAACATAAAGTGATAGAACCTTAACTCAAAGTAGTTTAAGGAAAAAAGCGGGGGATTAATTGGCTCTTGTTACTGGAAAGTCCAGAGCTAGGTTGGCTTCAGGCCTACTGCATCCAGGTGTTCAAATAATTTTCTCAGACATCTCCTCCCATTTCTCCACTGAGTTAGCTTCATCTTCAACAAGCTTCTGCTTTGGGTAACAAAGATGGTCCTCAGCAGCCCTAGGTTTTAACCCTACCTCCTTGGAAAGCCTTAGTGGAAAGAGAACTCTTTCTTGAGAGTCCCAGTTTGAAAATAGTTTCTTCCTTGAATAGATGTGAGATTATGCCAGAAGATCCTTAGAAACATATTTTGGGTTCTGTACCCTGCAACTCAGTCTCTGGCTTGCTGAGTCAAATAGGCCTGTGATTCCATCCCATGAACTTTCTAAGCATGGATGGCAGTCTGCCTCCCCACTGTCCCCCAGCCCCGGTCATCATCTGCTCTGTGATGGTTTGGGTCTAGAGAGAGCTTATGGCTGGTCCGACTCAACCACACTTTGCTTTGGGATATCACGGGTGATATGAGGTGATCAGCCTGGCTTGATGGTGGCCTCGGGGAAGCAGAATCCAGGAGTACTGGCAATACCCTCACCGCCGTTTTAGGTTTCCAAGACACAGAACTTTGGAAGAGAGTTAAGTAGGGTTGCTGTGAGTGGAGTTTTGTTTGTTTTAGTGTAAACTTGTTGAACAGAAGCAGGTTCAGGGCAAGTTACAGAACAGCAGTGTATGGAGTATGCAAGTCTCAAATATCTCCAGCCTGCACTCATTCATTAAACAATGCATGGAGGCACTGTTCTAGGTACTGGAGACAGAGCAGTGAATAAAACATTCAAGGTCCTGAAATTCATGGAATTTATATTCTGATGGGGGGAGTGAAACACAAAGAAATCAGAGTGTGATTCATGCTATGAAGAAAATAAAACAGTGTGAAAGAGAGGGTGGGAGTGGCCACTGTAGACAGGGGGATCAGAAGAGGCCTCTTTTGGGAGGTGACAGTTGAGCCTGATAACCAGAAAGATGAGAAGGCACCA
The DNA here is from genome assembly GCF_037993035.2 of Macaca fascicularis. Lineage (NCBI taxonomy): Eukaryota > Metazoa > Chordata > Mammalia > Primates > Cercopithecidae > Macaca > Macaca fascicularis. The sequence goes on from NC_088393.1 coordinate 46,422,946, forward strand.
GTTGTAGGAAGATCTGGGAGTGGAACATTCTAATCTAAGCATTGCTACATGCAGAAAAAGGACCTCTGCAAGGTGGGGAAATTTATTACAGATATTTATTGAGGGCCTGCTATGTACCATGTGCTATGGTAGAATTGGAGATGTAGCAATGAATGATATAGCTATAATCTTCCCTTCTCTCATGGGTCTTATAGTCTAGGTGTTTTTGGAAGAGCTGCAGCCTTTGAAGAAACATCTCTTAATGATGATATCATAGACTCGTTCCTACTGGTGAAATGAGGCAGAATGGGGCACAGGTGAGCCCAGATCTGATTGATGAGAGGAAACCAACCTTGTGACGGTCTGGGGAATAGCATTTCAGGCAGAGGGGTCAGCAGGTGCAAAAGCCCTGCGATGTGTTCAGGGAATAACAAGGACCAGTGTGGCTAAAGCCTAAGTGAGGGAGAGGGGCGAGGGGTTGGAAAGGCTGACAGAAGCCAGATCACTTGGGGCCTAAGGGCCACAGTGAGGAGTTTCTATTTTCATTTAAGGTGATTGGGAAACTATTAGAAGGGAGTTTTTGAAAGCAAGACAGTGACATGATCTGATTAATTCTTTTTAGAAAGCTCACTTTGGTTTCTGGGAGGAAAACAGAGGGTCAGGACAGAATCAGGAAGGAAAGTTGGGAGACAATCCCTTTGTCCAGATGAGAAATGGTGACATAAATGTGGTGGTGGTAGTGAAGATGGAGAGAAGCAGATATATTTTGGGTGTACAGAAAACAGGACTTGATGATAGGATTAGGGAAAGAGAGGAATCTAGGATAGTAATAATAGCCAAGTCATTTATGCCTCACAACTCTATGAGAGTAGGCACTATTATTATTTTCCGTCTTCCTCCTCAATAGGTACTATTATTACACCCACATTACAGATGACAAAACAGGCACAGCAAGGTGAAATCACTTGCCCAAAATTACACAGGTAGTAAGTGGCAGGCTTATATTTCCAACCCGGCAGTCTGGTTCTAGAGCCACATAGGTTTGGGGAAAGGTAAGGAAGGCATGTGTAGCTGACATTAAGAAAAAGGAAATATCAAGACCTAATGACTGGGTCTTTGGGAAATGGAAGAAGTCAAAGATGACTCAAAAAATGTCTCAGTTGTCCACAGAGAGGTGATAATTGAATCTATAGGAGTTGATTACATTCCTAAGTGAGAGAAAACAAGCGTTAAGAAGGGAAAGGGGGCCGGGCGCGGTGGCTCAAGCCTGTAATCCCAGCACTTTGGGAGGCCGAGACGGGCGGATCAGGAGGTCAGGAGATCGAGACCATCCTGGCTAACACGGTGAAACCCCGTCTCTACTAAAAAATACAAAAAACTAGCCGGGCGTGGTGGCGGGCGCCTGTAGTCCCAGCTACTTGGGAGGCTGAGGCAGGAGAATGGCGTGAACCCGGGAGGCGGAGCTTGCAGTGAGCTGAGATCCAGCCACTGCACTCCAGCCTGGGCAGCACAGTGAGACTCCGTCTCAAAAAAAAAAAAAAAGAAGGGAAAGGAAGCACAGGATAAACTTTTCAGGGGAAGGGGTGTCAAGACATTTAGGAGTGGGAGGAAGAACACTAGCTTCCTCTCTATTGCAGAGTTTCCCAGAGCTCCCCATACTGTGCTTATCTTCCAGGAGGCCCTGCCTGGCTTCTCCTCTCCTCTCCCTCCCTTCCCCAGCACCATTCATACAAAAAGCTCATTCTCTGCTAATGCAGTGGTATACATATTTTGTGTACATATTTCAGGAGTTTCTGGAAGTAATGGTTGGTTCTTAGAAGTTGGGCTCCCTTGGCTTCTGATAGTCTCTTCTCAGGTTATGAAAGTGAGTTAACCCTAGGTAACTAGCCTGTTACCTTGTTCATGAAGTGTCAGTTCCTCAAAGGCCTAGGTCGTGCTGTAAAAAGAAGTAGGAATGGGTAAAAAGGCAGATAGGATCCCCTTATTTATCCAGAGATGTTGATATTAAAGGGCCCTTAGGCCCAACTTTTATCATGTTGCCCAGGCTGGTCTCACTGGGCCCACACCTCAGCCTCCCAAAGTGCTGGGATTACAGGTGTGAGCCACCATGCCCAGCTTCGTTGCATTGTTAAGAGCAAGCAAGAACTCTGAAGCCAGACTGCCTGGCCTTGAAAATCTCAGCTTAGTGTGCAGTCTTGGGCAAAGTGACTGCTCTGTGCCTCAGTTTCTCCATCTGTAAAATGACAATATATTCGTATATGTATGTAATATATTTTTAAAATAGAGTTTTGGGAATCAAATGTGCTTATCTGTGGAAAGCTGTTAGCAAAGGGCCTGACAATGTATGATGTATGAAGACATGCTAAACATCATGATTGCTATTGAAATGAAGTATAGCGGAGGGAAAAAGCATCATGCTAGTTATTTTTAAATACATTGTTTCATTTAATTCTTCTAACAAGCTTCATTGAGGAAGAAACAGAGTTACTTGCCATAGTCAATACAGCAAGTAAGTATAACAGAGAACCAGGATTTAAGCCAGGTCTGACTCCACATTCTGCTTCTGAATGAAGAGAGCTGGCCTCCAGAGGCGCTGTTTATGGGCATATGGGCCTTTTCTCACTGGGGCCAGAGAAGAAGCCCAGAGGGCAGTTTGCCCTGGAATATCTTAACTTTTTTTTTTTTTTTTTTTTTTTTGAGACAAAGTCTCACTCTTGTCACCCAGGCTGGAGTGCAGTGGCGCGATCTCAGCCCACTGCAACCTCCACCTCCTGGGTTGAAGCAATTCTCCTGCCTAAGCCTCCTGAAGAGCTGGGATTACAGGCGCCTGCCACCATGCCCAGCTAATTTTTTGTGTTTTTAGTAGAGACAGGTTTTCACCGTGTTGGCCAGACTGGTTTCGAACCCTTGACCTCAGGAGATCCGCCCGCCTCGGCCTCCCAAAGTGCTGGGATTACAGGTGTGAGCCACCTCACCTGGCCTTTCTCCAGGTGGGAGTACAGTGGCACAATCTCAGCTCACTGCAGCCTTGACCTCCAGAACTCAAGTGATCCTCCCACCTCAGCCTCCTGAGTAGCTGGGACTGCAGGTGCACGCCACCATGCCTAGCTAATTTTTGTAGATACAGGGTTTTGCCATGTTGCCCAGGCTGGTCTGGAGCTTTTAGCTTTTTTTTGTTTTGTTTTGTTTTGTTTTGAGACAGGGTCTCACTCTGTTGCCCAGGCTGGACTGGAGTGCAGTGGCACGATCTTGGCTCACTGCAACCTCTGCCTCCTGGGCTCAAGTGATTCTCCTGCCTCAGGCTCCCAAGTAGCTGGGATTACAAGTGCACGCCACCACACCCGGCTAATTTTTTTGTAATTTTTGTAGAGACAAGGTTTCACTATGTTGCCCAGGCTGGTCTCGAACTCCTGAGCTCAAGCGATCCACCTGGCCAGGCCTCCCAAAGTGCTGGGATTATAGGCGTGAGCCACTGCGCCCAGCCTTCTTAGCCATTTTGTTAACTTCGTTTGCCACCTCTGGAGGGTGGTAGGGGCTTCCCAAGAAGATCACTTGGACCTCTTCAAGTATGGCAGCAATATTGCTGGGCTGTTGGAGAGACTTTTGTTATAGAGGTCCCCCTCTTGTGTCTTTCCTCAAAGGCAAGGAGTCATTTTTGGTAACATGAGGACAAAGAGACCAGACCAGTGGTGAATTCTGTTTTGCATGGGAATTGTCAAGGCTCTTTCAATTTTAACTGAAACCCAACTCAAACTGGCCTAAGTCAAAAAGGAATTTATTCGTCTATGTAACTGAAAAGAGTGGGCCACAAGGGGGAGGCTTCAGGCTAGCTGCATCTAGGTTTTAAATCATGTGAACAGACCTCCCTTTCCCCCTCCCCCATCTCTTGACTCTACTGTTACCTGTGTTAGTTTCATTCTGAAGCAGGCTTCCACCATGAAATAGAAGAGGTGGCAACTGGTGACATCATGAGACGATGTATAATCTGAGCAACCCTAACCAGTGACTTATTTTCCTTAGTAGTTCCAGCAAAAATCCAGAGAGGACTATCCTTGGCCAGGCTTTACCCCATGTCCACTTCTGGAGCCAAGAAAGACAGTTCCTTCTCCAAGGGGAACCCAGGGTGTTGATACTAGAAGATGGAAGTGGATACAGTAAGATGCTGCCACAGTGAGATGTCTCACACAGATCTCCCTCTGTCACTCCAGCCAAGCACATGGGATAGAAAGTAGCAGGCGGCCTCTGGCCCTTCAGTGGAAGAGGGCCATCCAGTCCTCTCCAGTTAACATCTAGACCAAACACAAAACATCCTTCTCTCATCCAGAAGACATAGGAACCCTTCCTTCAGGGATGATTTTTTTTTTTTTTTTTTTTTTTTTTTTTGAGACGGAGTCTCGCTCTGTCGCCCAGGCTGGAGTGCAGTGGCGCTATCTCGGCTCACTGCAAGCTCCGCCTCCCGGGTTTACGCCATTCTCCTGCCTCAGCCTCCCGAGTAGCTGGGACTACAGGCGCCCGCCACCTCGCCCGGCTAATTTTTTTGTATTTTTAGTAGAGACGGGGTTTCATTGTGTTAGCCAGGATGGTCTCGATCTCCTGACCTCGTGATCCGCCCGTCTCGGCCTCCCAAAGTGCTGGGATTACAGGCTTGAGCCACCGCGCCCGGCCAGGGATGATTTTTTTTAACAGTGAAATCTTAAAAGTAACTGTTTCACTAAAGCCTCCAGTGTTTACTGAAGACTGTCAGAATCATCGTCCATCACTAGATCTTCTCCACTAGTCATATTCCCTGAGCAGTGGGGTGGCTTGAAGGTATAAACCAGAGAGGCCCAAGGGAGGGGTAGTTAGCAGACTTCTGGTCTTTTTCTAGTTTGTGCTCATCTGTTCCAAGGACCACAGGTATGTTTTCTTCTGTGTAGTCATTCACTGTTGTTCTAATGTGATTCGTTTCCCACATTTGAAAATAGGGGGATTTTACTTTAAAATCCAGACATCTAGCTCCTCTTTAGCGGGGAAAAAAAAAAACAACTAAGACGTAACAATACTGGACCCACATTCCTTCATGGTAACAGTTGGTAAGAGGTGGATAGTGACTTCTCCCTTTAGACCGGGTGTGGACTTTCCAACTCACCATAGTCCCAGTTGGCCTGCTTTGTTCAAAGCCTGGCCTTCTAAGCATCATGTTTGAGACCCCATTATGTCCCAAAGCTTTGCTTCTATCATTTGGCCTGGGGGGAAAAGCTGGATTAATGTTTAGTCAGCAGCTTATTGGGTGGATGGAAGTGGGGGAACAGTGCTATTGCTTAGGAAAAGTAACAACCCAGTAAAAGAATTTATGGGAAAGAGTGTGCACAACTTTGGTCTGTTTGTGGATTTGGTCGTTTTTTTGCTGTAAATGCTGTTGGCATATCAAACCTCCCGTCACAAATGTTCCCTCTGAAATAGTAACATGTCCTTCTATCTTATGAGTTGCCACCCAGTGAAGGAATCCCTCCCACTCCCAAGGGATGTTCATCCAGCCTCCGCTTGACCACTTCCAGCAGCCAGGGAGCTTATTACCTCCTCACATGGCAGCCAGTTCCATTCTTGGACAGATGCGTTATTTTAAAATTCTTCCTTATGTTGAGGCAGCTGCTGCCTCCTTGGGACTGAAAGCCACAAAATGCTGGAGCTGGGAAGGAAAACCAATTTTTTTTAGGCGCGTGAGCTACCACTCATCCACCCTGCATCCAGGGCAAACATTGATAATTAATCACAGCACTCTTTCTCACTGAGTCAGGAAGTATGCTGCCTTAAAATTGTTTTTCATTAAATTCTTTTTTAAAAATTACAAAAGCAATATGTATTCACTTGCAGCTAGTGAAATAGTACAAAGTTATATAAAGATAGTGTTAATAATCCCCCTGTTTCTCCAAGATAGTGTTGGCAGCTGAGGGTGTATTCTTCTATACATTTATACACATACAGACATAGATATTCATATATAAGATATATAAGGGGTTTTGTATGTGGCTTCTTTTAATTTAAAAAATGGCATTATATTGTACATATTACTGTGTAGCTTGTGGATACCCCTCCAAGTAATTACAGATCAAACATTGTATATAGCTTTGTTTTTTGTTTCCTTTTCTTCTTTTTTTTTTTTTTTTTTTTTTTTGAGACGGAGTCTCGCGCTGTCACCCAGGCTGGAGTGCAGTGGCCGGATCTCAGCTCACTGCAAGCTCCGCCTCCCGGGTTCACGCCATTCTCCTGCCTCCGCCTCCCGAGTAGCTGGGACTACAGGCGTCCGCCACCTCGGCCGGCTAGTTTTTTGTATTTTTTAGTAGAGACGGGGTTTCACCGTGTTAACCAGGATGGTCTCGATCTCCTGACCTAGTGATCCGCCCGTCTCGGCCTCCCAAAGTGCTGGGATTACAGGCTTGAGCCACCGCGCCCGGCCTCCTTTTCTTCTTTTTGAGATGGAGTCTCGCTCTGTCACCCAGGCTGGAGTGCAATGGCATAATCTCGACTCACTGCACCCTCCACCTCCCGGGTTCAAGTGTTTCTCCTGCCTCAGCTTCCCAAGTAGCTGGGACTACAGGTGCCCGCCACCACACCCGGCTAATTTTTGCATTTTTAGCAGAGATGGAGTTTCGCCACCTTGGCCAGGCTGGTCTCGAACTCCTGACCTCAAGTGATCTGCCTGCCTCAGCGTCCCAAAGTGCTAGAATTACAGGAGTGAGCCACCGCGCCTGGCCAGATTAGGCGTGTTTTTAATAGATATGTTATATCATACAATGTGGGATCTGCCCCAATTTATTAATCATTCCCCGTTAATGGATATTCCCATTCATTTCTTCAGGATTCTTCTCATCGCAGTGCTCCAGGCAGCCAACTACCAATCGATTGGAGTTAGCCTGTGAGGTAAAACCTATTTGTCATGTCTCACCCAGTCCAGCTCCTTGTCATACATTCTAGAGAAGAGAACAGACTAGCTCCGTGATCAAAGTGAATCGGTGGCTTGGGGCAGGACTAGAACTGAATTTTCTTGACTTTCAACATTTCCCATATCCCATGTTGTCACTCCCTTAGAGTCATCTACCCTGCTTTTCTCCTCTAGAGTAAAAGAACAAATATAATTTATCTTCTGTGTGCTACCTCTTCAGATATCCAAAGTCAGTTATGCCATTCCCCTTAAGTCTTCTCTTCCCTAGAGGAAATCTCCTCAGTGCCTTCAATTTTTTTTTCTTAAAACAAGGTTTTCAAATTCCTTTACCATCCTATGAGCTGTTCCTTCTATCTTCTTTCCCCCCAGGGCTGTAGAAATCCCAAGTGTGGCTTCCACATTCACTTTCTTTTTTTTTTTTTTTTTTTTTTTTTTGAGACGGAGTCTCGCTCTGTAGCCCAGGCTGGAGTGCGGTGGCCGGATCTCAGCTCACTGCAAGCTCCGCCTCCCGGGTTCACGCCATTCTCCGGCCTCAGCCTCCCGAGTAGCTGGGACTACAGGCGCCCGCCACCTCGCCCGGCTAGTTTTTTGTATTTCTTAGTAGAGACGGGGTTTCACCGTGTTAGCCAGGATGGTCTCGATCTCCTGACCTCGTGATCCACCCGTCTCAGCCTCCCAAAGTGCTGGGATTACAGGCTTGAGCCACCGCGCCCGGCCCACATTCACTTTCTATAGCTATTTATTTATTCAATAAATATATATTGGGCACCTTCTGCATGCCAGGCACTGTTGTAGGCACTGGCTGACTGTATGGCTTGCGTTTTGGTCAGTAGAGAGAAACATAAATAAGGTGATACCTGAGAGTGCCAAATTATATAGGAATGAAATAGTGTTAATATAATTGGAGGAGAAACTCCTGAGATTGGATGGTCAGGGAAGCTGTCTTTGAAGAAATGGCAGTGAGCTGAGACCTGAATAACAAGTAGGAGTCAGCCTCTAGGGGAAGACAATTCCACTGAATAAGAAATAATTTGGTACAAGATGAGGTTGGAGTAGCCACAGGAGTCCTGTAGGGCTCTGTAGGCCAAGATAAGAAGTTTGGAATTTGTTTAGATTTTTTTTTTTTTTCTTTTTTCTGAGACAGAGTTTTGCCCTGTCACCCAGGTTGGAGTGCAATACCGTGATCTTGGCTGACTGCAACATCCACCTCCCAGCTTCAAGTGATTCTCATGCCTCAGCACCCCAAGTCACTGGGATTACAGGTGTGCACTAGCACGCCTGGCTAATTTTTGTATTTTTAGTAGAGATGGGGTTTCGCCACTTCGGCCAGTCTGGTCTTGAACTCCTGACCTCAAGTGATCCACCCGCCTTAGCCTCCCAAAGTGCTGGGATTACAGGCAAGAGCCGCCACTACTGACCTTGTTTAGATTTAATTTAAGTGCAGTGGGAAGTCATTGGAGAATTTTAGGCCAGGGAGGTGACATCTGATTTCCCTTTAAAAAAAAAAAATTGCTGGATGTTTGTTTAACTTGGAGCAAGGTTTCATTTTCCCTCATACCTTTCTTGCTTCTTACATCCAAAGGGATTGGCAACCAGGCCAGTTCCATCTGTTTAGGGGCCCCACAGGGGATCTGTGAGGCAAGTCACAGCTGTTGCCTAATGCACCCCACAGCCCTCCTCAGCAAGCATAGGGAAGTTCAGAGAGATTTGAGTAGCTCCCTTAGACCTGAGCCCAGTAGGTTCAATGGGTCTTTGTATGAAGTTCTCAGTCCAGGGAACCTTAGTCCTTTGGCAGCCAGAGGGGGATGGAGCTGAATGTGGTTTGAGGATAGCGCCAAGGGCACTGGTTGCAAGAGAGACAAATGGAAGAAATGTTGAGTGGAGATATGGAGCTCAAGACACTTAGAAAAAGGCTTCGGAGTAGTGTCCAGAAACCAGCCAACTGAAAAATAGAGCTGTTGTTTGCCTAGTTGAAATAACTTTTCTGTAGTTCCTGCCTAAGAGGGGGATTTGGACACTTTGCAGCTTGTGAGTTTTTGACTTTTGATCTGTCCACTTCCCCTCAGGTTGGCATTTTCTTGGCTTCCAAGAGGAGCCTGAGACAAGCTGGCATCTCTGGAAGTCAGGGGGACTTCCCAACCAGAGAGTTTAGGTTTGGAGCAGCCTTCAGGTGAATTAAGAGGACAGGGAGTGATTCACCTCAGAATAGAGATGAGTAAAATCTGATAAATCAGAGCTATATCTTTTCCAGAGTCAGGGAGCTGTGTTAGAGGGGGCGAGATTCCCTCAGCCTGTTGGTAATCTTTGAAAAGCCCTTTGTCCATGCCCACACCTGATAGATACCCAGCCAGTTACTGATCAGATGACTGGCTGCATACCTGAGATCTCCACCAGGGTCACTACCCCACCATCCATCCTCTGCCAGCATTGCGGGACTAGCTTGAAGTAATTTAGAGAGCCCTTGGAGTCCTATCAGTAGGTTAGCAGACACACTGTCTAGCTCTCAGAAAAGGTAGCCAGAAACCAGCAAGGTCAGAGATGTGCTGTGCTTAGTCATGTCACCTTGGGCCAGATCGCCATCAATTCATATCTTTTCTCATAATTTGCAGCCTTCTATTTCCCACTCCTGAAAAATCTTTCCAGTGTATTTTCTGTATTAAATCCGCTTCCTTTGACACTATAACAGCCAGGTGTGGGGGCCAACATCTTCTTGGTCTCTGGGATAAGCATCTGAGTCCCAGTCACGCCTTTTCTCTGGATCTGGAGATTTGGGTGAAAGTTGCTTTAATATCTGGTGTTGGCTTCATCTTTCTTCCAGGAGCTCAGCAGAGCAAGTACCCTGAAAGAGAAAGGCATGAGCCCTTCATGCCCCCTCAACCCACACTCACCAGGCAAGTTTCAGCCCCTTCTTTCTGTTTGACCCCTTTGCTTCCTTTTTCAGGAGACTGGAGAGGCGTGGCTGGACCAAGACCTCCCCCAATGTGAGCAGGCTTCCTCCTCCCCTCACAATCGTTGCCACCACGCCCAGAAACGTCCTTAAGCCCTGGCCCTCAGGGGAAAGGTAACAGGAGGCCAGAGCCGGGACCATGTGACGGCGCTGGCCCTCGCCACCGCCGTCCCCCCACCCTGGCCCCAGGCCCGGCACCATGATGTTCCGAGACCAGGTGGGCATCCTCGCTGGCTGGTTCAAGGGCTGGAATGAGTGTGAGCAGACAGTGGCCCTGCTGTCACTTCTGAAACGGGTCACCCGTACCCAGGCCCGCTTCCTGCAGCTCTGCCTGGAGCACTCACTGGCGGACTGCAATGACATCCACCTGCTGGAGTCGGAGGCCAACAGTGCTGGTGAGTCTCCACCCTTAGAGATGGGAGCACAGCAGGAGGGAGACCTGGAATAGATGTCGCATGGCTAGGGAGGTCAACTCAACAATGGGGCTAAAATGGGTTGTAGGCTTGGTGGGTGGGGAGTTCCTTACTTCCTAAGTTGTCATCATGGGTCTTCTGGGACTGTGTTGCCATAAATCCTCAGGCATGGCATGGTGGACTTATGGGAGAAGGCAGTGCAAACTGGAAACTCCCCATAACAGGAAGATCATGTAGAGTAGCTTATGTGGGCTGCTGAAAGGAACAGACTAAATTAGTCATTATGAAAGGGGTATAGAAGGTGAGCAGTAATTAATTTCTTAAGCTTCAGGATATCAGGGCTAGGAGGTAATTTGAGAACTCTTCCAAAATTCGTGTCATCCTATACTATTCTTTACCCTCAAAGTTAGGTTGGACTTAAAGCATAAGCAGCTTTCAGTTCCAGAGAGTTTTGAATTTAGATAGAGTTCATCCTGTCAGTTCCCTAAGTACTTATTAGAGAGGCAGTCTGTGTCCTGTGAGATTGGCATTGGGATGGGTGAGCCAGGCTTCTCTAAGACCTGTCTCTTAGGCCCCAGTTGTAGACAGGAGTCAGGCTAGAATCAGGGGCTACTGCTGAAGCTGTTCTGGCTGTGTGGGCCTCCACAGAGCTGGATGGAGAACTGTTGGCCCCAGTGCCAAGGGGCTCCATGCAGTTTGTCCAAATTAGTCACCCTAACTCTTTGCACCTTCTTCAGAATAATAGTTCATATTGAGCCCTTACAACAAGCCAAGTACTGTCTTTACTTGTATATTAACTTTAAAAGCAGTGTTCTTGGCCAGGTGCCGTGGCTTATGCCTGTAATCCCAGCACGTTAGGAGGCGGAGGCTGGCAAATCACCTGAGGTCAGGAGTTCGAGACCAGCCTGGCTAATGTGGCAAAACCCCATCTCTATTAAAAGTACAAAAATTAGCTGGGCGTGGTAGCAGGCGCCTGTAATCCCAGCTACTCGGGAGGCTGAGGTGAAAGAATCGCTTGAACCCGGGAGGTGGAGGTTTCAGTGAGCCAAGATCGTGCCATTGCACTCCAGCCTGGGCTATGAGAGCAAAGCTTTGTCTCCAAAAAAAAAAAAAAAGCAGTGTTCTTGTGTGGCTCTCAAGTCAGACTAAGTTTAAATCCCAGTTCTGTTACTTGCCATATAACCAAGTAATTTAACCTCTCTGTGCTTCAGTTTCCTGCGCGCCACCACACTTGGCTAATTTTTGTATTTTTAGTAGAGACAGGGTTTCACCATGTTGGTCAGGCTGGTCTCGAACTCCTGACCTCGTGATCTGCCCACGTCAGCCTCCCAAAGTGCTGGGATTACAGGCATGAGCCATCGCACCCAGCCAGTTTCCTCATCTTAAATTCAAGATGATATCCTGAGAAGTATGTAACCTCAATAAAAAGAAAAGGAAAGAAAAAATCAAGATGATAATTATATCTGCTTTCTAGGGTAGTTGTGAGGATTCAATGAATTAACACATGTGGCCGGGCACGGTGGCTCACGCCTGTAATCCCAGCACTTTGGGAGGCCGAGGCGGGTGGATCACGAGGTCAGGAGATCGAGACCATCCTGGCTGACACGGTGAAAACCCATTTCTACTAAAAATTACAAAAAATTAGCTGGGCGTGGGGGCGGGCGCCTATAGTCCCAGCTACTCTGGAGGCTGAGGCAGGAGAATGGCGTGAACCCGGGAGGTGGAGCTTGCAGTGAGCCGAGATCCTGCCTGGGTGACAGAGCCAGACTCTGTCTCAAAAAAAAAAAAAAAAAAAAAAACGAGTAGCTTCCTACATGCCTGACATGTAGTAAACACTTAATAACTGCCAGTTGTTATTTTTAATGTCAATGACTCATTTAGTCCTCACAACAACCCCATGAGCTAGGTCCTGTCATTAGCCCCATTTTACAGGTAAGGAAACAAGCATGGGCTGCTAGGATTGGGATTTGGGGAGCCACATAGCTGCCTGGCCTCCCTCATCTCCCGAGGCCCACCTGCCTTAGCATCAGTCACCTTTATTTTACTGAGTTTTTATGTGGAAGTCACAGAAGCAGCATGATCGTAGCGGGAGACAGTTACTCAGGCCAGGTGTCACATCAGCTTAGTTCCTAGTCTGGCAGTAAGTTCTTAGTCCTAGACAAAGAGCAATAAGAACCCAGCTCAGCTGCAGCAGGCTCAGAGCTCAGCCATTTCTTACCCCTGCCATACTCTCCACTACTCTAATACTAAAGGCAGGAGTTATGTTTGTGGTATAACTCTGCCTTCAGAGTAGGGGCTCCTGTGGGGCAGGCCAGTGTTTTACATAGCTTCGTCACACATCCCCACTGCCTCTTCCTGAGCAGGCAGTTGGATTCCCACTGGGTGCCACTCTTGGCTGTATATCAGAATCACCAGTAGTACTTGGTAATTTGAGTATTTTTAGTTTTTGCTTTTGTTTTCAGAACTTGTAGTAAAATCAGATAGTATAAAATGTGAAAGTGAGGTTTTTCTTCCAGACTTCACGTTCTCGTTTCCTTATGTTTTATGAGATAAATTCCCTGCATATATGAATGCATACATATTCTCCTTCCAACTTTGTCATTGTTTTGTCTTAATACATATGGCCAAACATGCATATTAGCCGGTTTGGTTTTTTTCACTTACCAATTGATTTGAAGATCATTCCATATTCAGCACATACGTCTATATCTTCTTGTTAAGTATTTATTTACACCTCACAGCAACTCTGTAGGGTGGGCCCTGTTACTCCCCCATTTTACAGAGGAGACTGAGGTCTGGAGATATTCAATGACTTGCCGTGGGTCACACAATTGGTAAGACGTAGAATTCAAATTTGACTTCAGAATTCTTTAAAGGTCTTGACCAATAGACTCCTCCACATGGTACATGTGGTCTTCCTCTTACAAATAGTGATGTAATAAGTACCCTTGAAACATCTCTAGGATGAACTCTTCAGATTCTGCAGAACTGCTATTTTAGAGGTATATGCAATTAAAATATTTTTTCTCACTACATTGTGCTTGAAAGACATGCTGCATTTTATACAAATAACCTGAGGACCATTCCCAGACAGTTTGCAATGGGATATTGGTGGTAATGCCTAGCCAGGGTTGAGAAGTGCTGTGAAATGAATTGAATGATGAATGAATATATGAATCAAGGTTTTTATCCATAGCCCCATGTCAGATGGTGAGAATATAACAAGCTGGTACTTAAATAGGTGGAGAGGAAAGGAGAACTTAGAATGAGGGAGAGCCGTGGTGTGTTCCAGAGTCAGCAGGAAGCCTGCTGGGACTGGGGCAAAGCATGAGTTGAAAGAGAAGTGATCACAGAGGTAAATTCTGGTAGAGTCTTGAATGCCTGTTTTCTAGTAGACCTACGGGCTCTAAGACTAAGAAGGCAGGTGCCTCCTGTCTCACTCCTACCCTCAAGTAGAACCCCACCTGCCTTATTTGTAAGGAAGGTGCTACTTTCTGGGCCTGGAGACCTGCCTCAAAGAAGGAGCTGTTCATACTCTTGTTTCTCCTCTGGTTATTATGGCCTTCCCATTCCCTGGTGTTTCTCAGACTTGCATCATCATCAGAATCACTGGGGACAGGTGAGGGTTAAAATCCAGATTTCTGCCCCCCGTAGACCTACTAAATCAGAATCCTGAGGGGATGGGCCTGGGAATGAGTACCCAGGTTCTTCTGCTCACCAGGTAGTGTGAGAGGTGATGCCCTGCTGGATGATTCATTTGTTGTGAGACATGAGACACCCAAGAGTTGTAGATCCAGCTCTCCACTAACACCTCTTGTGACCTGGGTCAATCCTGCCTGACCCTCTTGGGCCTCAGGATCCCTATTTGGACAGTGAGGGGGTTGTTCTGGTACTTTCCAGGTACTTCTTGGGCTCTGAAATAATGTGTCAAAGAAGACAGAGCCTTGGGAGAGACCCAGCACATTCTTCTAGGGCAAGAGTTCTTAATATTTAGCGGGATAGACCACTCAGAAAATCTTCCCCTCCTCCCCACTGTCCCCAAAAAGAAGCATACCTATTCCACAAACCAAATCTTGAGTTCAGTTGGTTCACTAGTCCCCTGTCTCCCTGGCCGGGTGTGGTGGCTCACGCCTGTAATCCCAACACTTTGGGAGGCCAAGGTAGGTGGATCACGAGGTCAGGAGATCGAGACCATTCCGGCTAACACAGTGAAACCCCATCTCTACTAAAAATACAAAAAAATTAGCCGGGCGTGGTGGCAGGCACCTGTAGTTCCAGCTACTCGGGAGGCTGAGGCAGGAGAATGGTGTGAACCCGGGAGGTGGAGCTTGCAGTGAGCCGAGATCGTGCCACTGCACTCTAGCCTGGGTGACAGAGCCAAACTCTGTCTCAAAAAAAAAAAAGAAAGAAAGAAAAGAAAAGAAAAAGAGTTGCCTGTCTCCAAGCCCTTCTCTTTTTTTTTTTTTTTTTTTTTGAGACGGAGTCTCGCTCTGTAGCCCAGGCTGGAGTGCGGTGGCCGGATCTCAGCTCACTGCAAGCTCCGCCTCCCGGGTTTACGCCATTGTCCTGCCTCAGCCTCCCAAGTAGCTGGGACTACAGGCGCCCACCACCTCGCCCGGCTGGTTCTTTGTATTTTTTTAGTAGAGACGGAGTTTCACCGTGTTAGCCAGGATGGTCTCGATCTCCTGACCTCATGATCCGCCCGTGTCGGCTTCCCAAAGTGCCGGGATTACAGGCTTGAGCCACCGCACCCAGCCTCCAAGCCCTTCTTTAGCTTGGTCCCTTCAAACCCGGAGAGCTGACCAGTGAGGCAGATCCCCTGCTTTTTTCTGGGTTGTATCTCCATGTCCCACAAAACCAACCTTACTACTTCCTCCAGTTCTCCAGGAAAATCTTGGGTGTGGGTCAGAGCTGCCCAGTTGCCTGCTCCCTGCTCAGATAGGTCAGGTAGCACAGAGTTCACCTAGGTGAGTATGTCCCTAGCTTTGTGTTAGAATCCCCCAGGGCCTTTCTAAAAATAGTGTGAAGCCCAGGACCTATCCCTGGAGATTTAAAGCTCCCTGGTTGACTCTTCTGTGCACCCAGTGGAGAACCACTTGTCTTGATGCTGACGCTGATTCTGAGTAGGCCCAGGAAGGTGGTGAGGATACTGTTGTGTGACCTACTAGAAGTGGGGAGTTGGAGCTTATAGCTGTGGAAAGCCTGGCCTAGGTCATTGCTTCCTCTCAGGCAGCTGGGAAGGTATAGGGAAGTCCTCCAGCCCGGGCAGCCAGCATCAGTTTCATGGAAGTAGGACCTGAGGCAACACCTAGAAACAGAAAAGCAATATTCAAAGGGTTCCTGGAACAGGGAAGAAGAGGTCCCGGGTTGCCCCTTATTGTAATCCCTGTTAGTTCTCCAAGTGCTGTCTTCCCTGCCTCTTTGGAGCTAGAACAATAACCCTGGCCCTCTCCTTTGCCCTGATGCTGACTTGGACCAGAAGGCTGTTCCTATGGACAGGAGGGAGGAGACTGGGTTCAGGGGAGCTGAATTCCACTTCCCTCCATTGTCCTGTAACTTCCTGGGAGACATTTCCTACATTTTCTTCCTCCTATCTTCTGAGTCAGTCCCCATATCTAGCAGGTTTAAACTCCTCCCTCTCTGGCTCATTCAGTCTGGGTGGGGAAACTGAGGTCAGGAGGGGGCAATGGCAAGTGAGTCACCAGAGCTCAGCCCTGGCCTCCACCCTCCACTTTCAGGCTCTGCTTGACAGTTCATCAAACAAATTGTGAGCCCCCTGGTCCTCCCCCGTGCCGTGTTGTGTTGTGTGAGCTGGGGTGAGGCAGAGAAGGTCCTGTTTAGAGCCAAACCCTAGCCCCTCTGACTGGTGCCTGAGGCTACTACAATTGTTGTACCAGGCCAGTACATAAAAATGGGTTTGCTCTTAGGGCAGTCTCATTTGGTCCCTGTAATTTGCCAGGACCCAGGGTCATGACCTGCTTAGCTCGAGTCACCTGGCCAGCTCTGCCCTGCTGCCACTATAGCCAAGGAGGACATTTATGCGTACAGTCTTCCTCGACCTCTCCATGTTTGCAGAGGCCAGGTTTGCAGCTTGGTGAGAAGCAGCCATTGGTGTCATAGCATTCCCCAGCCTCTTCCCCCATCCGCCCACCTCCAGAATTTCATCATTGCTTGTTGTACATCTAGCTCCAAGGAACCAGAGATGTGTCTGTTTTTGGTAAATAACTGTGTGAAATTCCCCACCCCTGTCGGGAATCTTAACGGGAAGGCCCAGATGTTCTCTTGTACATGAACTGTTCCCACCAGCCCTGAACAGCATGGGCTTTAGATTCAACCAGGAGCAACAACGGTAATAGTTAAAATGTACTTGAGCACTTACCACATGCCAGGCACTTTGCATGATTGTCTCATTGACTCTTTACAGCAACCCTGTGAGTTAGAGGCTTTACAGTCCCCATTGCACAGAAGAGGAGACCAAGGATCAGAGAGGTTAAAGGACTGGCCCACAATTATATTGAGTTAGGTCATACAGGCAGAGCTAGATTTTGAACCCAGCAAGTTTGCCTGTTGAACTTGTGCTCTTACTTAGATATACTTTGCTAGGACCTGAGACAAAGTACACCACTACCTTCCAGGGGACCATCTGGGTTCGATTGAGCAGGTATTCGTTGGGCATCTGCTGTGCCTCCACTCTGGGCCAGACTTTTTCTGATCTGGGCAAGAAACTAGAAGTTCCATCCCCACCCATTATTTGTGGCCCCAGCTGGGCTCACCCCAAGGGGTCTGAGGCTGCACAAATTCCTTGGACCAGTTCCAGTACTCACTGATGCTTCTCAGTCATGGGAGGCCCGCCCTCCCCACCACCACCACACAGACACATGAACACATATTTCCCCAGAGCCAGCCTCCATTTGTCCAAAACCACTCTCCGCTTTCTCGGCAGCAGAACAAGGTCCTGCATTGAGCCCAACCCTTGGGGCTGTTCTGTCATGTCCCCTGGCAGTACCAGAGAAGAAGCTGTGTCCCTTAGCCCTGGAGTCCTGGCAGTACTCTGGAGTGGGGAAAGGACTAGACAAGGCTTCTCTCTGTCCCAGATGCCTCTGGCTATGCTGCAAGGGCTAAACAACAGCGATTGAGAATGTCAGGGTAGGGCTGGAGGGGCAGGCTGACTCGACTCTACTGGAGAAGAGAGGAAAACACCCGTCATTGAGCCACAGACTGAATACTTACTGTGGGTACGCTCTGTCAGATGCTTTACATGCATCATCTCCCTACATTTTCTCAGCAGCTTTATAATCCTTACTTTACAGAGGAGGAAGCATATTGCCCAGACAACTATGTGTGTGTGTTTGACTGGGATGCATATTGTTGACTTATTTTTATTTTTATTTATTTTCGTTCTTGACTTTCTGTCCCTAATGGGAATCACTATCTTTCTTCTTTCTCATCAAGAACTGAAAACTATAGGACTAGGTTATCAAACAGGGGTACCACAGAGTTCTTACTGTTTGATCCAGTACCAGGTGGAGTTGGGAGGGCAAGAATGACAAAAGTTCTGTGACTTCAGGAAGGCCTATTCTGCCTTGGAAAATGATCTTTAGATGTGGAGATGGCTGAAGGACAGTTGCATAATCTTGGCAGCCGGTTCAAGTGAAGACAGACAAGGGAGTGAAGTTTCCTAGCTTTGAGTGGCAGATGCTGAAGGGGATCTGGAAAGCCAGGGAAGAAGAGAGACTTGGGACTGGAGAGATAAAAGGTTGTGGGTAAAAAGTTCCTCCCTAGCTGGGCATGGTGGCTCACGCCTGTAATCCCAGCACTTTGGGAGGCCGAGTCGAGTGGATTACAAGGTTAGGAGATCGAGACCATCCTGGCTAACACGGTGAAACCCCATCTCTACTAAAAATACAAAAAAAAAAAAAAAAAGCCAGGCATAGTGGCGGGCGCCTATAGTGCCAGCTACTCGGGAGGCTGAGGCAGAAGAATGGCGTGAACCCAGGAGGCGGAGCTTGCACTGAGCTGAGATTGCACCACTGCACTCCATCCTGGGCGACAGAGCGAGACTCTGTCTCAAAAAAAAAAAAAAAAGTTCCTCCCCGCTGGGCACCATGGCTCACACCTATAATCCCAGCACTTTGGGAGGCTGAAGCAGGTGGATCACCTGAGGTTAGGAGTTTGAGACCAGCCTGACCAATGTGGCAAAACCCTGTCTCTACTCAAAATACAAAAATTAGCCAGGAGTGGTGGTGCGTGCCTGTAATCCCAGCTACTGGTGGGGGCTGAGGCAGGAGAATCGCTTGAACCCAGGAGGTGGAGGTTGCAGTGTACCGAGATCATGCCACTGCACTCCAAATTGAACAACAGAGCAAGCCTCCATCTCAGAAAAAAAAAAAAAAAATGTAGAGGCACACAGAGCCTGGGTTCAGATCTTAGCTGTGTCGCTTATGGGCTCTGTCACTTGGGGTATGTGACCCCACCTTCCCAAATCTGTTTTCTCATCTGCAAGATGAGCACGCTAAAACAAGATTAAAACAGGGATGAAAAGCAATCATATTTTTAGCCATAGTGTCTGGCACATAGTCAGTGCTCAATAAACAGTATCCTTCATTCTGAATGAAAGTGTCGTATGTTATTGCTATTGTTAGTAATAGCAACAACAATAGTGGTATTGGTTCTACTATTAATTTTAACCAATACCCTAGGCATAGTATGAGTTGATGACTTTGAATGAATGGATTTAGCAGATGTTCTCTTGGCTGGGCACAGTGGCTCATGCCTGTAATCCTAGCACTTTGGGAGGCCGAGGTGGGCAAATCATTTGAAATCAGGAATTCAAGACCAGCTTGGCCAAGATAGTGAAAAAAGTAACAGGCGGGACGCGGTGGCTCACGTCTATAATCCCAGCACTTTGGGAGGCCAAGGTGGGCGGATCACCTGAGGTCAAGAGTTCCAGACCAGTCTGGCCAACGTGGTTAAATGCCCCCTCCACTAAAAATATAAAAATTAGCCAGCTGTCATGATGCATGCCTGTAATCACAGCTACTCAGGAGACTGAGGCAGGAGAATCGCTTGAACCCCAGAGGCAGAGGTTGCAGTGAGCCGAGATCATACCACTGCACTCCAGCCTGGGCAACAAAGTGAGACTCCGTCAAAAAAAAAAAAAGATTAGCCAGGCATGGTGGTGCATGCCTGTAATCCCAGCTACTTGGGAGGCCAAGGCAGGAGAATCACTTGAACCTGGAGGCAGAGGTTGCAGTGAGCTGAGATCACTGCACTCCAGCCTGTGCAAAACAAAAAACAAAAACTAACAAACAGGTGTTGTCTCCAGGAAGCTTAGAGCAGCAAGCCCCAGGCCAAGAAGATGCACAGTCTTTATGGCCAGGAGTTAGGAGTTGTGTGAGATTCATTTCCCTAAGGCTACAAACTTAAGCAGAATTAGGAGTGTCTGTGAATTCTAGGCCACAGATTTCTAAGGGGATCATTAAGAGAAATAGGGCTACAGAAAGGGCATTTCTGAGTTTGTATGCAAGGCCAGGTGTCCATCCTTCAGGGTGGGCAGAGGAGACCAGAAGTCCATGGAACTTTTTTTTTTTTTTTAAGTCAATCCTGAAGCATGCTAGATGTCCTTGAAATCTTCAAGGCCTAAGGAACTTGGATCGAAAGACCCTCAAATGTCTAGGTTTCCAAGACTTTCCATATAGATTCTTATTCCCAGCCTCTTGGTTTGCTGGGCCTGGAGATTTGGCTTGTGCCTTTAGAATATCTGTGTGTATTTGAAACGAGGGAGACACAGTGAGGTATAATAACCACCATACTAGTAAAAGCAGCTAGTGTTTACTGGGGACTTACTATATATGCTGTGGCCTGACATAATTCATAGCAGCCATGCCAGGTAGAAATGATTCTGGGCTCTACTTTACAGATAGAGAAAATAGAGCTCAGTGAAGTGATCACACTTGCCTAGAGTCACATGGCCAGTAAGTGGTGGTGAAGGGACATATGCCACATCTCTGCCTATTCCTTTTCATCACCCATTCCTTTGGAGTCCTAGCTCTGTCTGGTTAGAACCAGCTCCTGTGCCCATTTCCAAGACTTCACCATTAGCACATCTCTCAGAACTCCTTTGTGAGATATTTGTAAATCATCACCTTGGCTGCAGGTGTGAGCTCAGTTGCCCAAGGGTGACAGCATAGTTGGCCTCAGACCTAAATCTTTGTCTCTTTTCCCAAGTATTGGTATTCTTTGTCTTTCTCCTTGTCCTGTCAGCATTATCTCCATCTTCCACCCTGTTTAGCTAGTCACAGAAGTGCTAATGAGGTTTTTTCTTTTCCTTTTTTTTTTTTTTTTTTGAGATAGAGTCTCACTTTGCCCCCAGGCTGAAGTGCAGTGGTGCAATCTCGGCTCACTGCAGACTCCACCTCCCAAGTTCAAGCAATTCTCCTGCCTCAGCCTCCCAAGTAGCTGGGATTACAGGCATCCACCACCATGCCTGGCTAATTTTTGTATTTTTAGTAGAGACAGGCTTTCACCGTGTCAGCCAGGCTGGTCTCCAACTCCTGACCTCTGGTGATCCACCCACCTCAGCCTCCCAAAGCGCTGGGATTACAGGCGTGAGCCACCGCGCCCGGTACTAATAAGGTCTTTGAGGGGGAGAGTCAGACTTATAACAATTCCTACCCAAGCCTTCCTTGATGTGGCCAGCCTGGGGCCATGTTCTTAGGGACCTCCCTTGTGGGTTGAAAAGGGAAACCTGGCTTATCTCCACAGGTCCTCACACAGTGGGATAGAAAGGAGAGGTCAAGATGACCATGGCATGGAACAGCCAGGGGATGCTTCCTGGAGGAAGGCAGTAAGTTAGGCCATCTACAAAAGAGAATTTGTATAGGAGGAAGGAGGTTGTTGTGGGCCAAATCCTTGAATCTCAGCCAAGGTGTGGAACTTGGATAAATACATACTGTGGAGAGAACCCCAGGAAGATGGGGAGATATCCTGAGCTGAGTCTTTATCTGGAGGAATGGGAGATGGATGGTGCCCTGGAAATGAAGGTGATGTTAGGCTAGGAGTTCTTGGACTTGAGTCTGTTGGTGCTTGCTGGTTGCCATTATAAACTCCTGGTCAGGAACATGAGATCCTGTTGTGATTTAGGAAAATAAATGCATCTGGATGTATGGGATCGACTGGAAGGGGAAAATCTAGAAGCAGAGAGACCAGTTAAAAAACAATAGCAAGCATTTATTATGTTGCCAAACCACTTTCCGTTCTTTGCTAGCTCATTGAATCTCAAAGCAACACTGTGAATTGGGTACTGTAATTATCTCCAAAATTTCACAGATAATTTGATGCCCAGTGAGGTTCAAGGTAACCTACCAAGATCCAACTAGTAAGCTGGGGTGTCTAGACCATCTGATTCCAGAGCCCAAGCTTTTAACTACCATATAGCACTGCCTTCTCCATTCAGAAAGGAGGAGACTGCTTTTTGACAGGGAAAATGGCATAGAGACCATGAAGAATGGAGAAGGGGTCATGGAGATAAAGCATGAGAGCAGGCCTGGGGGCAGGAGGAGTTCAGATTCCAGAGTAGCAAGTTTGGCTGATTGGGAGGCACTGCAGGTTTTTGAGAACAGGAGTGATAGAACGAAGAAAAATTACACCAGGTATGGTGGGCGCGTGACTGTAGTACCAGCTACTTGGAAGGCTGAGGCAAGAGGATTGCCTGAGTCCGGGAGTTCTGGGCTATAGTGTGCTATGCTGATTGGGTGTCTGCACTAAGTGTGGCCCCAATATGGTGACCTCCTAGGAGCAGGGGACCAGCAGGTTGCCTAAGGAGGGGTGAACTGGCCCAGTTCAGAAATGGAGCAGGTCAAAAGTCCTGTGCTGATCAATAGTGGGGCTGCACTTGTGAATAGCCACTGCACTGCAGCCTGGGCAACATAGCGAGACCCCATCTCTTAAAAAAAACAATAAGACAAAAATTACACCAGAGGCAGGGTCAGTGTGTTTGATCTCACCTATATGAGGGATAAGGTTGGGAGTTATGAAAAGAAGATTGTTATGAAAAGGAGATTGGAGCTGAGGGAGTAGGCGATAGGCAGTGCTCTCAGGTGAACAGGAGTACCCCACCCTGGCTCTCCTGACATTTCTTCTTATCCCTTCTGTAGCCATCGTCAGCCAGTGGCAGCAGGAGTCCAAAGAGAAGGTGGTGTCCCTCCTGCTGTCGCACCTTCCCCTGCTTCAGCCAGGCAACACAGAGGCCAAGTCGGAGTACATGAGGCTACTGCAAAAAGTGCTGGCCTGCTCAATCGAGAGCAATGCCTTCATCGAGGAGAGCCGCCAGCTGCTTTCCTATGCCCTCATCCACCCAGCCACCACACTGGAGGACCGCAACGCACTGGCCCTCTGGCTGAGCCACCTGGAAGAGCGGTTGGCTAGTGGCTTCCGCTCCCGGCCAGAGCCCTCC
Source organism: Macaca fascicularis (assembly GCF_037993035.2). Classification (NCBI taxonomy): domain Eukaryota; kingdom Metazoa; phylum Chordata; class Mammalia; order Primates; family Cercopithecidae; genus Macaca; species Macaca fascicularis. The sequence goes on from NC_088393.1 coordinate 46,445,661, forward strand.
TACCATTCACGCCAAGGCTCAGATGAGTGGGGAAGCCCTGCAGAGCTGGGCCCTGGGGAGGCAGGGCCAGGCTGGCAGGACAAGCCACCCCGGGAAAATGGACACGTGCCCTTCCACCCGTCCAGCTCAGTGCCGCCAGCCATCAACAGTATTGGGAGCAATGCAAACACAGGTAAGTAGTCTTTACTAGGAGCTATTTTAAGAACATTATAGGCCGGGCGTGGTGGCTCAAGCCTGTAATCCCAGCACTTTGGGAGGCCGAGACGGGCGGATCACTAGGTCAGGAGATCGAGACCATCCTGGTTAACACGGTGAAACCCCGTCTCTACTAAAAAATACAAAAAACTAGCCGGGTGAGGTGGCGGGCGCCTGTAGTCCCAGCTACTCAGGAGGCTGAGACAGGAGAATGGCCCGAACCCGGGAGGCGGAGCTTGCAGTGAGCTGAGATCCTGCCACTGCACTCCAGCCTAGGCAACACAGCGAGACTCCGTCTCAAAAAAAAAAAAAGGAACATTATACATATAAACTCAAGATTCAAAGCGAGGCAGTCTGGCTGTAGAGCTCATACTCTGAACTACTATGCTACACTACCTCCACCAAAAAGTATCCCTCCTGGAGATGCTCAGCCCTCACGAAGGGGAGGGGCCACCCATGCAGGGTGCCTATAAATTTCTCTCTCTTCATACCTTCTGTGCTCCCCATCGTGGGGACCTCAGCAGCCATTAAAGGACCAAGATTGAACAGTGTTGATAGAGGTTTGGACCAAAAGAGGAAAAGGAATTGGGCATTCCAAGTAGAAGGCACAGCATGAAATAAGCACAGGGGTGGAACATTAGAGAGGACAGTATACAGACGGATCTGACTGGGGCGGATTTGAATGAGTAATAAGAGTAGCAGAGACTTGTGCTTACTGTGTGCCTATCCCTCTGCTAAGGACTTCATGCGGAAAGGGAGGCAGAGAGGCAAAAGAAGTGACTTGCCCAAGATCACACAGAGGCGACAGAGTCAGCATCAGGATTTGAACTCAGGCCTTTTTTACCCTCAGACTTCAGTGTGTGAAGGCCACATTCTGGGGGGCATTGAAGGACAGGAGAAGCTTTTGGATTCCAGGCAGTTGCAGGAAACAGGAAATCATTAAAATATTTTTGAGTGGGGAGCAAGGATTGGCCTTTGAGGGCAGGCAGCTTGGGTTTGGGGTGCTGCCAAAAACAGATCAGGATTTCTTGGAGAGTGCAAGGCCTTGGAACTCCGGCTGGCATTCTTGTTTTTGTCATTCTCATGCTGTGGCCAGCCTCCACCCCAGTGCAGAGCCAAGCAGGGCTCCTCAGGAACTGCACGATCATTCCAGTCCGGGTAATTTCCTGCCTCTCAGCCTCGCCTGCCCACTTCTTGGCTGAGAAGGGAGAAAGAAGGAGGCCAGAGACACCAAAACAGGCAAAAAGGCCTGTCTTGAGGATTCCCCAGTCCCCAGAGTGTGCCATGTTCCCCAGGAGTGCTGAGTGGGGACAGAAGCCAGGGCTGAGGGAGTCTAGAGGCTGAAGAACTCCTGTAAAGAGGGCCCCGATACTCTGGGGTAGGGCAGAAACTTATTAGGGGTGGGCCACTGCCTTGCCCTGTCCCTCAGGTGACTTCCTAGCCAGGAGCATCAGTGTTGTCACAGCTGAGGGAAGATGCTCTGGGGCCTGCAGCAGGCTAGACCTCCTTCCTGTGCTGGGTGTCACTGTAGCACTGGCAGGAACCCCAGCCTTTCCATCAGAAACAAGGCTTGGGCTCTGTCTCAGCCTGTCAACTCCCGTGGGAACTGGGGCAAAGGGCTTCAGCTCCCTGGGCCTTGGTGTCCTCACCTACCCAGGGTGAGGCTCGTTGGCTTTGTTTTATTTCTTTTGGCTAGGCTGACTTGGGGTACTTCTGGATGTCATAGGTGGAGCTCACAGGCCCTCTTAGCACCCTTTTGTCCTTTATCAAATCATCAAACTTCGTTGGAAGGACTTCTGTGTGTCATGCTCTGTGCCTGATCATGGGATTGCAGAAGTAATTGGGCTGGGCTGCCATTCTCCATGGACCCACAGTCCAGTGCAAGAGGGAGGCTAGCGAGAAGGGCAGCAAGCGCCAGGCGTGAGGCAGCAGCAGAGGGGTACGTGACCAAGGCATGAAGGGAGAAGTGACTGATGGAGAAGAGTTGGAGAGGTGAGCAAGGCAGAGGGAAAAGCACAGATAAAGGTCTGGGAGCTCATGGGAACCTGCCCTGTCTTGGGAGTGGTTAAAAATCATGTTGGAGGCCGGGAGTGGTGGCTCACACATGTAATCTCAGCACTGGGAGGCCGAGGTGGGTGGATCACCTGAGGTCGGGAGTTCAAGACCAGCCTAAGTAACATGGAGAAACCCCGTCTCTACTAAAAAAAATACAAAATTAGGCCAGGCGCGGTGGCTCAAGCCTGTAATCCCAGCACTTTGGGAGGCCGAGACGGGTGGATCACGAGGTCAGGAGATCGAGACCATCCTGGCTAACACAGTGAAACCCCGTCTCTACTAAAAAATACAAAAAAAAAAACTAGCCGGGCGAGGTGGCAGGCGCCTGTAGTCCCAGCTACTCGGGAGGCTGAGGCAGGAGAATGGCCTGAACCCGGGAGGCGGAGCTTGCAGTGAGCTGAGATCCGGCCACTGCACTCCAGCAAGGGGGACAGAGTGAGACTCCGTCTCAAAAAAAAAAAAAAAATACAAAATTAGCCAGGCGTGGTGGTGGGTGCCTGTAATCCCAGCTACTTGGGAGGCTGAGGCAGGAGAATCGCTTGAATCCGGGAGGCAGAGGTTGCAGTGAGTCGAGATCACGCCACTGCACTCCAGCCTGGCGACAGAGCGAGACTCTATCTCAAAAAAATTAAAAATATATATATATATACACACACACACACACACATATGTATGTGCATATACACACACGCACATATTATAAAAACACACACACACACACACATATATATATATTAGCCAAGCGTGGTGGTGGGCACCTGTAGTCCCAGCTACTCGGGAGGCTGAGGCAGGGAGAATTGCTTGAACCTGGGAGGCAGAGGTTGTAGTGGGCCAAGATCACACTGTTGTACTCCAGCCTGGGCGACAGAGCAAAACTCCATCTCAAAAAAAAAGATCAAGTTGGATTCCTTTGCCAACCTCAGACTTGGGATGCACAGAGGGTGTGGAGCATCCTGCAGAAGAGGACCTGGGATCACTCTGAGTCTCCAGGCCTCATGAGGGGCCAGTTTGGGCTCACTGCAGAAAAAAAAAATGGGAGGTAGTGAGGCCCCATAACAGGGTTGTTGAGGAAGCAGCTTACGTACTTCCTTCGTTACAAGATATAATGATGTTTAAGATGGGACAGGTTCCTGCTGTCATAGGTCTTCTATTCTAGCAGGGGGTACAGTTAATAAGGAAACAAACCAGCTCACGCCTGTAATCCTAGCACTTTGGGAGGCCGAGGTGGGCGGATCACGAGGTCAGGAGATGGAGACCGTCCTGGCCAACATGGTGAAACCCTGCCTCTATTAAAATACAAAAAAATTAGCTGAGCATGGTGGCAGGCATCTGTAGTCCCAGCTACTCGGGAGGCTAAGGCAGGGGAATTGCTTGAACCCGGGAGGCGGAGGTTGCAGTGAGCGAAGATCGCACCACTGCGCTCCAGCCTAGTGACAAGAGCGAGACTCCATCTCAAAAAAGTAAATAAATAAATTTTGTAGAAAGTAAACAAATAACTTGATAATTTCAGTTTGTGATAGGTGCTGTGAGAAAGACAAGACAGTAATGTGATAGAGTGACTGGAATTGGGGCAGCAGAGGTGGGCAGTGACTTCAGATTAAGGGTTTAGGGTAGGCTTCAGAGGAGGTGAGACTTGAGGGAGCCACCCGCTAAGATCAAGAAAGTAAGAAGAAAGAGCGAGTCTAGAAGTCCTGAGGCTGGAACAGCCTTGAGTGTTTCAGGAACAAAGGGGAGTTTGGGAGGAGTTGAAGGCTAGAGAGGCATGAACCAGGTGGTGGGTTGTAGGAGGGGAGAGTTAGAGAGGAGCAGGGACCAGGTCCTGCATGGCCTTTTAGGCATGTGAAAGCATTTGTATTTTGTTCCCCCTATGAAAGGAAGTCACAGGGAGTTGAGCAGGAGTCAAGCTCGGTCACATTTGCATTTTTAGAAGGATCTTTATGGCTGCTGTGAGGGGCGTGGACTATAGGAGGCAAGAATGAAGGCAGGAAACCAGTAAGGAGGCTATGGCAGTAATTCCTGCCAGGGGCACTGGTGGCTTGAGCCAGTGGAACTGGAGAATTTCAGGAAAGTGGCTAACAGCTTGCTGATGGGTTGGGTGTTGGAGGTAAGAGAATGAGGTATATCTGGTAGGTAGCTCCCCTTGGACCCCAGGTCCCTTCCTCTTGGCAGATTACGGGGCCAAACTGCCATCCTGGCACTGACGGCAGGGGGATGGTCTCCTGTGGTTGGGTCCCCAGCCTAATGTTTTGCTTTTCTCCCACTCTGGCCAGGTCTCCCCTGCCAAATCCACCCTAGCCCGCTGAAGCGCTCCATGTCACTCATCCCTACAAGCCCCCAGGTCCCTGGTGAGTGGCCGAGTCCAGAGGAGCTTGGGGCCCGGGCTGCTTTTACCACGCCCGATCACGCACCCCTCTCGCCCCAGAGCAGCGTGGCCTCCTCTGGCAGTGAGCAGACAGAGGAGCAGGGCTCCAGCCGGAACACTTTCCAGGAGGATGGCAGTGGCATGAAAGGTACACCGGGGACAGCAGCACCAAGACCCTTTTCCAGGGGCTTCTGCAGAGCTTAGAGGACAGAAAGGAGCTGTAGCTGACGCCTGCCTACCCCTCTGAGGAGAGGACATGTCTGAAGGGAGTAGATAGTCCCTGCTTTTAGGGCTCAAGACTAAGCAGAGGCCGGGCGCGGTGGCTCAAGCCTGTAATCCCAGCACTTTGGGAGGCCGAGACGGGCGGATCACAAGGTCAGGAGATCGAGACCATCCTGGCTAACACGGTGAAACCCCGTCTCTACTAAAAAATACAAAAAACTAGCCGGGCGAGGTGGCAGGCGCCTGTAGTCCCAGCTACTCGGGAGGCTGAGGCAGGAGAATGGCGTAAACCCGGGAGGCGGAGCTTGCAATGAGCTGAGATCTGGCCACTGCACTCCAGCCTGGGCGACCGAGCTAGACTCCGTCTCAAAAAAAAAAAAAAAAAAAAAAAAAGACTAAGCAGAGAGACCCCACATCTACCCTAAGTTCTGCTCTGACTGGGGAGGAGCCCCGTCTTCGCACACCCCAGTCTGACAAGGAAGTCAGGACACAGCTAACTGATGGAACAGAGGTTCCAGGAAGAGTTTTGGAGCAATCAGTGAGGTCATCGTGGTATACATCCAGCCAAGCAGCTCAGAACGGTCAGATGTCCTTCCTAGGGAAGGCTGCCTGAGAGGGTCTGGCTAGGCAGATGAAGAAGGAGCTGATGGAATCTTAGCTCCCCGCAACCCCCTCCCAATTTTTTCCATCTTTTGAGGCTTCCTTTGGGTTTAGCCCCACAACTTTTCCTTTACCCTAGTCATCAGGGCCAAACTCCTGACCTTTCACTCTCCCTCCTTTTCCAAAGATGTGCCCTCATGGCTCAAGAGCCTCCGCTTGCACAAGTATGCAGCCCTCTTCTCACAGATGAGCTACGAGGAGATGATGACACTGACTGAGCAGCACCTGGAGTCTCAGGTGAAGCCAAGGGGACCATCAGGGAGGTGTTGGGGGCAGCACTATTTTGCATTCCTTGCAGCCCAAGCTTCCTCTGTCTCCTTGATCTCTATTTGGGTACCTGCAAGTATCTCAGCCTCCCATCTCTAGCTTCCTGTCCCCTTCTGCCCTTGTCACAGAATGTCACGAAAGGTGCCCGCCACAAGATAGCCCTGAGTATCCAGAAGCTGCGTGAGAGACAGAGCGTCCTCAAGTCCCTAGAGAAGGTGAGAACTTGGTATCTGCATCTTCAAGGCCAGCCAGCCACTTGGCGGTACCAGTAGACCACAGGCCCCGAGTTGGCATCCCGACTCCTCGGGTCTGGCCTCTAATAGCCCCAGCCCTAGGGACCCAGACTCCAGGGACCACATGCAAGCTGGCATCAAAAGGCTCACTTGCTGGTAGCTAAGAGGCTCCCCTCCCTGTCTGTCTTGGTGGTTCTAGAATCTGTCTTTTGACTCTACACCTTCTCTCCACTTTTGCTTTTCCATTTCTTGCTGGTCTTTCTGGTAGAGCAGAGTGTCTCTGTCTGTACAATCTCTCTTTCCATTTGATTGTTTCTAAACTCATTTTCCTTCCACATCTGATTTGATTTGATCTGATTGATTTGCGTTCCTCATTCCCTTTCCCTGCCACTGCCTTCTGTTTGTATTTTTCCCTGCTCAGTATCTAGATCTGAATCTCTGATTCTATCCTTGGTGGGTCCCGAAGACTCCAACATTAGACTGGTTTTTCGTGAGTTTTGTAGGACTTCACCTTCATGGGAAAGAGGAAATGTTTGTGGGCTTGCAGTACCCTTACATGCCTTCTCTATGTGCTGGAACCCAGGGTCCTACCCAGTCTTCTGCAAGCCGTGTCTGACTTTCTGTGTAGATACTCTCTGTCTCTCATTGTAGGGTCTGCATGTGACCCCAGCCTGTGTCCTCCCATGCAGGATGTACTGGAAGGCGGGAACCTGAGAAACGCTCTGCAGGAGCTGCAGCAGATCATCATCACTCCCATCAAGGCCTACAGTGTCCTCCAGGCCACCGTGGCTGCCGCCACCACCACCCCTACTGCCAAGGATGGGGCCCCGGGGGAGCCATCACTGCCAGGTGCTGAGCCTCCCCTAGCCCACCCCGGCACTGACAAGGGCACCGAGGCCAAGGACCCTCCAGCTGCGGAGAACTACCCACCTCCACCAGCTCCCGCTCCCACCGATGGCAGTGAGCCTGCCCCGGCTCCCGTCGCTGACGGAGACATCCCCAGCCAGTTTACACGGGTGATGGGCAAAGGTGAGACCAGCCACAGCCTAGCAGGAAATCCGGAGGCAGAAAGCCAAGTGAACTCAAGCACCAGGGATCAAATCCAAGTTAGATGTTGGGAGCAGGGCTTTATAAAGCCTGCTGGAGACTGGAACACTACAGAGAGTAGCCGAGACAGGGTGACAAGGCCCCTTGCCCTTGGGCATGTCCAGGCTAATGGTGGATAACAGCCCTTCCCCTCAAAGTGTCTCCAGGCTGAGCAGAAATGGGGCAGTGTGTCAAAAGAAATTCCATGTAGTAAAGGGTGAGCAGTTGAGGGGAGTCCATTGATTTCTCTCAGAGGGGACCGAAGAAGTCCAGGGGATGGGGATGGTGAAATTTATCACAGCTTCAGCCTTTCCTAAAGCAGCATGACGTAGCAGACTTTACGCTTGGATCCAGATTGATCTGGATCTGAATCTGGACCTGGGGCAAGTGACTCAACTCTGAGCTTTAGGTTTCTCAGGCTAAAAATGTCTGTAGTGACAAGATTGTGTAAGGCACTATGTTGTATATCCTCATGATAACCTAAATACCATGGCTAGCACTTAATAGTTGGTACTTATCCAGCCTGAGTCTCCTGTTCCTTCTTGTGCACGAGCCAGCTGGAGGCTGGAACATGGCAGAGGGCATACTAGGGGCTAACCTGCCCTTTCTCATGTCCCCCAGTGTGCACCCAGCTGCTGGTGTCCCGACCAGACGAGGAGAACATCACCAGTTACCTCCAGCTCATCGAAAAGTGCCTGACTCATGAGGTAAGGCCTTCCGTAGCATGCTCAAAAAGGGAAAGGTGGCCAGGTGTGGTGGCTCACGCCTGTAATCCCAGCACTTTGGGAGGCCAAGGCGGGCAGATCATGAGGTCAGGAGATCGAGACCATCCTGGCCAACACGGTGAAACCCGGTCTTTACTAAAAATACGAAAAATTAGCCAGGCGTGGTGGCGGGTGCCTGTAGTCCCAGCTACTCGGGAGGCTGAGGCAGGAGAATGGCGTGAACCCGGGAGGCGGAGCTTACCGAGATGGTGCCACTGCACTCCAGCCTGGGCAACAGAGTGAGACTCCGTCTCAAAAAAAAAAGAAAAAAGGAAAGGCTGCCCCATCATTCTCAAGACCATTGTGTTGTATGTGGCCCACAGGGCCTTGCCTGACCTGGTACATATATGCCAGCCCTTCCAGTCTTGTATCTTTCCAGTGTTGGCTTTAGATTTAGAGGCTTCTTCTCAGAACCCTTGTTTTTTTTTTTTTTTATTGTTGTTAATGGAGACGAGGTCTCACACTGTTGGCCTGGCTGGTTTTGAACTGACCTCAAGTGATCCTCCCACCTCAGCCTCCCAAAGTGCTGAGATTACAGGTGTGACAATTTTCTTTTTTAGAGATGGAGTATTGCTTTATTGCCTAGGCTGGTCTCGAACTCCTGGCCTCAAGTGATCCCCCTGCCCTGGCCTCCCAAAGTACTGGGATTATAGGCATGAGCAACCATGCCCAGCCCGTACATACTCTTTATCAGGAACAGTGTTCCTTCCTCCTCTAGCTATCAGTTCAAAACGTTTATACCTCAGGGACACCTTTACCAACCCCTCATTTTTATTTAGGTTTCTTTTGCTTCCTGTTCTTCTCCCTCAGGGAGGGATAATTTGTCACAGTTATCATTATGTATGTATCTTTCCCTCACAGCCAGACTGTAAGCTCTCTGGGCATGGTCACCTCTGCATCCCAGAATTGCTTGGCACAGGCACAGAGTAGATGAGCAATAAATCTTTTTTTTTTTTTTTTTTTGAAACAGAGTCTCACTCTGTTGCCCAGGCTGGAGTGCAGTGGCACGATCTTGGCTCACTGCAACCTCCGCCTCCCAGGTTCAAGTGATTCTCCTGCCTCAGCCTCCCAAGTAGCTGGGATTACGGGCATGCACTACCATGCCCGGCTAATTTTTGTACTTTTAGTAGAGGTGGGGTTTCACCATGTTGTCCAGGCTGGTCTCGAACTCCTGACCTCAAGTGATCCACCCGCCTCGGCCTCCCAAAGTGCTGGGGTTACTGCATGAGCCACTATGACTGGCCAGGCAATATAAATTTGAACAAATGAAGACCGGAAGGGAGGTCTGAAAGAAACATCACCCTCTCTGCTTCACCCGTGCCCTGCCAATTCTAGGCTTTCACGGAGACGCAGAAGAAACGGCTGCTATCCTGGAAACAGCAAGTGCTGAAGCTCCTCCGGACATTCCCACGCAAAGCCGCACTAGAGATGCAGAACTACCGGCAGCAGAAAGGGTAGGCAGGTGGCCAGGGTACAGGGTCCTGGCCTCCACAGGCCTTTGCTGGTTAGCAGATCGTGCTTAGAGGGGTGATTGTGTTCTGGGCTGGGAATCCAGTTTTATTCAGTCACTGGGTGACTTTCCCAGAAGAAAATTTCCCACTAGAATAGGATGCCGAGCTGGAAAACAACACATGCCCCATGAGCAGGCCCCTCATATGTACCTTGCTCCTCACCTGTATACAGAGGGCCTGGAAGTCCCGTCTTAGACCAGACAGATAACAGAAATGTCTCCCTTGAGAATTGAAGTTTGGAGAACTGTTTTGAGTGGACAGTGAGGAAACCCTTGTATACTTCCCATCTCCTTCCGGGGGGTACTCTTGAGACAGATGGGGACAGAATGTGTGATGGAGGTTTATGTTCTCTCCTACCACTTGGGGTTGTTGGGGAAGGTGAGGAAGAGGTAGACAGATGGGCCCCATCTACATAAATTAACACCCTGCCTTCTGCTCTCTCACAGCTGGGCGTTCGGCTCCAACTCGCTCCCCATAGCTGGTTCTGTGGGGATGGGAGTGGCCCGGCGTACCCAGCGGCAGTTCCCAATGCCTCCCCGGGCCCTCCCACCCGGCCGGATGGGCCTCCTGAGCCCCTCGGGCATTGGAGGTGTCTCCCCTCGACATGCCCTCACCAGCCCCAGCCTTGGAGGCCAGGGCCGACAGGTAAGCTGACTGGAAGCAGGGGCCATGGCCTCCTGGGGTTGGGGTGGCAGTACCTGAGATGTGTATGTCTGTATACTCTGTGTCTGAACCCAGCTTAGAGGTGGCAGGGGTGGGAGTGGGAGAAGGCCTGTACCACCTCCACCACTCTTGGGTCTGGGCCTCTTCCCCACTCACTACTTTCTCTCTTCCTGGGAACTGTGTAGAACCTGTGGTTTGCCAACCCTGGAGGCAGCAACAGCATGCCCAGTCAGAGCCGCAGCTCTGTGCAGCGCACTCACTCGCTCCCGGTCCACTCGTCACCCCAGGCCATTCTCATGTTCCCTCCAGGTGAGGTGCCCCACCCTTGGGACTCTGCCTGGCCAACACCCTGAGCTGACCTCTCTCTTCTCTCCTGGGTCTCCTGTCCACTGTTCCTTCCAGACTACTTGGGCACCTCTCCCCATACCTTGCAACACTCTACGCCCATCTCGCCCAATTGTGGGGGATTGTTTTCCTCCTCTGCTTCAATTTTATCTCTCAGGTTTAGCCCCTACCCCTCTGAATCATCATCTCTCACCCCTTACTCCCACCCCATCTCATGTTCCCCCCGCTCCATGTCATAATCTTAGTGTCTGTGTTGGTCTCTGTCATCATCTCTTTCTTTACAAGATCATTGAAGACTCAATTTAGAAGGGGTTGAGGGGATGGGACAGTTAAAGTATGAGATTTCTGTGGAAGGGAGTCCTGCCCATCAGCCTACCGGCATTCTTTCACATGCCAGGTGACCACACAGGAACCAGTGGACTTCACCTCTTAGAACAGGTGTTTGAAGTGAGAGGGCTGTTTGACCTCTGCTTACAGACCATCCTGGAGATGGGAGAGCAGAAGTTGGGCCAAGTGCAGGCACAGTAACTCACACCTGTAATTTCAGCACTTTTGGGAGGCTGAGGCAAGGAGATCGGTTTCAGACCAGCCTGAACAACACGGCGAAACCCCATCTCTACAAAAAAAAATACAGAAATTATCTGGGCATGGTGGTGCACACCTGTAGTCCCAGCTACCCGGGAGGCTGAGGCAGGAGGATCATTTGAGCCCAGGAGGTCAAGGCTGTAGTGAGCAGAGATCGTGCCACTGCACTGCAGCCAGGGCAACGGTGAGACCCTATCTCAAAAAGACGTTGGGCCAAGTTGGCGAAAGGAAGATTAGAGATTTGCTAGCCACAGGTCCCTGCCCTGCTCAACAAGTGAGGGGTTGACTCCTCCACATGGTGCTGGGCACTGGGACTGCAGAGACAGATAAGGCTGGTCTGGAATGGGCTGACTAGAGAGAGCATGGATTTGCAGAATTCATGTCATAAACTGCCAAGTCAGCCAGGAGTCTCACTTGATGAGGTTGTGTGGACAGCCATCTGTTGAGGCCATGGGAACCCATTCATCATGTTCATCCTAGCAGAGGGCTTGACACACATCTGTAAATGATCTTAAACAAGCAGGTGGATGAACCGCAGGAATGAACAAGAACCATTCTCTTTACCAGTAAGCTATGTCCCAGGCTTTGTCAGACAGCTCTCCTGCACTGATTGACTCCTCCCAACTGTATGTGTAAGGACTGTGATGTTATTCATCAGTCAGCAATCTGAGACAGAAAGGTTTTGCCCAAGTTTAAAAAAAAAATTTTTTTTTTTTTTTTAAGACAGAGTCTCGTTCTGTTGCCCGGGCTGGAGTGCAGTGGCCAGATTTCAGCTCACTGCAAGCTCCGCCTCCCGGATTTACGCCATTCTCCTGCCTCAGCCTCCCAAGTAGCTGGGACTACAGGCGCCCGCCACCACGCCCAGCTAGTTTTTTGTATTTTTTTTTTTTTTTTAGTAGAGACGGGGTTTCACCGTGTTAGCCAGGATGGTCTCGATCTCCTGACCTCGTGACCCACCCGTCTCAGCCTCCCAAAGTGCTGGGATTACAGGCTTGAGCCACCGCGCCCAGCCAAAAAAAAATTTTTTTTTTTTTTTAGGAGAGACAGTTGGGTGATCTGATACGACATGAGCTCAGGGTTCGGAGGGAACAGTGATGAGAGAGGTGAGGGTGGGGATGGGAGCTGGGTCATCTAAACCCAGGTAAACAGCCCGGACTTTGTCCTGATGGTAGTGAGGAGTCAGGGAAGGGTTTAAGCAGTGTGGGGTGGGGTCAGGTCTGCCCAGGGAGGTGGGTGGTTTCCCATATGCCAGAATAGGAGGCCCTTTTGAGAAGTGTGGTTTGAGGACAAGTCCCATGGTTGTTGTCCTACTTTGCCCCCACCTGCCCAGCCTGCCTGGATCGAATCCTGCCCAGATCGAATCCTGCCCAGAGGAGCAGGTCCAAGTGGGGACAGGAAGGGTTTTGATTTAGCTTTTGCACCAAGTACAGAGCAGGTCTTCAATCAGGGAGCCTTGGGGGCTGCCCAGTATCCAGGGCAGATGCCCAGACTGTGCTCAAGACAGTATGCGGTCTGTGTCCAAAGTAGTCACAGCAGGCTGTGTGTGGCCTCCAGGAGCTCCTTCAGTTTCACTTCCACTGTCTGCAAGTCAGGCATTTTCTATATCACCAAGCCTCTGCCATTGCCATTGTCTCCTCTGCCTGTTGTGTGACATGCTCGCCTCTCTCCCTGTCAACCTCCTCCCCTTCCTCCCTCTCCCCCTCCATCTCTCTTGCTCCCTTCCCATACCAGCATCCTTTGTCATCCCAGCTTTCTTCACCCAAGTCCAGTCAGTCCTTACCACCCCCATTCTCCTCTCTCCCAACCAGACTGCCCGGTTCCTGGGCCTGACCTGGAGATCAATCCCACTCTGGAGTCTCTGTGTCTGAGCATGACAGAACACGCCTTGGGTGGTGAGCATTTCCTCTTTCCCTGACCCAGCTCCCACCTACCCAGCGTCTCTTCCTCTGAACTGAGCAACTCAGAGTCATCCTGAGGGGTCCCCAGGGGAGGCCAGACTCCAGGGAGGGCCTGACCGGGATGACAGGCTACCTGAGTGCCTTTTCTTGGGCCTCCCTCCAGCTCCTGATCTTCCTCCCTTCCTCCCTTTCTTACCACAGATGGGACAGACAAAACCTCCACCATCTGACGGGACCCACAGCCCAGCGCACCCATAGGCTCCCTGGGCGGCGGGCGGGGGCCAACCCCCAACAGGCTTCTCCGCGACAGCGAGAGGGTGGGCTGGCTCAGCTATATATTCTAATATTTTTCTACTCTCTTACCCTTTTAACTTTTGTTTAACATTGGCACATGCCTTGCTCACTCCCAGGCCCGTCGAGGGATCTCTGCTGAGGCCCGGGGAGTTGGGGGCAGCCAGGATAAAGGGGGCAGGGACTGGCCAGACTGCCTGCCTCTCTCCTTTCCTTCTTCATCCCCACCTGGTCCCATCCCACCCCTGCCTCCTCCAGACCGCTGACCACCTGCCTCTCCCCAAGGGAGCAGACTCCCCAGAGACAAACTGACCACTACCTTGTGGAGCCTGCTCAGAAACATTTGATATTTGGGGTGACATGAGCAGGGCAGAGAACCTGCCCTCCAGAATGTTATTGAGAGGAGCTGGGGAGAAGGGAGGGGAGCAAGGAGAGGAAGCCCTCTCTCCTCTCCCTCCTTCCCCTTTACCATTCCCCACATTCTCCAAGGACAGGAGCCACCTTCTTCTCTCTCACCTCCTTTGGCCCTGTTCACCAGAGGTTCTCTATGATTAATTTCTTAGGCCTATTTAAGATACATATTTATATAGTTCTTAACGGTTTTTCTCTGATCATTTCCTCTCATTTTTAGAATCCCCAGGCCTCTCTCTGAGCCAAGACAGTGGCAGGGGGAGCCTGAACTTTATGAGGGGAGAGGGCAGAGCCCCCTCCTCCAGACCCCCAAGCTCTAACCCATTTTCCTCCAGCCCTGGCTCCCCAGATGAAGAGGTTGGAGGTGGGCAGCCAGGGTGGCCAGTGAGGTCAGGAAGTCTGTTGCCTTAACGTCCCCTTCCCTATGAACACACACCCTTCTCCGCTCCCAGGTCTGGTTGGTGATACTTGGGAGTCAGGAATAAGGGAAAGGGGATTGTTTGGTTTTTGGGTTTTTCCCTAAGCCCCTCCCTTTTCTTTTAGCCTTTCCCCTTCCCCCATTATGTCATGACCTCACTTAAGTGGAACACTATATCATAACCCAGAGATTTGTCCCAGTCCCAGAGTCTGACAGACTGTCTGGTCCCTATTCCTAATGAGGGGTTGTGTTGGGGCCCAGGTGGAGGGAGGGGATTCGGGGGTTCAGACTGCGGGGAAGCCAGGGTCTCCCTCTTCAATGCCCTCCTCCCCCTCAGCCCACCCTCCCCACTGGGACATTCTCAAGCTTTTCACACCGAAAAGGAAAAAAAATGTTATTTTTAGATACATTTTATGAATAACTTTTGTTATGAATATGGCTGGTAACCATTGTGTATGTTATTAAAGATACAAAATGTTGGGAAAAAAACAAAAAACCAAAAAAAAAAATTTTAAAACCACCACCCTCCCTGCACTATCACCCCATTCCCCAGACCTTCTTGCCCCCACCCTCCTGGTCTGTGGACCTCCCTCTGCTCTGAGCCCAGGGAGGGGGAAGAAGCCAGGGGGTAAGGGTGGCCCTGGGAACCTGGCTCTGGGTCCCCACTTCCTCTCCCAGTGCCGGGCTGGGTGGGGTGTCAGGTTTATTTATGTACCTCTTGCACACTCATCAACCTATGCAAGTCCCCCACCCCGGCCCTCCATGTTTCTGTGCCTTTGCTCATCCCCTCAATCTCCCAGGGCTTCTCCAGTCCCCCTCCCACTAGCTGCAGGAAGTGGGATGGACGGGCCACCTCGTTTGGAATCAGCAGGGTGTCCCTCTCATGGGACCCTCCCCTCTCCCCAGCCTGTCCTGTCTGGTTCATTCTCCATCAGGGTGAGCTGACTGTGCCTGGCACTGGGAGATGGTGAGGGACACCGTCTCACACACACAGGGAGGCAAGAGCTGCCCCCCACCCCACCTGACAGCAGAGTGTGCAGGACGCAGGCGGCCCCACTCTGATGGGCAGGACCCTGACCCTCTCCCGCTCCAGCCCCCTCCCCAGGCCCTCCATGATTTCGCCCTCCCCACCCACTTCTGTCCCCAGCCCCACTGGCAGAATCAGCTTTGAGTAACTGTACAGTTTTTCTCGCTGTTGGAGAAGACTTATTTGTTGGAGTTTCACTTGTTTAATGGTCTGGGCTTATTTTGGAAAAAAAAAAAAAAAAAAAATTCTGACCTTCGTTGTGCTACATTTTGTGGGAAGCCATTGGCCCTGCCTCTGGCCTGTGTTTCTAAGCCTCAAGCCAAGATCCTTGAGCACCTCGGGGTGGGGGGAGGTGTGTGCTGGGCTGAATGACATCATAGGGGCTGGGAGGGTACGAAGTAAAGAGAAGTTGACTTTATTAACAGCAAAGGTTTGGGAGTGGGGAACAAACAAGTGAAAGGCTCACAAACCACTAGAAAAGTGCCATCCTGCTCATAATAATGGTGTCTGAACCAGCCCTGAATGCCCTGGGACTCAGTCACTGTCACTATCAGCTTCACTGGAATCAGAAGCTGCAGCTTCACTGCCATCCTCCTGGGCCGAGTGCTCGCTGCCACTGGGGAAGGGACTGGCGCTGCGGCTTCGGCTGTGGCTCCGCTGGCCACCCCCATTGCTGCCGCTGTCCGAATCATTGTCACTGCCACCTTGGGCTGGTCCTCTGTCCTCATCATCAGAGTCAGCATCATCCTCTGAATCAGCATCACTGCCAAAGATCTCCTCTTTGTCACGGGCAGCCCGGGCCTCATCCTCGCTGCTCTCGTCCTCACCACTGCCACTCTTGTCACTGGCCTCGTCCCTGTCAACTTCCTCCCGTTCACTCTCGCTGCCCGAACGCTCATCTTCACTGCCCTCCTTCTCACTGCTGCTGCCTTTCTCCTGCTCCTCATCTGGAAGGGAGTGGAGAGAGGTGAGACCCACTTTTCCACCTTCACAGGGCTCCCAGAGTCTGGCCTGTCCAGATTTACCTGAGCCCCCAGCTTCTTTCTCTTCTGTCTCCATCTCCTCTTCCTCTTCCTCCTCTGGTTCGTGGTTTTCTAGCTGGGCCTTCCGTGCCTCCTGGAAGCAGCAAGATTGGAATGAGGGGAAGGAGGGTGTTCTGTTGGGTTTTTGTCCCCCTCCTCACCTGCAACCACCACCCTCCCTGCCGTGGGTACTCTGGGCCAGTGGTGCTTGTTACCTGAGCTTCCAGTTCCTTCTCATTCATGTCCCGATGTTTGACCACAAGCAGGGCGTTGGTGCCTGACTGAACCCCAGCCTTGGCCCGGCGCTTACTAAGGCGGACCCTGCAGGGGGTAAATTTGGGGGAGAGAAGTAGAAGATGCAGTTAAAGACACACCTCCCACTCCCCCGCCCCCCAGTGAGGGGTCTGGTCTGACTTGGTTCCCCATCAATACTTAGAGTAAATGGGAATAAATACAGATTGAATAAGGGCAACTAAGCTCAAGGTATTGAGGGCAGGGGAAAGGAAGGATGGCTCCCATGGCACCAATTTGGTTGCCCTACACTGTGTGCGTTATATGGTGTATTTACATAAATATGAGCATGGGCCACTTAACAGGGACACATTCTGAGAAATACATCATGTGAACATCATACAGTGCACTTACACAAATGTACACAGTATAGCCTACTACATACCTAGGCTGTAATGGTGTAGCTTATTGCTCCTAGGCTACAAAGCTGTACAGCATGGGACTATACTGAATACTGCAGGCAATTGTAACACAATAGTAAGTATTTGTATATCTAAACATAGAAAAAGTACAGTCAAGACACGGTATTCTATCTTAAGGGACCATGATAAGCAGTCCATTGTTGACTGAAATACATGCAGTGCATTACTGTATACGTGAATTAATTACCAACACTTTGAGAAACCAGGAGAATCATCTGAATTTGGGGCTTTTGGAAGATAGGAATTTTTGGCTCCACAGCATAGCAACAGTGGGCTGAAGTGACATCGCGCCCTCCATGGTTGCCCAGAACTCCAGGTCACTCAGATGCTACCACACCACTGCTCTTTTACATTTCCTGCCTGGCCTATGGGGTCAGTTCTTGTAATCTCTTCTTTAAACAGAAACTTAAGACTTCCCAACTCTACACCAGAGGTGCTGGCATAGCAGTAAACTTTCAGCCATCAGGGAAGAGTTTTGGGGTCACATTTTTGAATGTGGGTATTAAGCATTTCATTTAAAACATTCATGCTGGCCAAGTGCGGTGGCTCACGCCTGTAATTCCAACACTTTGGGAGGCCGAGGTGGGTGGATCACAAGGTCAGGAGTTCAAGACCAGCCTGGCCAAGATGATGAAACCCCGTCTCTACTAAAAATACAAAAATTAGCCGGGTGCAGTGGCTCATGCCTGTAATCCCAGCACTTTGGGAGGCTGAGGCAGGTGGATCACCTGAGGTCTGAAGTTTGAGACCAGCCTGACCAACATGGAGAAACCCCGTCTCTACTAAAAATACAGAATTAGCCGGGTGTGGTGGCGATGCCTGTAATCCCATCTACTCCAGAGGCTGAGGCAGGAGAATGGTTTGAACCTAGGAGGCAGAGGTTGCTGTGAGCAGAGATCGCGCCATTGCACTCTGGGCAACAAAAGCGAAACTCCGTCTGAAAAAAAAAAAACAAAGCCGGGCGTGATGGCGGGCGCCTGTAGTCCCAGCTACTCGGGAGGCTGAGGCAGGAGAATGGCGTGAACCCGGGAGGCAGAGCTTGCAGTGAGCGGAGATCGCGCCACTGCCCTCCAGCCTGGGTAACAGAGCGAGACTCCATCTCAAAAAAAAAAAAAAAGCCGGGTGTGGTGGCAGGCACCTGTAATCCTAGCTACTCAGGTACTTAGGAGACTGAGGCAGGGGAATCTCTTGAACACAAGGCAGAGGTTGCAGTAAGCCAAGATGGCACCACTGCACTGTAGCCTAGGCGACAGAGCAAGACTCTGTCTCAAAAAAAAAAAAAAAAAAAATCATGCTAATTTTATATATTACTCCATACTTTGGCAATGTTTACTTTCACATGAAGTGTGTTACTAATACTGGGAAACTTGGCCCTCTACCCTGCACAAAAGCTCTAAATGTCTTCTGCATTAAGATTTTCTTTCTGGCTGGGTGCGGTAGTTCACACCTGTAATCCCAGCACTTTAGGAGGCCGAGGCAGGCAGATCACCTGAGGTCAGGAGTTCAAGATCAGCCTGGCCAACATGGTGAAACTCCATCTCTACTAAAAATGCAAAAAAAAATTAGCTGGCCATCCTGGCACACGCTTGTGATCCCAGCTACTCAGGAGGCTGAGGCAGGAGAATCACTTGAACCCAGGAGGCGGAGGTTGCAGTGAGCTGAGATCACACCACTGCACTCTGGCCTGGGCAACAGAGTGACACTCCATCACAAAAAAAAAAAAAAAGATTTTCTTTTCTGGCTTCTCCTATTAGAACCAAGTCCAGCTCATGTGCATGATCAAACATCTGCTGTTCTTGTTTACCAATGCGTATGACAAATTATTAGGTACAAAGGACCTCCAGCGTGGCTCTTGCATGCCCCAGGGTCTTAAGAAGCACAGATCCAGGCTAATCATCTGATTAGTGGCCAAGTACCTGGTTTCCAACTCATTGTAGTAAACCCCGTCACCTTCTCGGAAGATGAAGAAGTAGTTTTCCTCATAGCCCTTGCTAGCTTTGTTCTTCACGTTCCAGTTGTACTCCCGAGCAATTTTGTAGTCATACCTGAGGATGAGGGCACAGGTTCAGTCCCATTTCCTCCCTATCCCTATCGCAATCCCAATCTCCAAAACTTCCCATTCCCCAAAACTTAATCCCAACCCACGCACACATCATCTGGTGCATAGTCCATCTCCTCCTCCTGGTCCCGCTTTCGTTTCTTCAACGTCTCTTCTACAGGCAGGAAATAGGCCACAAACTGGTTCCCTTCCTCATCCATCATGCCCCTGGTTGGGGGAAAAGGAGTGGCAATGAAGTGTGAGGCCAAAAGGCAGCAAGGAGCAGGCCAAGGTGGGCAGCAGGACCAACTACCTAATCATGGCCTGAGACATCATCTCCAACGCAGCTGCGCCACTTGTGTCCTTGGGGGCTGGGTCTGAGTCAAAGATCACCTGAGCACATGGATTGATCCACATCTAGGGAGATGGAGGCACTGGGGTTAGATGGGAATAGGCACAAATAGGCTGTCCCTTTCTACCTCCCACCTTGGGCCTGACCTTAAAGTCTGGGAAGACAGGCATGACCTCCACCGGTGTGACTCGGGGTTTGCTGTAGTGCTGGGAGATCTGGTGGGACAAAAACAGGGTGAAGAGCAGCTCTGCAGCCATACCCTTACCTCTCCCCATCCCAGTCCCTCAATTACTGATTTCTGGGCATCCTCAAAAGTCTTCTCAATGGCTGTGATCTGGCTATCCCTGTCTTTGTATATTTCTTCCTCGGTAAACTGCTGCTTCACAGAAACCCCAATCCTAGGAATGAAGAAAAAGGCCTTTAGGGGCCACTGGACACACCTGGCATCTCCACCTTCCCTCTCTCCCTGTTTGCAACTTACTTGACCTCAGGCTTCTCATTGGAGATGCCGTAACGGTTAAACTCAGTGGAGATGTACTCTGTCTTTCGCATCCATGGCACCACCTTCGCGTGCTGCTGGGATCTGGGGTAGGAAATCAGGTGCCTCAGAACCCCACCGCCCTCCTGCTTGTAGGGCCCACGGGAGCCAGTCCCCAGCACCCATTTGCTACCTGCTCACCTCTTGGAGCTGGTGGGGGCCTGAATCTCCTCTTCCAAAAGTTTCTCATCAGCTGGATCTAGAAGAACTAGAGAGCGGGGCGGGGGGAGGGGGGAAGGAGGACCATGAAGGAGGCCCAGGTCCTTTGCTGCCCTAGAGCAGACCCTCCCTGTCTCCCCACACACCATTGGGGTCGATGCGGTAGGTGTCAGGATTGATGAGATCGATGGTGACCCCCAGGTCTGGCTCAGTCAGGAGGTCATGTTTGTGCTGTTTCTCCAACGAAGTGGCTTTGTACTGGACGAACCTGGGTGGGGAAACACCTCTTGTGGTGTCTGGATTCCAGCTTCACCCCTCACAGCCCTGCTTCTCAGAGGCGAAGCTTCTTTGGGGAGGAACTCAGAATGAAGTGTCCCCCATGGCGGAGTCTGAAAGCTGGCTCCCCAGTGGGAAGGGACTTGGACACTGCTTGCTCCATTCATTAACAAACAATTGAGCAGCTACTACTATGTGCTAGGTAGGTACTGTGCTAGGCCCTGAGCAAACAGCAGCCGACGAGACAAGCAGTCCCTGCCTTCAAATAACTCATACCTGAATAGTTTTCCCATTCTTAGTCTCACCTGTTCTGGTCGAAGGGGTAGGTGATGAACTTGGGGTCGAAGGGGATATCAGGGAGGCTATTGCAGTACTTGACTCGGCAGACCACTCCAGACCTAGGAACGTTAGTGGCTCAAAAGTGGGTCCCCGCTGCCCCACCTCTGCTCCCAGCCCCACTGCCCCACCGCTCCTGGGAAAGCACAGTGAGGCTCACCTCTCAGGCAGAGTCCGGTGGGAATTGGGCCTAGTGGAGAAGAAAGACAGTGATAGGTGGAGAGGACGGGATTGACAGGAGAATGAAAAAGGCTTCCCCAACCTTTCAAAAAGTAGAAGGAGGGGTGACAAATGCTGGTTTCTTTTGGTGGTGGGGGGTGTCCAAATGCTTTAATGGAGGGAAACAAATGTTCAACTTATTTAGGAAGAAGAGCCCCCAAAAGCTTTAATGAACAAGGCCAAGTGCTCCATCCCTTTTGCAGGGGATGGCTTCAAGTGCTTTAATAAAGAACCATGTACTCAATCGTCTTTGGAAGAGGGGTCTCCAAACGCTTGACTGGAAGGATCCCTTCTGGAGAGTCTCCAAAAGCTTAATCCCTGAAGTGCACGGCGGGGAGGAGGGGAACACCTGAATCTCAGAAGGAACCCGCTCCCTTCGTCAAAGGTGAGCGCTCCATGACGTCACGGGCAGACCTGGGGGCTGGTGACGTTGTCCAGCAGAAACCCTATCCCGATCCCCCACCTTGCTGAAACAGAAAACCGTGGCGCCTACCTGTGGCCATCCTCCCGCTGGGCCTGGGTCTGGATGGTGGGCGCCATAGCGACGAGGCGACGGCAGCCCGGACGGGGTCCTAGCGGGGCCGAAGGGGGACGCGGAGGGGCGTGCCGACTTCAGGGGACGCCTGATCCGAGGCAGGCCCAGGTTGGCGCCGCTCCCCGCGGAAAGTGAGATGAGGTGGGCGGGCAAGAAGTGCTCCAGCGAGACTCAGGTGAACGCGCAGGCAGCACCAGGGACGGACTCGAAGCTCCTGTTCCACCAACTGCCGCCAAGACGCTGAGGACCCAACGGGGACTCCTCACGGCGCGACGCCTTCGGGGAAATGAAGTCCGGAACGGAACCACACACGGATTGGCGAGCGTCTGGGTGAAGGGCGGAGCAAGGGAGAGAGGTGCTTCTATGATTGGTGAAAAGATCTCAGTCTGGACCTCGGATTTGAGAGTAACGTAACGTAGGAGCACCTCCTTCCCTTCCATTGGCTTAATTGCCTGCGAGGTGGGATAACTAGCAAACGGGGACTAGAAATAGGGATGTCGAACAGCAACGCGGGGAGACGCAGTTGTGACGCACTTCCGGCGGCCTACGCGAGAAAGATGGCTGCATCCCAGCAGCAAGCTTCAGCGGCTTCCTCAGCTGCTGGTGTATCGGGTCCTAGTTCGGCTGGCGGCCCGGGTCCCCAGCAGCAGCCGCAACCGCCAGCACAACTGGTGGGCCCTGCCCAGAGCGGCCTGCTGCAGCAACAGCAACAGGACTTCGATCCTGTGCAGCGTTATAAGATGCTCATCCCGCAGCTGAAGGAGAGTCTACAGGTGATTGGCCTTAAGCAGCGAGAAGCAAACTGCATTTGGTAGTCTAACTTCAGAGGGGCGGGCCGAGGGCCAGGTTAGTCGGAGAGAGTGCTAGGCAGAAAAAGAAGTAGAACCTGCTGTTTTGGCCTGGCGCGGCGGCGCACGCCTGTGTTCCCATGCCTGTCATCCCAGCACTTTGGGAGGCTGAGGCGGGCGGATAACTTGAGGTCAGGAGTTCTAGACCAGCCTAGTGAAACCCCGTCTCTACTAAAAATACAAAAATTAGCCAGGCATGGTGGCGCGCGCCTGTAATTACAGCTACTCGGGAGGCTAACGCAGGAGAATCGTTTGAACCCAGGAGGCGGAGGTTGCAGTGAACCGAGATCGTGCCATTGCACTCCAGCCTGGGCAACACAGCGAGACTCCGTCCAAAAAAAAAAAAAAAAAACCTGTTGTTTTATGCGAGACCTAAGCGAAGCTCGGCAGAGATGATAGAATCAGCGCTGATGTTGAGGCTGGGACTGGCCGGAGGAGTGAGGGGTTGTTTAAAGGAGAACTGAGCTCTGGTCGTTAAAGCCTGAGGAGAGGACTAGCTTATACTGAGATTCTGCCCTTGATTGATAGGTGAGGGAGGACGCTTACATTATTGGCGAGAAGCTCAGGTGAGAGCGGGCCTCTGGAAGGATGGAGTGGTGACAGCTATAGGAATCGAAACAAGTATTTGGAAAGTCACGAGGGAAGGTGCCAGTTGAAAAGAAGACCTGAGATTGAGTGATCTTAAGGAAGAGTGTTCCCTTTTGTTTTTCCATTTCCCACATGTTTTGTTTTTGTTTTGACTAGACCTTGATGAAGGTTGCAGCACAAAACTTGATTCAGAACACTAACATCGACAATGGACAGTGAGTGCAGCCCCCTTTCCCAGGATATTCCGTTGCCTCCCCAGTCTTTGAAATTCATCTTTCTTTCTCCTCCCTGCCCACCTCACCTCCTATATTTACTTTTTTTTTTTTTTTTTTTTTTTTTTTTTGAGACAGGGTGTCCCTCTGTCACCCAGGCTGGAATACAGTGGCACGATCTTGGCTTATTGCAGCCTTGAACACCTGAGCTCAGGTGATCCTCTTGCCTCCGCCTCCCAAGTAGCCAGGACTGCAGACATGGCTACAGACTACAGATGCCTGGCTAAGTTGTAAGATTTTTTATAGAGACAGAGTCTTGCTATGTTGCCCAGGCTGGTCTCAAACTCCTGGCCTCTAGCGATCCCCTCAGCCTCACGAATCACTCCTCCTATTTTATTTTATTTTGTTTTTGTTGTTTTGTAGAGACAGGGTCTTGCCATGTTGCCCAGGCTGGTCTCAAACTCCTGGGTTCAAACAGTCCTTCCACCTTGGCCTCCCAGAGTGCTGGGATGACAGTCATGAACCATCACAACCAATCTTTTTTTTTTTTTTTTTGGAGATAAGAGTCTTGCTCTGTCGCGCAGGCTGGAGTGCAGTGGCACAGTCTCGGCTCACTGCAACCTCTGCCTCCCGGGTTCAAACGATTCTCCTGCCTCAGCCTGCCAAGTAGCTGGGACTACAGGCATGTGCCAGCACATCTGGCTAATTTTTTGTATTTTTAGTAGAGATGGGGTTTCACCATGTTGTCCAGGCTGGTCTCGAACTGCTGACCTCAGGTGATCTGCTCAACTCGGCCTCCCAAAGTGCTGGGATTACAGGCATGAGCTACCACGCCCAGTCTCCTTTTTTTTTAAACCCCACCAGTTTTCAACCACTACTTCAGATCCCCTGGGCCTGTACCTGGTTTCCTGTTGGACACTTGGTTGGGTAGATACTGGTGTCCCAGAGATTAGAAATCAATTCTTCAGACATCCTTTTTTTCTGGTCTGTAGAAAGAGCAGTGATGGACCCATACAGCGCTTTGACAAGTGCCTGGAGGAGTTCTACGCACTCTGTGACCAGCTGGAGCTCTGCCTGGTGAGAAGCCTTCTGGACATGGGGTAACGACAGCCCTGTCCCAGTCTCCGGGGTCTTCAGAAACCCTCAGTCAGTCAACTCACACTCAACTGGGGACCTCCTGTGGGCCAGACCTGTGCTTCCACCAACACTGAGGACCCAGGGTTGCTCTGATCCTTGCCCTCACAGAGCTTTCAGTTGAGTGGAATAATAAGCACACCCCTCAACAGTGACAGCTCAGAGTGGTCAGTGCTGTGATAGGAGAAGCTTAGGCCAGAGTGGTTAGGGTTATGATTGGGGAGGCACAGGCAGAGGGATCAGGGCTGGGATGCAGAAATCTCAGCTGTGGAAGCACTGGGTGGGGATAGGAAGAGAGTGGCTTAGGGAAGGCTGCTGCTAGAGAGCACATCTGAGCAAGTCTGAAACAAAGGAGGGAAGAGGGGCAGGAGTTGAGAGGAGGGCAAGTGACTAAGAATACAACCTCCGGAGTCAGATGCACCATCAGTCTCTACCTCTGACCTCTGGGTTCCTCCTTAGGAAAATGGAGTTTCCAGGAAAACTTAGATTATGCATGTAAACTACTTAACATGATGCTAGGCATATGGCAAATGTGTACTGTGGTATCATCATTATTTTGGACTGGTTTTTTTTGTCGGGGGGACGAGGCGGGGACAGTCTCATTCTGTCACCCAGGCTGGAGTATAGTGGCACCATTTCAGCTCACTGCAGCCTCCTCCTCCTGGTTTCAAGTGATTCTGGTGCCTCAGCCTCCCAAGTAGCTAGGACTATAGGCGCACACTACCACGTCTGGCTCATTTTTGTATTTTTAGTAGACACGGGGTTTCACCATTTTGGCCAGGCTAGTCTTGAACTCCTGGCCCCAAGTGATCCGCCCGCCTCAGTCTCCTAAAGTGCTGGGATTACAGGCATGAGCCACTGCACCCAGCCTTTTCTTTTTTTTGAGAGAGTCTCACTCTGTCGCCAGGCTGTAGTGCAGTGGCGCAATTTCGCTCACTGCAACCTCGGCCTCCCAGGTTCAAGCGATTCTCTTGCCTCAGCCTCCTGAGTAACTGGGACTACAGGCACGCACCACCAAGCCCAGCAAATTTTTGTATTTTTAGTAGAGACGGGGTTTCACCATGTTGGCCAGGATGGTCTTGATTTCTTGACCTTGTGATCCGCCCGTCTCAGCCTCCCAAAGTGCTGGGATTACAGGTGTGAGCTACCTGCACCCGGCCTTTTTTTTTTTTTTTTTTTTTTTTGAGTCAGAGTCTCACTCTGTTGCCCAGGCTGGACTGCAGTGGCACAGTCTCAGCTCACTGCAGCCTCTACTTCTGGGCTGAAGTGATCCTCCCACCTCAACCTTCCAAGTAGCTGGGACTACAGGCATGCGCCGCCATGCCTGGCTAATTTTTGTATTTTTTGTGGAGATGAGGTTTTGCCATATTGACCAGGCTAGTCTTGAATGCCTGGGGTCAAGCAATTTACCCACCTCAGCCTCCCAAAGGGGGATTACAGACCACTGTGCCTGGCCTGTCCTGGGTTTTGAAGGAAAAGTGAGAGGTTGAGAAGCTTAGTAGTGTCAGAACCATGTTCCAGCCGGAGGGAATAATATTTGCTTTAAATTTGTTTTAGGAACATCAAGTAATTCAGTCTGGCTGAGGTGTGGTAGGCATAGGAGCTTGTTGGATTTTGAATATAATCCTACGGGCACTGGGGAGGCATGGAGGGTTTCAAGCAGGGAAGAACATGGACCTGTCTGCCTTTTTTTTTTTTTTTTTTTTTTTTTTTTTTTGAGACAGAGTCTTGCTCTATCGCCCAGACTGGAGTGCAGTGGCGCGAGCTCGGCTCACTGCAAGCTCCACCTCCTGGGTTCAGGCCATTCTCCTGCCTCAGCCTCCCGAGGAGCTGGGACCACAGGCGCCCACCACCACGCCCGGCTAATTTTTTGTATTTTTAGTGGAGACGGGGTTTCACCATGTTAACCAGGATGGTCTCGATCTCCTGACCTCGTGATCCGCCTGCCTCAGCCTCCCAAAGTGCTGGGATTACAGGCGTGAGCCACCACTCCCGGCCGGACCTGTCTGCTTTTTAGGACTATGCCTCTGGCTGGCAAATGAGGGGTGGGTTCAAGGGGCTGAGACTGGAGGCAGGAGCCCGAGGCAGGAGCCCAAGGACGCATCCATGGCATGATCCAAGTATGCCTGGACTGGGCTTCACCAGGGCGGGGCCATGAGGAAATGGGGAAGACTGGGGAACTTGAGAGGCTTCGCGTGCAGGGCTTTGTATGCAGGCCACAGGACTGGTGTGCTGGAAGGAGCTAAAATTTCTGGGATGAGGCCCAGGGCTCTGGTTTAGAATGGAGGACTGTCCCTGAAACAGGGACCTAGGAGAAGCAGTTTTGGGGAGCATAAGGGCCCTACGAATGTCAGGGGGAGGCCGGCGACAGTGTGGGCGCCATCGGTGCAGAGGGGGAAACTGAGTGGTGTGTGTGGCTGTGACAGCCCTGGGAGGGCTTGAACAGTGAGAGAAGACGGGGCCTAGGAATGGCTGCCCTTAGGTAGTGTAAGAAGTATCTAGAGCTGGCCAGGCGCGCTGGTTCACGCCTGTAACCCCAGCACTTTGGGAGGCTGAGGCGGGCAGATCACAAGGTCAGGAGTTCGAGACCAGCCTGGCCAACATGGCGAAACCCTATCTCTACTAAAAATACAAAAATTAGCCAGGCGTGATGGCGTGCGCCTGTAATCCCAGCTACTTGAATGAGACAGGAGAATCTCTTGAACCTGGGAGGTGGAGGTTGGAATGAGCCAAGATGGCGCCACGGCACTCCAGCCTGGGTAACAGAGCAGGACTCTCTCTCCAAAAAGAAAAAGGGCCGGGCACAGTGGCTCACGCCTGTAATCCCAGTACTTTGGGAGGCTGAGGCGGGTGGATCACCTGAGGTCATGAGTTTGAGACCAGCGTGGCCAATGTGATGAAACCCCGTCTCGGCGGATCACAAGGTCAGGAGATCGAGACCATCCTAACTAACAGGCTGACACAGTGAAACCCCGTCTCTACTAAAACTACAAAAAATTAGCTGGGCATGGTAGCGGGCACCTGTAGTCCCAGCTACTCCGGAGGCTGAGGCAGGAGAAGGGCGTGAACCCACGAGGTGGAGCTTGCAGGGAGCCGAGATCGCGCCACTGCACTCCAGCCTGGGTGACAGAGCAAAGACTCTGTCTCAAAAAAAAAAAAAAGAAACCCCGTCTCTACTAAAATACAAAAAAATTAGCCGGGCTTGGTGGCGGGCGCCTGTAATCCCAGCTACTCGGGAGGCTGAGGCAGGAGAATCACTTGAGCCCAGGGAGCAGAGGTTGCAGTGAGCTGAGATCACGCCATTGCACTCCAGCCTGGGCGACAAGACTGAAACTCCATCTCAAAAGAAAAAAAAAAAAAAGTAGTACCTAGAGCAGCCAGAGAAGCAGGCGGCAAAACCAGGGTCGGGCGCCATCTGAGATGCCACTGCCAACACCAGGCCTGGAGCTGGGGCAGTAACAATGATAGTAGCTAACATTTCTTGGCACTTTAAACGGTGTGCCAGGATCTGTGCCTGTGTTTCACACACCTGCTCTCACTGTTCTCACCTTATGAGGTAGAAGAGGTGGTTATTAAACCCGTTTTCCAAAGAGGAAACTGAGGCTCAGAAAAGAGTAGCCGCCATGCCCCCACGTTCCCCAGCAAGTGATTGGCAGGGCCAACCTCTGACTCCAAGACCTGGGAAATCCAGAGGCCAAGCCAACAACCCCCAGCTAGCCCTTGGGGTGGGGTAGAATGACCTGGGGTGGAGCTGATGCTGTCCCCTTGCCTGCCTGTCCACAGCGCCTGGCGCATGAGTGCCTGTCACAGAGCTGTGACAGTGCCAAGCACTCTCCCACGCTGGTGCCCACAGCCACCAAGCCCGACGCGGTGCAGCCTGACAGCCTCCCCTACCCACAGTACCTGGCGGTCATCAAAGCCCAGATTTCCTGTGCCAAGGACATTCACACCGCCCTGCTGGACTGTGCCAACAAGGTCACGGGCAAGACACCCGCTCCACCTGCTGGCCCTGGGGGCACCCTGTGAAGTGGGGGGGCAGGGAGTGGGGCAGGCAGTGGTTGGAGGGTAGTGTACAAAGGGAATGAAAAGCGTCCTGGGCCTAAACACAGAAGCCTCCTGTCTTTTACTGCCTGAGCACCGCGGCGGGAGCCAGCAGGGGGCAGCAGAGGCCAACAGGGAGCTCGCTGGCCGGTCCCTGCCTCCCTGCCCCTTCTTCCTGCTCCCCCTCCTAGCCTAGGGTAGACTTTGGACTGTGTGTGTTGATGACCTCTCTGTTCCACAGGCCCTCCCTCAACCTGGCCTGGGTGTGGAACCCTGGCTGTCCCCTCTCCCTCAGTCCTTCCTGACTGTCTCCAGCTGGGAGGTGGTCTCTGTGTGCCACTCTTCTGTCTATTACAGTTGTCTCTCTCTCATCCTGTCTCTTTTTGTCCTTGTTTATGTGTTCCTCTTAATGTGTTTCTCCCCATAGTCCTATGTCTCTCTCTGACTAGTCCCCTTTAGCTGTCTTCTATCCCCAGCTCCTAACTGGGAATCTGTGTCTATGTAGGGAACCAGCACCCCGGGTTATCTGGGGCTAAGGGAAGGGACTTCATTTCCAGGGGCCACAGCCAAGCCCAGAGTCCCCCAGCAGCTCACATGTCAGCGCAGACCCCAGGGTCTTGGCCTAGGAGAGGAGCAGTAGAGGGGCCCAGGCTCTGAGCTCCACAGGTCTGAGCAGGGAGCAACTCAGGCCCCCACCCAAGCCTGCGTCAGCGGAACTTGAGTGAGGGGCGTTGTGCAATCTGTGGCAAGGCTGGCCCAGCTGGATGCCTGGGTCCCAGTATTTTTAGCCCCAAAGGAGAAGTGAAAAGGCCCCAGCCACGGTGAGTCATCAGTCCTGGGGAAGAACCCAGGCGCCTGAGCCCCAGCTCCGGGAAGCAGGCACTGGGGAGGGGGCTTCAAGGAGGGAGTGCCCCCTCAGACTCCCTCCTTCCCTGGGAGCTTCAGGAAGTTCAGCCTTGGCCTTCAGGCCTGAGCAAGTGCAGGGCGGAGCTACCAGCCCAGGCTCAGATGTTGGGGTATGAAAGCCTCAAGTGACTCAGCCTGGTTGGAGAACTGCCCCACCCAGTATCTTCTGTGCCATGGTTCCCACATTCCCACTCAGTGGCCTCCTATCCTGGACCCCATGCCTGCAAGGAAACCCCAGGATCACGGATACCTCTGTGATTCATGCTGAGCCCAAGTCCCCACACTGGAAAACTGGGAAATGGCCAGCCATGTGTGTCCCAGGAAATTCCTCCCCTTGTTCTTCCTTGAAGTGCCCAAGCATGTAGGTCAGGAAGGAAGGCTGAAGCACTGTCCCTAAGAGGAATTTCTCCTTCAGGGAAGCCTCAGTTTTGCCCGTTTATCTAATTGAATCAGTTTTCTACCCAATCCCCCGATTTTGTAGGATAATCTTCCTTATCTAAAGTAACTGATTATGGACTTTAATCACATCTACAAAAACACTTCCATGGCAACAGCTAGATGAGTGTTTGATTGAATAACTGGGACTGTAGCC
Source organism: Macaca fascicularis (assembly GCF_037993035.2). Classification (NCBI taxonomy): domain Eukaryota; kingdom Metazoa; phylum Chordata; class Mammalia; order Primates; family Cercopithecidae; genus Macaca; species Macaca fascicularis. Next base: position 46,475,163 of record NC_088393.1, read on the forward strand.
CGTCCAAGTTGACACACAAAACTGACCATCGGACTGGGCGCGGTGGTTCACACCTGTAATCCCAACACTTTGGGAGCCTGAGGTGGGCGGATCACAAGGTCAGGAGTTCAAGACCAGCCTGGCCAACATGGTGAAACCCCATCTTTACTAAAAATACAAAAAATTAGCCAGGCGTGGTGGCATGCGCCTGTAATCCCAGCTACTCGGAAAGCTGAGGCAGGAGAATCGCTTGAACCTGGGAGGCAGAGGTTGCAGTGAGCCAAGATCGCACCATTGCACTCCAGCCTGGGTGACAAGGCAAGACTGTGTCTCAAAAAAATAAAAACCTGACCATCTAGTCATTGTCATCTGGGCACCTTCACACATCTCCTTAACTACACTTAACCTCCAAATAAGTACGATAGCATAGTCATAGTCCCACCCAACATGATACACTTATCTTGCATACAACTGAAAACCACTAACCCTTTCCCCAACAGAGCCCACCAGCAGTGGTGGAGATGTCAGTCCATGAGCACACACACAAGACAGGGACTGCTGGCCCTCCCAGGTGGTGTCAACACAACATCACACACAGGTGGGGGCCTGATAGCCCAGCACCCATGATACAGGGGCTACCAATGCTTAAAACCACACCCAGGGAGGCCACAGAGGCACTCAGTGGGTGGTGGGTTGGTGGATGCACATTTACCAGGCACAGGGCGGAGGTGGGCACCACAAAGTTGCATTCACTCAGCAAACGTACTGGGTATCTTGTGCCCAAGCCCTGTATTTGTGGAGCTGATATTCTAGTGAGAGACAGTAAATGTGATAAAAGTAAAACATAACAGATGGTGAAAAATTAAAGCAGAAAAGTGAGATCAGAAGTGGAGATGTTGGGGCCAGGCACAGTGGCCCAGGCCCTTAATCCCATCACTTTGGGAGATGCAGGCAGTTGGATGGCTTGAGCCCAGGATTTCAAGACCAGTCTGGGCAACATAGCAAAAGCCTGTATCTGCAAAAAAAATTCAAAAATCAGCTAGGTGTGGTGGTGCGTGCCCAGATTCCCAGGTACTCGGAGGCTGAGAGGTGGGAAGATGCCTTGAGCTTGAAAGGTCGAGGCTGCAGTGAGCTGTGATTGCACCACTGCACTCCAGCTTAGTTGACGGAGACCCTGTTTTTTTAACAAAGAAGCGAAGGTGTTTACACAAGCAAAATACTCCTTCTTTTAAGTGTAATTAAGTTGATCCAAAAAAAGTGGAAATGTATAATTAAAAAACACAGGAGCAAATCTAACATGAAATGTAATATCTGCATGTGGAGAATTGTGTTACTTTATTGAAAAACATTAAAAGTTTGAGAAAAGTTGGACAGTGGTTTCGTGAGCATTCATTACGGCTTATATATGTTCCATGTATTTATTATTAAATAGATGACAAAGGTTTTCTTGTTTATATATTTTTGAAATGAGTCTCACTCTGTTGCCCAGGCTGGAGTGCAATGACGCCATCTTGGCTCACTGCAACCTCCGCCTCCTGGGTTCAAGTGATTCTCCTGCCTCAGCCTTCCGACTAGCTGGGATTACAGGGGTGCATCACCACGCCCGGCTAATTTTTATATTTTTAGTAGAGACGGGTTTTCACCATGTTGGCTAGGCTGGTCTTGAGCTTCTGACCTCAAGTGATCTGCCTGCCTCGGTCTCCCAAAATTCTGGGATTACAGGCACCAGCCACCAGCCACCGTGCCGGGCCTTTTGTTTATTATTATTTTTTTAAATTCTTGACAAAGGTCAAGGAAGGCCTCACTGAGAAGGCGGTATTAGAGCAGCCCCAAAGGAAAGGGAATAAGCTTGGGGACATCCACACATCCAGGCAAGAGTGCTCCAGACAGAGGGAACTGCAAGTGCCCGGGACCTGGGACAGGAATGTGCTGGGGTTTATGGAACACATGAAAAGGAGGCTTGGGCACAATGAGGGAGCAGGGATAGGAGAGGAAATCCAGACAGGTCACAGAGGGCCTTGGTGAGGACTTGGCTTTGCTAGATAACTAAACCCAGAGGGAGATTACACAGTCTGGTGCACACTGCACGCTCCAGGGAGGGGGTGTATGTGAGGTGCACAGCCACCACAAAACAGACAGTGGGGACTCGAGCACACAGCATGCTTGCCCCCCTGCAGAGCTAACCCACTATGCTACAATCATGGTACCCCCAGGGACCCCATCCCATTGACAGTCCCACAAACAGATACCTTCAGGGAGCGACCCAGCCACATGAATACACAAACAACCCTCTAACCACCACTTAACCCGATAAGCTATCTCTCATCCCATCGCAGACTTTGCCCATCACAGGCTGACTCAGCCCTGTCCTTAGCCCAGCACTATCAGAAGCAGCCTCATCAGCCCTGCCCCAGCTTCTCAGGTGCTCGTGTCTGCACGTCTGCTCTGCCCACGGAGGCCGACACAAGAACGGTGACATGGAGTGGGGGAGCTCGCCAGCTACTCTTCCCATCACGCGGGCTGTAGACGTCAGAAACCAAAGTTCATCGGTTTCACTGCCTTGTGACTGGGGCCACAGGAACTGCATTCAGACGCTGGCCTACTGTGATCTGCACATGCAGTCTTAGACACCCACGACAAAGGACGTGGACATACGTGAACACTATTCACACAGCTGGGGACTAGACACACTGAGCCACAAAGGCCTTGCGCATGGCCACAGCTGCAGAGTCACGGATGCTCACACAGCTTCAAATGTGTGTGCCAGGTGTGGTGGCACATGCCTGTCGTCCCAGCTACCTGGGAGGCTGAAGTGGGAGGATCGATTCAGCCCAGGAGGTCGAGGCTGCAGTGAGCTGAGATTGTGCTGCTGCACTCCAGCCTGGGCACCAGAGCGAGACCCTGTCTCAAAGCAACACACACACACAAAGTTGTGTGTGCACAGAGCCTCAGACACGGGGGGGGGGGGGGGGGGGGGGCAGAGTCATTCCCTCACCCAGGCACCTGCGCTGAGTTACACACACTTAGTCACTGCAGATCCCACAGTGGCTCAGAGCGACACACACATATACAGGTGGGGATGAAAACCTCATGTTCTTAATGCCGCCTCAAAGACAAATTGCAGTACAGTTAAAACAGAGCATCCACCCCACACCCAGAGATGGCCAAAGCACACACGGTACAGTCGATCACACAGGCGGTTTCACACATTGATTCACACAGCCAAGTCATGCGGGATTGTATGCACACAGCCTTCTCACAGGAAACTGGGCACACTTGTGCCCCTCGACGTCCCCCACTGCATACCCAGGCACACCGGATCTCGCACCCCCAGATGCCAAGGCGCACCTTTGCACCCGCAAGCACACACACTGTTCACACAACGGGGTACACATGCCGGCTAGCCCGGCCCGCCGCCCACGCAGTCGCATGCCAGGGTACACTTGGCCAGCCCCGCCCTTGGCCACGCCCAATCAGGCCCAGGCAATCACGCCAGACGCACACACGGCGCAGGCACACGTGCCGCGGGTACACGGTCCCCAGCTCGCCCGCGCACTCGGCCGGCTCTCACACCCCCGCGTTTCCCGTCCCCGCTTGTTTTTCTGGAAACTCTGCTCTCCGCTCCCCTCCCCCTAGGCAGGAAGTGTTGGCTGTATTTTTAGCCTCTCTGGTTTCCGCCCCTTTCCTTCTCTTCTCGCCCGCCCAGGACTGGCCCCAGCGCCCCGCGGGGGACCCCGGCCATCCCCTTCCCCACCGTCATTCCAGAGGGGATTCCCGGCCGCCGCTGGGGCTGCGGATTTTCCCGCTGGCTACGTGGGGAGCAGGGAGGAGTCCTGCCATGAACTTCCTCCTGGCCTGGGACGCCCGAGACCTGCGGGGAGGGCTGAAGGCCTGGGCTCCTGGATCTGAGGGCGGACGGGCTGGGGGTCTCCCGAGTCTGAGGAGGGGTTAGGGGCCTGGACCGCTGGATCTGAGGGAGGAGGAGCTGGGGGCCTGGACCCCTGGGTCTGAGGGAGAAGGGGCTGGGGTCTCGGGGGGGGGGGGCCTGAGGATCTGAGGGAGGAGGGAGTGACGGCCTGGATCCCTGGGTCTGAGGGAGGAGGGGTTAGGGGCCTGGACCCCTGGATCCGAAGGAGGAGGGGCTGGGGGCCTGGACTCTTGAGTCTGAGGGAGGAGGGGCTGGGGATTCAGGCCCCTGGGTTACTGCGAGGGAGGAGGGACTGAGGCCTTGGTCTCCTGGGTCCCCAGGTCTGTGGGTTTGGGGAGGTGGAGGACCAGTCCTTCTGCGAGCAAAGCATCCCCCTCCTTTGAGAATGGCCCTATCCCAAAAGTCCTGACTCGGGGCGATGACTCAGCAGATGGAGAGAGGAGGGGGACAGGCTGACTCAGGGATGGGAAATGCTCCCAGTATCCAGGGAATAGAAACTGGAATCCCTCCTCCAGGATCGATCGCAGCCCGAGCTGAGCCGGGCTCCGCAGACCCAAGGGTGCCCCCCACTCCCCTTTCCCCGCCTCAGTCCTATAAGCTGTGTAAGGATTTGGAGCTCGGCCGAGAGGCGGGTCCCAGGTCCCCCTCCTCCCCCCTTTTTCCCCGTTATCCTCGGGGCTTTGTTTACAGGAGACGGGAGCCCTGGTTACAGGAGAGGAACCCGAGTGTCCGGGCTGAACCTCCTCGTCACAGCTTACAGGAAGCCCCCACTCCCCCGCCCCTTGCGAGTGAGTCACAGGCGAGCAGGAGGCCACAACCGTGCCAGAGCCGCCCGCGGCCCGCCCAGCTCACGAGACCGGCCCGGGAAGGCCCCTCAGCAAGCGCCGCATCAGGGATTCCCCCCCGCCGCTCTCAGACGAAGCAGGTCGACGTGGAGCCTGGCAGAATCTCCCCACCTTAATACAAGCCCGCAGCCTGCAAGAATGAACTTTCCACCATTATAACTGCGCACTGTGGCAATGATTTCTACCCCCGCATTTTCACTCAGGGCAGCCAGCTCTCCAACACCCCTTAAAAAATAAATTGTCTTTCAAGATCTTAAGAGGGTTTTCACTTAGGGCAACCCTTTGATAACAAAAGATGTGCCAGTGTGGGGAATGATCCTTGAAAATGTAGTCTGGGCCGGGCGCGGTGGCTCACACCTGTAATCCCAGCACTTTGGGAGGCCAAGGCGGGTGGATCACGAGGTCAGGAAATCGAGACCATCTTGGCTAACACAGTGAAATCCCGTCTCTACTAAAAATACAAAAAAATAGCCAGGCATGGTGGCGGGAGCCTGTAGTCCCAGCTACTCGGGAGGCTGAGGCAGGAGAATGGCGTGAACCCGGGAGGCGGGGCTTGCAGTGAGCCGAGATCTCCCCACTGCACTCCAGCCTGGGTGACCGAGCGACACTCCGTCTCAAAATTAAAAAAAAAAAAAAAAAGGAAAATGTAGTCTGAAGGCACACCCCACTATAAGAGGCCCATCCAGCCATCAACTGAGGATGACCCATTTTTTTTTTCTTTTTGAAAGCTTAAAACAGCTTTCAATCAATGCAACCATCCATTATAGTGAAAGACCTCCACCTTGCCAATCTTGAGTTTTCTTAGAGGGCAAACCTCAACATAATTTCAGGCCCTGGTAGGAGGCCTCTGCCGTTTGCTAGCTCGAACTAGAAGAGTAACGTTTATTACCCCCTTGAGAGGGAGTCTCACTCTGTGGCCCAGGCTGGAGTGCAGTGGCGGGATCTCAGCTCATGCAACCTCCGCCTCCTGGGTTCAAGCGACTCTCCCACCACAGCCTGCTCCCTCCCCGCCCCCCAATAGCGGGACCACAGGCGTGTGACACCGCACCCAGCTAATTTTTGTATTTTTGGTAGAAACGGGGATTCACCATGTTGCCCAGACTGGTCTCCAACTCCTGAGCTCTCGTGATCCGCCCGCCTTGGGTGCCCAAAGTGCTAGGGCTACAGGTGTGAGCCGGGCAGGAGAGTAACTTCACTTTGGTTTCCTCCTGCCTTAAATAGGCATACCACCTAGCATTAGGATGAATGTGCGTAAAGCATTTAGAACTCAGCCTAGGTGAGTTCTCCTTAACTCAGCCTAGAAGAGATCATCTGCCTGAGGATGAGGGGCTAGAGCCGCCCTGTGACTTGGGAAAGGAGGCCCCTTTTCAGCCTTGCTAGGCATCCTGGACCCCAACCCACTCACTCACCCACCCAACCCCAGCAAGTGGGGAGAGGGAGAGCAGTTCTGGTCTCATCTGTCTGGGCTGTTTAGGAGTGAGACAACACAAGGCAGGCAGTTCTCAGAGAATTCCCCTCCAAGGCCTGCCGGCTCTTTCTTGGCACTTTGCTTGGCAGATTTCTTTCTGTAAGTGCTTGTTTCTCACAGTCTTTCTCCTTTTTGTCCAGTTTTTCTTTTTAATTTTTTTAAATAGTATTTTTTGTAGAGATGGGATCTCACTGTTGCCCAGGCTGATCTTGAACTCCTGATCTCAGGTACTCCACCTGCCTCACCCTCTCAAAGTACTGGGATTGGCCGGGCTTGCTGGTTCGCACCTGTAATTCCAGCTCTTTGGGAGGCCGAGGTGGGAGGATCCCTTCAGTCTCGGAGGCGGAGGCGAAGATCACCCTGGGCAACATAGGGAAACCCCGTCTCTCAAAAAAATAATAATGAAGAAAAGAAAGAAAGAAAGAAAAACACAAAAAGTGCTGGGATCACAGGCGTAAACCACTTGCGCTCAGCCCCTTTCTGTTTCTTTTTGTGATCCTCCCAACCCTCTTCTCCCTCTGAATCTGTCTCTGGGACTGTCTCTGTCTCCCCACCGTCCCTCCCCTGCTCACCCTATCTCTCCCTGTATGTGTCTCTCGGTGTGTGTGTGTCTCTGTTTTTCTCTCTGCCTCTCTCCCTGTCTGTACCCCTCTGCGTGTCTCTCCCCGCCCCCGTCCGTCTGTGTCGCACGCGCACCCCCATCGGGCCTCTGCCCTTGTCAATTGCCCCTGAAGCCCTGCCCCCACCTCCGCCCCAGTTTCCTTCTACACGCCTCAGTCTCCAGCTTTGAAAACTGGGCAGGCGCCCCCCCGATCCGCACCCCCACCCCGACCCCCACCCTTTCCCCACGCACTCCCCGCCCGGTCGCGGCTGTCCACCGGCCAAGCTCAGGCGCGTCCTGGCCCAGGGCCGGGCGGAAGGGAACCAGTCCAGGGCCAGCCGGGCTGCGCCGGGGGCGCGCGTCCGGGAAGCGCCCCTCCTGCCCCGCCCCTGGCCCAGGCCCCGCCCCGTGCTTGCTGTTTAAGTAGCCGGCTCTCCCTGCCAGCCTCAGCCTGACTTCAGCGCTCCGACTCTCGGCCGACTCCCCTCTAATGGCCAACCGCTACACCATGGATCTCACTGCCATCTACGAGGTGAGTCCCCACCGCACGGCACCCCCGGTACCTGCACACTTGACTCCCCAGCTCTCTAGCGCCGCAAACTCCATCCCGGGACGCTTGCCTCTCTTCTCCAACTGGGGCTTCCTAGCGCCCTGCCCTCCAGCCTGGGGCCCCTGCCTCCCGCTCAGACCAGCTTGGTGATTTGGAGGTGAAAATGGAGCCCACGACTCCCGGCTCTTGGCCCAAACATGGGTGGGGCGGCCCGTGCGAGTGGAAAGTCGGAGAACTTTTCTCAGACCTAGGCTGCCTGGAGGCGGAAGTGGCCCCCACACCTGGCTCACCCCTAGTCGTCGCTGAGGGCGTGGTTTTGCGCGGAGGCGTCTCTGGGGCTGAAGTCTCAGGGTGGGGGGGATCCGACTTCTGTGTCTCCAGTCCCTGACCGTAGTTCTCTGAGAACCCTAAAACCGAAGCCATCCGGACTCCTGGGTCAACTTTGCCCGGTTCCTCCAGTTGTGAAACTGGAGATCCTGACGCGTGGGTCATATCTGGGGAGGGCAAGAGACCCAAAATTGGGAAAAAGTGGTGTGCCCTGACTTCGGGGCCCCCTCTTGGTCCAGCCGGGAAAGCCGGGATTCCTGGGTCCCTCGGGATAAGGCCTCGATCGTGGGTAAACTCAGAACCTCCAAATCTGGGTTCCTGGCATCCGGAACCCAGGGGTTTTTGCAGGCGGGTGGGGCTCAGGCCAGGAGCCCACAAACCGGCCTGGCAAGCTCTAGTTCCCTGCAGCTGGGGTGGGGCGTCGCCCTGCATTTTCGGGTACCTTAACCGACCCATTTCCGCAGAGCCTCCTGTCGCTGAGCCCTGACGTGCCGGTGCCATCCGACCATGGAGGGACTGAGTCCAGCCCAGGCTGGGGCTCCTCGGGACTCTGGAGCCTGAGCCCCTCCGACTCCAGCCCGTCTGGGGTCACCTCCCGCCTGCCTGGCCGCTCCACCAGCCTGGTAGAAGGCCGCAGCTGTGGCTGGGTGCCCCCACCCCCTGGCTTCGCACCGCTGGCTCCCCGCCTGGGCCCCGAGCTGTCACCCTCACCCACTTCGCCCACTGCGACCTCCACCACCCCCTCGCGCTACAAGACTGAGCTATGTCGGACCTTCTCAGAGAGTGGACGCTGCCGCTACGGGGCCAAGTGCCAGTTTGCCCATGGCCTGGGCGAGCTGCGCCAGGCCAATCGCCACCCCAAGTACAAGACAGAACTCTGCCACAAGTTCTACCTCCAGGGCCGCTGCCCCTATGGCTCTCGCTGCCACTTCATCCACAACCCCAGCGAAGACCTGGCGGCCCCGGGCCACCCTCCTGTGCTTCGCCAGAGCATCAGCTTCTCCGGCCTGCCCTCTGGCCGCCGGACCTCACCACCACCACCAGGCCTGGTCGGCCCTTCCCTGTCCTCCAGCTCCTTCTCGCCCTCCAGCTCCCCGCCACCACCTGGGGACCTTCCACTGTCACCCTCTGCCTTCTCTGCTGCCCCTGGTACCCCCGTAGCTCGAAGAGACCCCAGCCCACTCTGTTGCCCCTCCTGCCGAAGGGCCACTCCTGTCAGCGTCTGGGGGCCCTTGGGTGGCCTGGTTCGGACCCCCTCTGTACAGTCCCTGGGATCCGACCCTGATGAATATGCCAGCAGCGGCAGCAGCCTGGGGGGCTCTGACTCTCCTGTCTTCGAGGCGGGGGTTTTTGCACCACCCCAGCCCGCGGCAGCCCCCCGGCGACTCCCCATCTTCAATCGCATCTCTGTGTCTGAGTGACAAGTGACTGCCCGGTCAGATCAGCTGGATCTCAGCGGGGAGCCACGTCTGTTGCACTGTGGTCTCTGCATGGACCCTAGGGCTATGGGGACTTGAGGGACAGTAATCAAGTAATCAAGTAACCCCCTTTTCCAGAATGCATTAACCCACTCCCCTGACCTCACACTGGGGCAGGTCCCCAAGTGTGCAAGCTCAGTATTCATGGTGGTGGGGGATAGAGTGTCTTCTGAGGTTTTTGACCAAAAAAAAAAAAAAAAAAAATGTAGCATATTTAAGGGAGGCAGTGAGCCCTCTCCCCACCTCTTCCCTGCCCAAATCTGTCTCATAGAATCTTACGTGCTGTGAATAATAGGCCTTCACTGCCCCTCCAGTGTTTATAGACCTGAGGTTCCAGTGTCTCCTGGTAACTGGAACCTCTCCTGAGGGGGAATCCTGGTGCTCAAATTACCCTCCAAAAGCAAGTAGCCAAAGCCGTTGCCAAACCCCATCCATAAATCAATGGACCCTTTATTTATGACGACTTTATTTATTCTAATATGATTTTATAGTATTTATATATATTGGGTCGTCTGCTTCCCTTGTATTTTTCTTTCTCTTTTTTTGTAATATTGGAAACGACGGTATAATTATAAGTAGACTATAATATATTTAGTAATATATATTGTTACCTTAAAAGTCTATTTTTGTGTTTTGGGGCATTTTTAAATAAACAATCTGAGTGTAAGCTGGGATCCTGGCTTCTTCGCGGTCTAGAGACAGGAATGGGGAGGTAGAGGGTGACTTTTTGGAAGCTGGGTGCAGTCAACTCTGCTTCTCCGAGCCCCGCGGCGCTTACCTGGCAGGAAGTGACGTCACCGGGCCTGGCAGTTCACCTGAAAGGGTGGGACCAGGTGAGGTCACCAGATGGGAACCGGGGGAGCCAGTTCCCGGGCGTCGGGGGCGCTGCGCTCCCGTCCTGCCGGGCTCCTTGACCTAGCTCTCGGGCGGGCGCGGGCGGGGACTGAATGTTTCCGTCCCCACGGGGCCGCGGGAGGCGGGAGGCGGGAGGGGCCGGGTGGGGAGGACGGAATGTGCCGGGGCGCGGGCCCAGAGCGAGCGGGGGCGGGGGCGGGCGCGGGGCGGGGCAGCCTGGGGTAGCGGAACGCGTTTCGGGACTAGGGGTTCCGGGGGGGCTTCGACACCTTCTGGATGTTGGGGAAGCGGGTTTTAGGGTCTCAAGAGTTTAGGGTCTCAACATTTGGGAGTCTCAGATTGTGTCCCCTAGCGCTTTAGACTCTAGACCCCTGGTGGCTCGGAGTGGCAGATTTCTGGCCACCGGGACCCTGGAGCCCGGGAATGACTGGGTCTTGGCATTTCCGAACCTTGGAAGCCCGAGGCCTCGGACACCAACCAGGGTCGGCCCCGCGAGGCCAGGGCGTGTGGGTAGGGGCCGCGCGTCTAGGAGGGGCCCCGGAGGAACAGCGTCTTCAGACCATACAAGGCCAGCGGCGTCAGGACCAGCCCCGGGGCCCCGCGCCCGGAAGCCGCCCTGCGTCAGCGCCTGCGGCTCGGCCCTGCCGCCCAGACTTCGCCCCCCGCGACCCCTCTTCTTTCTCCTTGCCCCGCTCTCCCTCCTCTTCCCTCCCACTTCCCTCTTTTCTCCTTTCCCTACCCTCACCCTTCCTCCTCCTTTTCACTTCCTCTTCTGCACCCTGCTGCCCCGTCCTACGCCCTTTGCCTTCTGTTCTTCTCTCCCCCCTCCAATTTGTCCCCTCCCTCATTATTCCTCTCCCCCCACTTTCAGCCTCCCCATCCTGCCGTCTCTTACCCCCTTTCTCCTTCCCGTCTCCCTTCTCTCTCTTTTTCCGTCATTCCTTCCCTCTCCACCCTTTCCTTGCCCTCCCACTCCCCATTGTCCTCTTCCCCTCTTCCCCCAAGACTTACTCCTCCTCCTCTTCTCTCTCCTTCTCTTTCCCTCCTCTCCCTTCTTTCTACCCTCCTCAAGCCTCCCTCCAGCTCTCAGGCCTCCTTGGCCCTCTCCCTTGCTCACTGACCTTTGGTCTCCTCTTCCAGGAAACTGCCTCCTTTATGGGAAAGGGCTCAGGCCCTGATAAGTAGAAGAGGGTCAGGCGAGAGGGAGTCAGAACCCCTGAGATGCAAAGGCAGCGGAGGGGCAGACACCAAGAGCAAGCAGTGAAGAGACATTTGCTGAAACAGAGCCTTGGAGACTGAAAGAACAACATTCCTGGTCCTTCCTTTAGCCAGATCAGATTCTCTGCCCCTTCCTCAAAGAATCCCTCATGTAAGAAAATGGCACCTCCCACCATCTGCCAGGGCTTAAGCCAGAGACCCAGGAGTATCCCTTGACACTTTGCTCTCAAACCCACACCCCAGGCCAACAGCGATCCTGTCTGATCCACCTGAAAAATAGATCCACAATCCACCTGCCCCCACCATGACCCCCACCCCGGTCCTAGCCAACATCGTCTCCCATTTGCATCTTCATAGCAGCCCCTGTCCCAGTCTCTGCTCTAGCCCGTGCCTTCAGTCTCTCCTTTCCCCACTCCCCAACGAGACAACCAAACAAAGCCTGTTATGAGACCTGAGTCAAATCACATACAAGTTAAAGTCCTAAGTCCTCCCCACAGCCCACACAGTCGTGCCCATCGCTTACCCCTCCCCCTTGGTCACTCTGCTCCAGCCATACTGGCCTCCTAGCTGCTTTGCCAAGTCTGGTCTGCTTCATCCATAGGAGCTTTGCACTAGCTGTTCCCTCTGCCTGAACACTCCCCAGGTGTCCCCATGGCTCACTCCCTTCCTTCAGGTCTCTGCTCAAAAGTTGCCTTCTCTGAGATCCTCCCTGACCACTGCTGTTGCAATCCACACCCCACCTCCAACTACTCCATCCTCCCTACCTTGCTCGACTTTTTCCATGACATTATCATCACCACCTAACATTAAAATGTACTTAATTCTTATGTTGACAGCAATCTGCCTCCCCACTAAAATGTCACGTCCTCAGGGGCAGGGACTACTTGTTTACTGCCGTATTACACACAGCTAAAGGAAGCCAGGCGCATAGTGAATGTTCAATACATGTTAAAAAAACAAGACTCAAAAACGGAAAGGAAACATAGTTTTCCTTTTCAACAGAGGTTGAAAACTCCAAGATAGATAAATATGTTCATCTGTAAAAGAGGCATTAAAAAGAGAGAGAAATACGGAGGAGGCAGTCATATACAGTTTGCCCAGGACACACATCTCTACAAAAGTCAAACTGCACTCAAGTCCATGCCCAGAGCATCTAATAAGAGACGATAGCCCCACCTGGTGGCTGAGACGGAAACGGCACCTTCCTACAATACAGAACACCCAAAGGACCGTCGCCAAAGCCCTAGGAGTCTTTTGAGCCCAATAATTCAAAAGATAGAAACGTTCATTCATCTAAGTGATGTAGATGTTTTGGTTGGTTTATAAGATGTATAAGTTTATAAAAACTGATGAGAAGCCAGGCGCGGTGGCTCACGCCTGTAATCCCAGCATTTTGGGAGGCGGAGGCTGGTGGATCACCTGAGGTCAGGAGTTCTAGACCAGCCTGACCAACATGGAGAAACCCCCTCTCTACTAAAAATACAAAATTGGCGGGGCGTGGTGGCACATGCCTATAATCCTAGCTAATAGGGAGGCTGAGGCAGGAGAATCGCTTGAATCTGGGAGGCGGAAGTTGCGGTGAGCCGTGATCGTGCCATTGCACTCCAGCCTGGGCAAACAAGAGTGAAACTACGTCTAAAATAAATAAATAAATAAAAATAAAATAAAAAATAACTGATGAGAAAAATATTAAAAGTGCTCCAGGTGAGGATCGAACTCACAACCTCGGCATTGCTCCGCTCGCACTGTCATATAAGTACCGCGCGCTAACCGATTGCGCCACTGGAGCTCCGGCCGCACCCCTCCGCCGGGGACTTCTTCAGTGGTTCGTAGCCACGTGACCTCACCGGAGGGCCCCGCCCTGTATTACACATGCAAATTAAAAACTTTGGATTGACCAATAGGAGACAGTGCATCGCCAGTTCCTGATTCTCACGCCTCACGGCCCTTGCTGTAAAAGGGAAAAGTCAGCGAGGCGTTTGGAATGTAGGGGTGTCGCCTACCAGAAGGACGCGCCTCCTCATGAATATTCAAAATCAGGGGTGGGGTCTTAACCCTTCGCTGGCCGGCCGGCCGGAAGGCAGCCCCTCCCCCCCCAACAGGCGGGAACAGGATGTAAGCCCCGGCGACAGCGGGGGAGGGGAAACCCCGGGCGACCGCCCCCTGCCTCACAGCTGGACCGGACTCTCCCGCCCCAGATGTGGCGCCGCCGCCGTCACACGAGCCCCGTGTCACCCAGCCGGGAGCCCGAGAGGTCCAGAGGCTCGGACCCGGGCGTCCGGAATTTCTGCACCGCATCCTGAGAGACCCCGAAGTCCAGGCCCCGGCGCTCAGGCTGGAGGACTTGAGCCATCCAGGTGCGCAGCGCCCCCTCCTGGAGCAGCCGGGAGCCCGGACGTCACCCCGGGGGACCCTGGAGGCCGAGCGCCCCATATTCCCGGTTTCAAGAACTCAGGATCCAGGACCGTAGACTCCCTCCAGGGCTCCGATCCCAAGACCCCGCGTTGGAGGAACTTGAGATCCGGACTTCTAAGCGCCCCAACCAGTTTTGAGCTGCAGCGTCCATCACTTCAGGGGGACCCAGGACTTTGGGACCCCCCTGTGCTCCTACCTGGAGGGAGTTTCAATCCTGTCCCTGGAATTAGGGGAACTCAGAAATCCACCCCCCACCCACGGCCCTACCTAGAAGACTCAGGAATGTGGGTCCCCAGCGCCCCCATCTGAGGCTCCAGAGTCGAGGCTCCTAGCATCCCCTACTTAGAACACCGATAAATTCCGACTGCGGGACCCCAGTCTCCGAGAGACCCCAGATTCTATTCCTGGAGCCTGAGAGCCCGAAGTTCACGCCCCTGAGTCTGGGCTCCGCACCTCCCCGGGGACCGCGTCGGGGTCGCGCAGGAGCCGGGCTGCCTCGGGCCGGGGCTTGAGGCTCCCCGGGAGGTGAGGGGGGAGGCGAGGGGCCCAGGCAGACTGGGGGAGGGGGCGGCGCCACCGCTGAACAATGAGGGGGCGTGCCGGCGGGGGGCGAGCCGAGACGCCGGCGGGAGTTGGGGGCTGGAGGGGTGTGGGAAGGCGCTGGGGAGGCTGCGGCTGTGGGGACCGCGATCGGGGTTCGGAGAGACCGGCCGGAGGGGGTGCGAGGGCTCGGGGCCAGCGCCCCAGCGCGCAGCTCTCGGCGGGGGAGGGAGCCGTCTGCAGGACCCTGGCATCCGGTCCCCCAGCCTCCGCCCTCCCCTGGGACCTCGCGGCCTCCCGCCCACGGCTTTTCCCAGCCCTGCCCCTCGCCCTCCGCTCCAGCCGGAGCCCAAACGTTCCCAGGATCCCTAAGCCTCCGGCCCCAGACAAACGGGACTCGCAGCTTCTGCGCCTCCCGCTCCGCTCATTCTTCTTTGTCTCAGCCTTTCCATCTTTTTCCCCAGGTTCTCTCTCCTTGTCCCCTTCTTTCTGTCACTTTGTGCCTCCCCCATTAGTTACTCCCAGGGGCCCCTCCCTGGATTTACACCACGTTGCTACTATTCAGCCCCCATCTGTGAGTTTGGGCGACGGAGAGGCCCATGGGGTCCTGATATCCAAGAAGGGGCTCTTTCTGCAGGACTCTGCTGGGCCGCTCAGCCATGCCAGAGGGAGCCCAAGGACTGAGCCTCTCCAAACCTAGCCCAAGCCTCGGGTGTGGACCAAGAGGTGAAGTGTGTGACTGTGGCACCGTGTGTGAAACTCGGACAGGTGAGCCCAGAGGCAGGGGCGGAGCCTGTGGGGCATTTATTCCTGGGCGATGCTGGCAAGGCAGGGTGATGGAGACAGCCCAAGGCCAACTCGCACAAAGCTCCGAGTCTGGTGGGGGAGGCGGGCCCATCCCCAGGCAATGACAGGCCAGAGGGGGCAGCGCTGGGCAGAGAGGTCAGGGCTGTGATCAGGCTGTGATGGTGGATCCTCCGAGCTCGGAAGGTCAGGGGAAGGTTCCTGGAAGTGGGAACATCTCAACTGAGAAGTGGAAGATTAGGGGGAAGGAGTTGGGCAAAGACAAGGAAGAGTATTCTACATGCAAGGAACAGCATGTGCAAAGGCCCAGAGGTGAGAAAAGCCTTCATGTAAGTGACTGAAAGAAGTTGAGTGAATGCAGAGTGTAAGAAGGGGTGGCCGTGGGAAGAGAACTGGCTGGAGGGATCTGTGTCGGCCACATTGCCCAGTGCCCTGTGGATCTGAGAATTTTGGACTTTATCCCCAGGGGCAGGAAGGGGTTATGCTCACTGGAGTGACACAGTCAGATGGGCAAATTAATAAAGGTCTACCTAGCTGATTCATGAAGGTGGATTAGAGAAATGGAAGCCAGAAGTCCAGAGAGGACCGTAATGGGAGAGGATGGGACTGGACCAAGGGAGGACAGTGGGGAGAGGAGGAAAGAACTTGTGGGAAAGCTGTTGGACAGGCGTGGGTGAGGGTGTGGGCTGAATGCATGAAAGGCTGTGGAAGTCCGGTGCATGGGGAGATTTCTCTGACCTCCTGTTCCACACCCCAGCAGCTCCTGCAGCCCCCACCATGACCTCCCCCCGAGGTTCTGGGAGCTCCACATCCCTGAGCACAGTGGGCTCTGAGGGGGATCCAGCCCCGGGACCCACTCCAGCCTGCTCAGCCTCCAGGCCAGAGCCCCTTCCAGGGCCCCCCATCCGCCTACATCTCTCTCCGGTGGGGATCCCAGGTTCAGCCAAACCCTCAAGGCTGGAGCGTGTGGCCCGGGAGATCGTGGAGACAGAGCGGGCCTATGTCAGAGACCTCCGCAGCATTGTGGAAGTAAGCCGGGCAGACACGCTAGGGCAGTGGGTACCCAGGCCAGCCCCTTGGCTCCTGTAATCCCAGTCATCCCCACAGGACTACCTGAGCCCTCTGCTGGACGGCGGGGTCCTAGGGCTGAGCGTGGAGCAGGTGGGCACGCTGTTTGCCAACATTGAGGACATCTACGAGTTCAGCAGGTCAGGGGCAGGGGGGACAGGCAGGGGGCATTGATTGGTTGGAGGGTCTATTTCCTAACCCAAACTTCAGAGCTTCATAGTGTCCTGTCCAGGCTGGTATGTGGGGTTGTGACATTGAGCAAGGATCCGGGATCATGACTGGGAGTGAGGACCCAGAGTAAGGGAGGGGCATAGGGGATGGGAGTCAGAGGACCTGGATGAAGCCCAAACACCGGGACAGGGTCCCGGCATCAGGACGAGGCCTTGGGGCTGTGTCAGCTCTGGGCTCACAATGAATCCAAGAATCACGTGGGGCCTGAAGGCCGGGACAGCGTGAGCATGCGTGTGACCCCTTAAGCCTGATTTGCCTGGGACTTTTCCAGTTTTAGCACTGAAAGCCCTCGTCCTAGGAAACTGCTCAGTCCCGGACAAACCAGGATGGTTGGTCGCTGTGGTAAGGAGGACGCTGGGGTCCAAGGATCGTGACACGGAAAAGTGCCTTGACGAGGTCTCCGGATTACAGCAGGATCTTAAGATCATCCTAGCTCTTTAGGTCATGACATGACACCCCTAGGCTCATGCCAACAGTGACACAAGTTCAAGCTGAGGAATGAGAAGCTGTCCAGGGACAAAGTCTAAGCAGGTTACCATGTCCTGTGTAGCCCTCAGAGGACCCTTCCTCCGGACGTGACATCCCCTTAGGAGATGCTGGCAGTCAGCAAGCCCCGAGCCCCAGCAGACCACTGGGGCCTCAGCCTCCCGGAGGCCTCCCATGGAGGGGTTCGTGGAGGCAGGCGGGTCCTCACCCTCCCCTCTCCCCCGTAGCGAGCTCCTGGAGGACTTGGAGAACAGCAGCAGCGCCGGGGGCATTGCCGAGTGCTTCGTGCAGAGGGTGAGTGGAGGGTTGGGGGGCTCTCGGTCCTAGATGGGGCCTTTGTAGAGGGGGGAGAGCAGGCTTGGGCTAGGATGGAAGGGGGGTCGTGGGAAGCCAGGACCTGGGGTCTCCCTGACTCCCATGTCACCCGCAGAGCGAGGATTTTGACATCTACACATTGTACTGCATGAACTACCCGAGGTGAGGGGCAGGAGCCCCTGCCGGGCCTCAGGCCGTGCCCACAAGCCGATGTGCCAGTCACCCTCCCTCTACCCCCGACCCATCCAGCACCGACCCCTGCCAGGCTGTGACAGTAACTGAACCTCTCCCTCACTGCCCCACCCCCTGTCAGACCCTGACCCTTCCCAAACCCTGGCCCCTCCCTAACCCCTCTTGTCCCCGCCTACTGGAACTGACTATCCCCCACTGACCTGTGCTGTGCCCCCAGCTCCCTGGCCCTGCTCCGGGAGCTGTCGTTGTCTCCACCAGCAGCGCTGTGGCTGCAGGAGCGCCAGGCCCAGCTTCGCCACTCACTGCCCCTGCAGAGCTTCCTGCTGAAACCTGTCCAGCGCATCCTCAAGTACCATCTGCTGCTGCAGGTCAGCTAGGGCCCCTGGAGCCAGGCGGGGGAGGGCGAGGTCCTGTCCCTTGACCACTGTTGATGCATCTGGAGG
Source organism: Macaca fascicularis (assembly GCF_037993035.2). NCBI lineage: Eukaryota > Metazoa > Chordata > Mammalia > Primates > Cercopithecidae > Macaca > Macaca fascicularis. The sequence continues at coordinate 46,492,906 of NC_088393.1, forward strand.
GTGGACAACAGGCTGTGCCACCTGGGGAGGGATCCAGTCCCTAGAAACTGAGCCAGTGGGCCGGGTGCCGTGGCTCACACCTATAATCCCAGCATTTTGGGAGGCCGAGGTGAGAAGATCACTTGAGCCCAGAATTTCAAGACCAGGCTGGGCAACACAGCAAAACCTCACCTCTATAAAAAAATTTTTAAAATTAGCCGGGCACAGTGGCTTACAACTGCAGTCCCAGCTACTTGGAGGCTGAGGTGGGAGGATTATTTGAGCCCAGGAGTTCGAGGCTGTGGTGAGATGTGACTGTACCACTGCACTCCAGCCTGGGTGATGGAGCAAGACCCTGTCTCAAAAAAGAGAAGAAAGAAAGAAACTGGGCCAGCGTTTGGTGTAGGGTCTTGCTGGCAGTGACGCCTGGCACCAGCTCATTCCACTTCCTGTCTCTGCCTGTTTGTCTTCCTCCATCTCTGCCCCTACCTTTTTTTTTTTTTTTTTTTGAGACGGAGTTTCGCTCTTGTTGCCCAGGCTGGAGTGCAGTGGCGCGACTGCAACCTCTGCCTCCTGGGTTCAAGCGATTCTCCTGCCTCAGCCTCCCGAGTAACTGGGATTGCAGGCATGTGCCACCATGCCTGACTAATTTTCTTTTCTTTTTTTTTTTTGTATTTTTAGTAGAGACAGGGTTTCACTACGTTGGCCAGGCTGGTCTCGAACTCCTAACCTCAGATGATCCACCTGCCTCGGCCTCCCAAAGTGCTGGGATTACAGGCGTGAGCCACAGTGCCCAGTCCTACCTTTTTTTTCCCTTTGAGATAGAGTTTCGCTCTTGTCGACCAGGCTGGAGTGCAGTGGTGCGTTCTTGGCTCACTGCAACCTCCATCTCCTGGGTTCAAGTGATTCTCCTGGCTCAGCCTCCTGAGTAGCTAGGATTACAGGCGCACACCACCATGCTCGGCTAATTTTTGTATTTTTAATAGGGACGGGGTTTCACTATGTTGGCCAGGTTAGTCTTGAACTCCTGGCCTCAGGTGATTTGCCCACCTCGGCCTCCCAAAATGCAGGGATTACAGACGTGAGTCACTGCGCCTGGCCTCTGCCCCATCTTTATATTTCTCCATCTCCTGTTGCTCTCATTCTCTTTTGCCTTCTCTGTTTTTCTCCCCATCCCTGTGTGCCTGGTGGCTGCCTGACAGGAACTAGGGAAGCACTGGGCGGAGGGCCCAGGCGCTGGGGGCCGCGAGATGGTGGAGGAAGCTATTGTGTCCATGACAGCGGTTGCCTGGTACATCAACGACATGAAGCGCAAGCAGGAGCATGCAGCGCGCCTCCAGGTGGCCCCAGGGTGGGCTGGGGCTTGCTGGATGAGGGAGTGAGCGAGGGGGCTTTGGGGGCGGGTGGGGGGATATCAGTGCCTCAGAGGTTGCCTTGGAGGGTTTGCTGGGACAGCACGGCCCTGTTGCTAACCTCCCTGTTTTGGTGTGTATGTGTGTGCTACCTACCTCTGCTTGTCTCTGTGCCCGGCGCACCTGGCGGTGTCCCAGCAGGAAGTGCAGCGGCGGCTGGGTGGCTGGACTGGCCCGGAGCTCAGTGCTTTTGGGGAGCTGGTGCTGGAGGGTGCGTTCCGAGGAGGTGGAGGGGGCGGCCCCCGGTTACGAGGGGGTGAGCGGCTGCTCTTCCTGTTCTCTCGGATGCTCCTGGTGGCCAAGCGCAGGGGGCTGGAGTACACCTACAAAGGCCACATCTTCGTGAGTTTGGGGATGGGGTGGGGCTAGAATACTACCTACAAAGTATACCCCAAATACTTGTATCTGTGTGCCCAACAGTGTGGGCCAGGGGACCCTGCCACATTTTCTTGAGTTAGAGAATGGAGGTCAAGGGAAGGTTTCTTTCTAGTGTATAGAATAAGAGCTGCCCCAATTAAGAGAAAAAGGAAGAAGGCTGGGCGTGGTGGCTCATTCCTGTAATCCCAGCACTTTGGGAGGTCGAGACCGGCAGATCACTTGAAGTCAGGAGTTCGAGGCCAGCCTAGCTAACAGGGTGAAACCCCGTATCTACTAAAAATACAAAAATTAGCTGGGTGTGGTGGCGAGTGCCTGTAATCCCAGCTACTGGGGAGGCTGAGGCAGGAGAATTACTTGAACCCAGGAGGCGGAGGTTGCAAGGAACCAGGATTGCGCCACTGCACTCCAGCCTGGGTGACAGAGCGAGACTCCACCTCAAAAAAAAAAAAAGGGGGAGAGGAAACCATACAGCCTTATGGGGTACATCTTCCTAGGGAGTAGGACCCAGATACACCTCCAAGGGTGTCTCCGTACAAGGGGCATCACGGAGCCCAAGGACTCTGAGCTTGCTGCCCCTCTCTTTCCTTCCAGTGCTGCAACCTGAGCGTGAGCGAGAGTCCCCGAGACCCTCTAGGGTTCAAGGTGTCTGATCTGACCATTCCCAAGCACAGACACCTGCTGCAGGTGAGCATGTAGTGGGGTCAGACTGGCAGGGATCCCCCAACCTCGAGACCTCACACCTGGCCCCCTGACTCTACTGCAACCCACTCCCAGGCCAAGAACCAAGAAGAGAAGAGGCTGTGGATTCACTGTCTCCAGCGCCTCTTCTTTGAGAACCACCCCGCCTCCATCCCTGCCAAGGTACAGCTCCCGCCACAGCCAGGGGCCCTCTGAGTGCTGGAGACACCGTCCCTCAATAGTACCTCACCGTACTAGGAGACGCCCCCGCCCGATGCCGGAGCAGTCTCTTACAATGCGATTGCTAAAAGCGCAGAATTCCGCTACTGGGGTTTGAATCTTAGCTCTACCATGTCCCTGCTTTGTGATCTCGGGCAAGTAACTTAACCTCTCTGAGTCTTAACTTCCTCACCTAGAGGAATGATAGCACCTTCATCCTAGGGTTGTGGTGACGATTAATGGTCACCAGCCACGTCGTCATGGGCTTGACCAATAGAAGCACCCATCAGCTGGTTGTGGCAGCTCATGCCTTATAATCCCAGCACTTCAAGGGGGTGATGTGGGAGGATGACCTGAGCCCAGGAGCTCGATACCAGCTTGGGCAACATAGTGAGACCCTGTCTCTAAAAAACATTTTTTAATTAGCTGGGGCTGGCCGGGCACGGTGGCTCACGCCTGTAATCCCAGCATTTTGGGAGGCCAAGGCGGGCGGATCACCTGAGGTCGGGAGTTCGAGACCAGCCTTACCAACATGGAGAAACCCCGTCTCTACTAAAAAAAATACAAAATGGGGCCAGGCACGGTGGCTCACGCCTGTAATCCCAGCACTTTGGGAGGCCGAGGCGGGTGTATCACGAGGTCAGGAGATTGAGACCATCCTGCCTAACACGGTAAAACCCCGTCTCTACCAGAAATACAAAAAATTAGCCAGGCGTGGTGCTGGGCGCCTATAGTCCCAGCTACTTGGGAGGCAGGAGAATGGTGTGAACCCAGGAGGCGGAGGTTGCAGTGAGCCGAGATCGCGCCACTGCACTCCAGACTGGGCGACAGAGTGAGACTCCGTCTCAAAAGAAAAAAATACAAAATCAGCCAGGCATGGTGGTGCATGCCTGTAATCCCAGCTACTTGGGAGGCTAAGGCAGGAGAATCGCTTGAACCCGGGAGGCGGAAGTTGCGGTGAGCTGAGATCACGCCATTGCACTCCAGCCTGGGCAATAAGAGCAAAACTCCGTCTCAAAAAAAAAAAAATTAAAATTAAAATTAAATAGCTGGGCTGGGCGTGGTGGCTCACGCCTGTAATCCTAGCACTTCGGGAGGCCAAGGCAGGCGGATCACCTGAGGTTAGGAGTTCGAAACCAACTTGGCCAACATGTTGAAACCCCGTCTCTACTAAAAACACAAAAATTACCGGGCATGGTAGCAGGCACCTGTACTCCCAGCAACTCAAGAGGCTGAGGCAGGAGAATCGCTCAAATCGGGAGGCAGAGGTTGCAGTGAGCCGAGATCACACCTTTGCACTCCAACCTTAGCGGGCTGTGGTGCACATCTGAAATCCCAGCTACTCAAGAGGGTGAGGAGGGAGGATCGCTTGATCCCAGGAAGTAGAGGCTGGAGTGAGCTATGATTGCACCACTGTACTCCAACCTGGTGGATAGAGCAAGATCATTAAAAAAAAAAAAAAAAAAAAAGAACAGCACCCGTTAATGGTCATGACTATGGTGCTTAAAGCATCCTCCCTGTGGTACTCCAAAATCGACCCACCTCAGCCCTTATCCTCCTGTCTTTCAGGCAAAGCAAGTTCTCCTTGAAAACAGCCTGCATTGTGAGTTGGGGCCTTGGGCTGGGAGGGTGTGGAAGTAGAGGAATTACTTCCAAGAAAAGTTGGCTCTTAGCCCCAAAACTCTCCCCACAGGTGCCCCCAAAAGTAAGCCTGTCCCAGAGCCCCTGACACCCCCACTTGGGTCTCCTCGACCTCGAGATGCTAGAAGTTTTACCCCTGGGCGAAGGAACACAGGTAAAGGCGGTGGATCCCTGAGTCCCGGCCCTCAGCCCTCACTTCCCTAGGACCCGGGAGCTGGGCTCACGCAGGGCTCTGGCCCTCCCTCCCACAGCTCCATCTCCTGGGCCCTCTGTGATTCGCCGAGGCCGCAGGCAGTCTGGTGAGCGCTCACCCCTAAGGGTGATCCAGGCATCGGGGTGGGAGCTGGGCTCCTGACGTCACTGTGTCCTCCCCGCAGAGCCGGTGAAGGACACTTATGTCATGTTCCCACAGAACGGTCAGTGACTGCCCTGGCTTAGCCTGGTCCATCCCTGTCTGTCTCCTGGCGGGATGTCTGTGGTGGGTTGGGGAGGGGTGGTCGCTTCAGCTCATCAGTTATGGGGGATCACTGTTTTTCCCTTACATCTCACTAATGTTTTTCTCTCTCTCATCTCTCCGTCCTCAGCTAAGCATGGATTCAAGGTAAGAGATATCTCGAGATAGGGTCTGGGCACCTTGACTTCTGGGTCTGATAGAGAAGGGAGCTTGAGTTCCAAAATCCTGGGTCTGAATGGGAAGGGAATTGGAGCCAGACAGAATAGCTCATGCCTGTAATCTCAGTACTTTGGGAGGTCAAGGCAGGAGGATTGCTTGAGCCCAGGAGTTTGAGACCAGCCTGGGCAACATGGCAAAACCCATCCCTACAAAAAGTACAAAAAAATTAGCCGGGCACACCAGTGCATACCCATAGTCCCAGCTACTCCGGAGGCTGAGGTAGGAGGATTGCTTGAGCCTGAGAGGCAGAGGTTGCAATGAGCTGAGGTCGAGCTACTGCACTCTAGCCTGGGTGACAGTGAGACTCTGTCTCCAATAAATAAATAAAAATTTTAAAAGAAAAATAAAAAAATTTTTTTTTGATTGAGCCAGCCACAGTGGCTCACACCTGTAATCCCAGCACTTTGGGAGGCCGAGGCTGGTGGATCACCTGAGGTCAGGAATTTGAGACCAACCCGGCCGACAAGGAGAAACCCCGTCTCTACTAAAAATACAAAAATTAGCTGGGCATGGTGGCAGCCACCTGTAATCCCAGCTACTCAGAAGGCTGAGGCAGGAGAATTGCTTGAAGCTGGGAGGTAGAGGTTGCAGTGAGCCGAGATCGAGCCACTGCACTCCAGCCTGGGTGACAGAGCGAGACTCTGTCTCAAAAAAAAATAAAAAATAAAAAATAAATTAGCCGGGCGTGGTGGCAAGTGCCTGTAGTCCCAGCTACTTGGAGGCTGAGGCAGGAGAATGGCATGGACCTGGGAGGCGGAGCTTGCAGTGAGCCAAGTTCTCGCCATTGCACTCCAGCCTGGGCAACAGAGAGACTCTGTCTCAAAAAGAAAAAAAAAAATTTAAAAAATTGTCCAGCCTGGATGACAGAGCAAATAAATAAATAAATAAAATAAAATAAATAAATAAACAAAACTTAAAAACAAAAGAAAAAAAAATTGGCCAGGTATGATGGCACACACCTGTAGTCCCAGCTACTCAGGAGGCTGAGGTGGGAGGATTGCTTGGACCCAGGAGGTCGAAGCTGCAGTGAGCTATGATCGCACCATTGCACTTCAGCCTGGGCAACAGAGTAAGACCCTGTCTAAAAAAAAAAAAAAGCATGGCCGGGCGCGGTGGCTCAAGCCTGTAATCCCAGCACTTTGGGAGGCCGAGATGGGCGGATCACAAGGTCAGGAGATCGAGACCATCCTGGCTAACACGGTGAAACCCCGTCTCTACTAAGAAATACAAAAAATAGCCGGGCGAGGTGGCAGCGCCTGTAGTCCCAGCTACTCGGGAGGCTGAGGCCGGAGAATGGCGTGAACCCGGGAGGCGGAGCTTGCAGTGAGCTGAGATCCAGCCGCTGCACTCCAGCCTGGGCTACAGAGCGAGACTCCGTCTCAAAAAAAAAAAAAAAAAAAAAAGCAAAATCCGGGCATAGTGGCTCACGCCTGTAATCCTAGCACTTTGGGAGGCTGAGGCAGATGGATCACTTGAGGTCAAGAGTTTGCAACCAGCCTGGCCAACATGGTGAAACCCCATCTCTACTAAAAATACAAATACTAGCCAGACATTGTGGCAGGCGCCTGTAATCCCAGCTACTCAGGAGGCTGAGGCGGGGGAATCGCTTGAACCTGGGAGGCGAAGGTTGCAGTGAGCAGAGACGGCACCATGGCACTCCAGGCTGGGTGACAGAGCGAGACTCCATCTCAAAACAAACACACAGGCCGGGCACGGTGGCTCAAGCCTGTAATCCCAGCACTTTGGGAGGCCGAGACGGGCGGATCACGAGGTCAGGAGTTCGAGACCATCCTGGCTAACACAGTGAAACCCCGTCTCTACTAAAAAATACAAAAAACTAGCCGGGCGAGGTGGCGGGCGCCTGTAGTCCCGGCTACTCGGGAGGCTGAGGCAGGAGAATGGCGTAAAAACCCGGGAGGCAGAGCTTGCAGTGAGCTGAGATCCGGCCACTGCACTCCAGCCTGGGCGACACAGCGAGACTCTGTCTCAAAAAAAAAAAAAAACAAACACACACAAATGAAGGGAATTGGGGCTTGGGGTCCTCTACGTGAGGGAGGAGTCTCGGCTTTTGCCTTCCATCGCTTTCCCTCCTTCACAGCATGCTGGCAGCGAAGGTGAACTCTACCCCTCAGAATCTCAGCCAGCAGTTTCAGGCTCTGGACCGCCTGAGGACCTAGAGGATGCTGGACCTCCAACACTGGACCCCTCTGGGACCTCAATCACTGAAGAAATCCTGGAACTGCTGAATCAGCGAGGCCTTCGAGATCCAGGGGTGAGCTGGCTGTCCCATCATGGTGTCCTTGGGCCTCTGGGTGTGGGCACACAGACCAGGGACCAGGTAGGCCAGCCCATGCGCATACCTTTTTTTTTTTTTGAGATGGAGTCTTGCTCTGTTGCCCAGGCTGGAGTGCAGTGGCGCGATCTCAGCTCACTGCAAGCTCTGCCTCCCAGGTTCAAACGATTCTCCTGCCTCAACCTCCTGAGTAGCTGGGACTACAGGTGCCTGCCACCATGCCCGGCTAATTTTTTTTTTTTTTTCTGTATTTTTAGTAGAGACAGGGTTTCACCGTGTTGGCCAGGCTGGTCTTGAACTCCTGACCTCAAGTGACCCGCCCACCTTGGCCTCCAAAAATGCTGAGATTACAGGCATGAGCCACCGTGCCCGGCCACCATGCTGATACCTTTGGCTTCTTCTCCTGTGCCCACTGTAGCCATCCACACATGACATTCCCAAGTTTTCCGGAGACTCCCAGGTGCCTGGCGACAGCGACACCCTCACATTCCAAGCCCTGCCCAGCCGGGACTCTTCTGAAGAGGAGGAGGAGGAGGAGGAGGAAGGACTGGAGATGGATGAACGGGGGCCTTCCCCACTCCATGTCCTGGAGGGGCTTGAAAGTTCCAGTGCAGCTGAAATGCCCAACATTCCCTGCCTTACCAAAATTCCTGACATGTCCAACCTTCCTGAAATTCCCAGCCGCTGTGAAATTCCCGAAGGTCCCCTCCTTCCTAGTCTCTCTGACATTTCTGGTGTTTTTGAGATGCCCTGCCTTCCAGCCATGCCTAGTGTCCCCGACACCCCCAGTCTTTCTAGCACTCCCACCCTCCCCTGTGACTCCTGGCTCCAGGGGCCTCTGCAGGAACCAGTTGAGGCTCCAGCCACCAGAAGAGAACTGTTCTCTGGAAGCAATCCTGGGAAACTGGGAGAGTCGCCCTCAGGAGGCAAGGCAGGGCCAGAGGAGGATGAAGAAGGGGTATCATTCCCAGACTTCCAGCCCCAGGATGTCACCCAACATCAGGGATTCCCAGATGAGCTGGCATTCCGCTCTTGCTCAGAAATCCGGAGTGCCTGGCAGGCATTGGAGCAGGGGCAGCTGGCCCGGCCGGGCTTCCCAGAGCCACTGCTGATCCTGGAGGATTCAGATCTGGGTGGAGACAGCGGGAGTGGGAAGGCTGGAGCCCCGAGTTCGGAAAGGACAGCATCCCGAGTGCGAGAGCTGGCCCGGCTTTACAGTGAGCGGATCCAGCAGATGCAGCGGGCGGAGACTCGGGCATCAGCCAATGCCCCCCGCCGCCGGCCTCGGGTTCTGGCCCAACCCCAGCCGTCCCCCTGTCTGCCCCAGGAGCAGGTGGAGCCAGGTGAGGTCTGGGTACGTGGTTGGCAGAGGTGGTCCCCGCTGGGGTAGTGGTCCTGACTTGATCCTCTTTTTGCATTCAGGGCTCCTGCCTGCCTTTGGACACGTGCTGGTGTGTGAGTTGGCCTTCCCGCTGACATGTGCCCAGGAGTCTGTCCCCCTGGGTCCTGCTGCCTGGGTTCAAGCTGCCATACCTTTGTCGAAGCAGGGAGGCAGCCCAGATAGCCAGGGTCTACATGTTTCAAATTTGCCTAAGCAAGACCATCCAGGCATCCACGTTTCAGCTGCTATCCTGCCTGAACAAGGAGGTTCCCAGCATGTCCAGGCTCCAGCCGCTACACCTTTGCCCAAGCAGGAATGCCCCCTACACCTCCAGGTGCCAGCTCTTACAACTTTCCCTGATCCAGGCTACCCGGAAACCCAAGTTCCAGCTACCACTCCTTTGCCCCAGCATAGAAGTCACGTGGCTATACCAGCTCCATCCACTGCCTTTTGTCCTGAGCAGGGACACTGTGTGGACATCCACGTTCCCACCACTCCAGCTTTGCCCAAGGAGATTTGTTCTGATTTCACAGTTTCAGCCACCACTCCTGTGCCCAAGCAAGAAGGTCACCTAGACAGCGAGAGCTCAACCAATATCCCACTAACAAAGCAAGGAGGTTCCAGGGATGTTCCAGGCCCAGACCCTGTCTGCAGTCAACCCATCCTGCCTTTGTCTTTGCATGGAAGCAGCCTGGACCCCCAGGGCCCAGGCGACACCCCACCGCCCTTGCCATGTTATCTCCCAGACCTTCAGATTCCAGGCACCTCACCTTTGCCTGCACACGGAAGCCACCTAGACCATCGGATCCCAGCCAACGCCCCACTGTCTCTGTCCCAGGACCTCCCAGACACTCGGGTTCCAGCTACCACACCTTTGCCCCTGCCACAAGGCCTCACAGACATCTGGGTCCAAGCCCTCCCAACTTCACCCAAGCAGGGAAGCCTCCCAGACATCCAGGGTCCAGCGGCTACACCTCCACTTCAGGAGCCAAGCCTTACAGACACACAGGTCCAAAAACTCACACCTTTATTGGAGCAGAAGAGCCTCACAGATGCCCATGATCCAGCTACCACACCTTTACCTGAGAGAGGAGGCTCTCTAGACATTCCGGGCCTCTTACCCACCCCATTTCAGACCACCATGGTTTTGTCCAACCCAGGAGGCTCCTTAGCCTCTCATGTTGCCAGGTTGGAGTCTTCAGACTTGACCCCACCTCATAGTCCCCCACCTTCCAGCCGTCAGCTCCTGGGCCCCAATGCAGCTGCCCTCTCCAGATACCTGGCAGCCTCATATATCAGCCAGAGCCTGGCTCGGCGGCAGGGGCCTGGGGGAGGGGCCCCCGCAGCCTCCCGGGGCTCCTGGTCCTCCTCTGCTCCCACGTCACGGGCATCTTCACCGCCCCCCCAGCCCCAGCCACCACCTCCCCCAGCCAGGCGGCTCAGCTATGCCACGACGGTTAATATCCACGTGGGTGGGGGTGGGCGGCTGCGGCCAGCCAAGGCCCAGGTCCGGTTGAACCACCCTGCTCTCTTGGCCTCCACACAGGAATCTATGGGCCTTCGCAGGGCCCAGGGGGCTCCTGATGCCCGCTTCCATATGTGAGCCAGGACATGAGACTTCCCCAAAGCAAGGACTTCAGCCAGATGCCACAGACCCTCAGAACTTGACCCGGAAGTCCAGACACTGAACGCAGGCCTCAAAACTGCTGCGGCTTTCCAGCTCCTGGTTTCTGTGTCGGCGAATGGCCCTTCTTGCCTTGATCCACAGCGATGGGGAAGGGAATGTCATGAATGTTTTGTTAATACTGATTGTTTCATGCGATGATGTGTATTCTCCCATTCTGGAGGCTGTGGGGGATGACGACAATGAATGGGAAGGTCTAACACAGAACAAATCAGTGGTTCTGAACACTTGGGGAATCTCAGACTCCTTTGAGAATTATTGGAAAATGGATCCACTATAATTTGGAGTGTGATTTCAGCAGGTGTGTGAACTGCTTGACGCCCATTCAGGAAAGCCAAGTTAAGAAGCTCTGCTTCAAGTAGACCCTAGAAATCCATTCCCTTGGCAATTTATACAGTTAACGTCTCCCACCATCCGTTCATCTCACCCACCCTGCCATCTCCACCTGTCCATCCAGCTGTTGCTCCATCTAACGTTCCCTCTCCATCTACCCATCTTCAGTCCCTCATCTCACCTCTCTACCTTGCTTATCCAACTGTCTGCCCTCTTCACCCACCCATCCCTTTATCATTCTACCCCCATCTGGCATTCCATCCCTCCATCCATTTATCCACCATCCCACTTACCCATCTTCCCCAGCCAGCACTCCATCCATCCATCTCTCCCTCCATATTTCCATCTGTGTCCATTCACCCACTCATTTTGCCATCCATACATATTCACCCAGCCATCTCCCAGTCCATCGACATACCCATCCCTCCATCACTAGACTCTTCTGGGTCTTAGTACTATGACACTTCAGAGACAATTCCATGCTGATACAGGGGAGATCAATTTTGGGGTTCTGGAATAAGTCTGTCCCACATCTGTCTTGATTTCCCTTGGCATCCTCACCACCAGTTCCTCATGAATATCCCGGTTCTTGTGCCCACTCACATACCTCAGATCCCTTCACTCCTCCCCCCAGTTGGCAGCCTCCACAATTCATCCACATGCTCCCTCCCCCAGCAAAATAATTCAGGTCGTGGAGACAAAAGGCTTTTATGTTAGGTTCTGTCTGCCCCCTTGTTCCAGCAGTGGTATGCCCAGGGAGAGGCACAATTTAAGCAGTGTCTTTGGTGCTGATATTAGCTGCTTTCATCAAATACTTAGCATCTTGTGCTTTAGCACATTATTTATGTAAGCTCCCCTGGGATTCTCTAACGCACCCTGGTGTCCTGGCTATGAATTCAAGTCCCATCTTTACTGATTTGGTGTGGGTCCTGCCTCTGAGCCGGTTTTCTCATCTACAAAATGAACACAACGGTACTTCCCTCCTGGGATCATTGAAAGATTTAGGGAGCGTATCCTCCCACTTCCCAAATATGTTTGAACCTCTGACTTGCTTGGGAGCATCATTCAAATCACAGATCTAGTCCTGACTGACTGAATCAGGACCCCCAGGGCAGGAGGAGCTTGGGAATCTGATTTTTTTTTTTTTTTTTTTTTTTTTTGAGATAGAGTCTCACTCTGTCACCCGGGCTTGAGTGCAATAGCGCAATCTTGGCTCATTGCAACCTCCACCTGCTGGGTTCAAGCAATTCTCATGCCTCGGCTTCCCGATTACAGGCATGCACCACCATGCTCAGATAATTTTTGTAATTTTAGTAAAGACAGGGTTTCGCCATGTTGGCCCAGGCTGGTCTCAAACTCCTGACCTCAAGTGATCCGCCCACCTTGGCCTCCCAAAGTGCTGGCATTACAGGCATGAGCTATCATGCCTGGCTGGGAATCTGATTTTTTTTTTTTTTTTTAAACAGAGTTTCCCTCTTGTTGCCCAGGTTGGAGTGCAATAGCATGATCTCAGCTCACTGCAACCTCTGCCTCCCGGGTTCAAGTGATTCTCCCACCTCAGCTTCCCAAGTAGCTGGGATTACAGGCGGCCACCACTACGCCCAGCTAATTTTTGTATTTTGTAGTAGAGACGGGGTTTCGCCATATTGGCCAGGCCATAGTGGTCTTGGAACATAGTGGTCTTGAACTCGACCTCAGGTGATCCGCCTGCCTTGGCCTCCCAAAGTGCTGGGATTACAGGCGTGAGCCACCACACTCTGCCCAGGAATCTGAATTTTCAGCAATCAGTTAACAGCAAATAAGCTGCAATTTACTGGATACTAAGCACATACTATGAGCATTACAGCCACTTTATATAAGCTCGTTCACTGTCCTCATAACATCCCTAATATGCAAGTAAGCATGTTTTTTAATCCTCAGTCTGTGCCTGCCTCAGTGAGGAAATTGAGGCAGGCACAGAGAGGCTAAGGGATTTGCCTAGTCACACAGCTAGGAAGGTGCAGCACTGAAACTTGAATCCACACAGCTTTGCTCAAGTCTGCCATTAAATTTGCTTGTCCTGGCCAGGTGCGGTGGCTTATGCCTGTAATCCCAACAGTTTGTGAGGCCGAGGCAGGTGGATCACTTGAGGTGAGTTTGAGACCACACCAGCCTGGCCAACATAGTGAAATCCCGTCTCTACTAAAAATACAAAAAGCCAGGCGTGGTAGACGCCTGTAATCCCAGCTACTCATGAGGCTGAGGCAGGAGAATCACTTGAACCTGGGAAGTGGAGGTTGCAGTGAACTGAGATTGCGCCACTGGACTCCGGCCTGGGAGACAAGCAAAACTCTGTCTCAAAAAAATAAAACAGGCCGGGCGCGGTGCCTCAAGCCTGTAATCCCAGCACTTTGGGAGGCCGAGACGGGCGGATCACGAGGTCAGGAGATCGAGACCATCCTGGCTAACACGGTGAAACCCCGTCTCTACTAAAAAATACAAAAAACTAGCCGGGCGAGGTGGCGGGCGCCTGTAGTCCCAGCTACTCGGGAGGCTGAGGCAGGAGAATGGCGTAAACCCGGGAGGCGGAGCTTGCAGTGAGCTGAGATCCGACCACTGCACTCCAGCCTGGGCGACAGAGCGAGACTCCGTCTCAAAAACAATAAATAAATAAAAATAAACAAATAAAATACCCATAAATGTGCCTGTCCTGTGCCAGGTGCTGTTCTTGCCAGTGGGGATACAAGAGAGAACACTGCCTTGCCAGCATGAGGCTTGTGGCCTGGTGCTGTGCACGCCTCAGGGGATTCTGATAATTAGCTGAGTACAGTTGCCAGCACAGGGCCTGGCTCAATAAATATTAGCTGCTGGCTTCTGCTCACTTACTGTTTATTGACTGGCTACTGTACACCAGGGCCGGGGCTGTGTCCTGGGGGCCCTGGGGCGACAGAGGTGAACTCCTTAGCCTGGAATGATCCACTCCACTGCAGCCTCCCCAAGGTCAGGACCGCAGCAGCCGATGCTCCCCTCCTCCGCCCCAGCTGCACATTCCCGGCTGAAGGAAGTTCTCAGCCTGGCTTGGGCTTCCAGCGGCGTCGGAATTCCCGGTATTCGAGGAGGCAGGGAGGGAGAAGGGGCCTGTCTACTCCAAGGCCTGGAGCTGGGAAGGAGAGGCAAGCCCCTTTCCAGTCCAGATGTGTCCCAGCTGTGCCTCTGGGAAAGAGCCAGGAGCCTCAATAAGGGGGTCTCTGGACCCCCCGGGAAAACCATGGGCGCCAGGCTTGCCTCCGCCCCTCCTCCTGGTGTCTGTGAATTCCATTCCTCCCTCCCGCCCAACTCCTACTGCTGCTTCTCGGCCCCAGCTCCGTCACCTCCTCAGGAATACCTTTCCTGCTGGCCTACCTTGGTTCTGAGGCCAGTCCGCATCAGAGCTACAGCTAAATCAGGCTCCGAAAGGATAAGAATGGTGCCCGCTGTCCTCTCCGGGACATTTAGGTCAATGCCAGCTAAACCTAGTTAACCCAAGTTAACTCTGGCTGCAACGCAAAACTTGGCGAGCTGCAAAACATTTTGCCCCTAGGGTAGCTTTCTCATCCTGTATCACCAATCTCGCAGGGATGTGGACACCTCCAACAACCCGATGCTCCATGAACCCCACTCCTTTCCTTTACTTTCTTTCTTTCTTTTTTTTTTTTTTTTTGAGGAGGAGTCTTACTCTGTCACCCAGAGCTGGACTGCAGTGGCGCAATGTCGGCTCACTGCAACATCTACCTCCTGGATTCAAGCGATTCTCCTGCCTCAGCCTCCAGAGTAGCTGGGACTACAGGCACCCGCCACCACGCCCGGCTTTTTTTTCTTTGTAATTTTTAGTAGAGACCAGGTTTCGCCATGTTGGCAAGGCTGATCTCGAACTCCTGACCTCAGGTAATCCACCTGCCTTGGCCTCCCAAAGTGCTGGAATTACAGACGTGAGCGACCGGGCCCGGCCCCCCACTCCTTTTACGTATCCTGTGTCAGTGCTGTCCCATACAACCTTCCTGGATGATGGAAATGTTCTAATTTGTGCAGCCCCCCTTAGTAGCCATACATAGCTTCTGAGCACTGGCTACTGTATCGACTAGGGCAGGTACATAGAAAATGAGCAACAGGACAAAAAATCTCGAGTTGTTAAACGTTGCCCCTGAGCATTTAAGTGCGGGACCTCCCTATTGCCTGCAGAGGCTGGAACTAGGAAGTAGAGATTGCTGCGCTCCCCAAACAATGAAGTTCACTAGCTTCCTATGAGTCATTAGCCACTCAACTAAGCTCTCACTTAACGTCATCAATAGATTCTTGGAAACTGTGACCTTAAGCGAAAGGACGTATAAGGAAACCAATTTGTTTAAAGGACTGTTATTACAGGATCTGCTTTGTTTTGCTTAAGTCCATTTCCGAGCACCTATCCAAGACGCTGAGGATGCACTGTGCTTTGAAGCCCAACTCCTCTTCCAGCACCGGCAGCAACCCTTGCGTCATCTGTGACTCCTTGGGAGGGGTAAGAGGGCTGTGGTCCCTCAGTGGCCCATGATGAGCACATGGCCCGCCACAGGTGTTCAAGGGAAGCGAATGAACAAGTTGAGGTGATAGGCACCCGAAAATAACTCACCACACTGTAATCCCAGCACTTTGGGAGGCCGAGACGGGCGGATCACGAGGTCAGGAGATTGAGACCATCCTGGATAACACAGTGAAACCCCGTCTCTACTAAAAATTACCAAAAAAACTAGCTGGGCGAGGCTGCGGGCGCCTGTAGTCCCAGCTACTCGGGAGGCTGAGGCAGAATGGCGTAAATCAGGGAGGCGGAGCTTGCAGTGAGCTGACATCCGGCCACTGCACTCCAGCCTGGGTGACAGAGCGAGACTCCGTCTCAAAAAATAAAAAAATAAAAAAATAACTCACCACAGACATGGTCTCCCTGACTACTCTTCCTACCGGCCAGCAGCCCCTGGTTCCCCTCAAGGAGCCCACGTGACTCCTCCAGGCTGTCAGGCACCACCTGAGTCCCACAGCCTTCTGTGCTTTTCCCACAAGCGGCCACCCTGACTCCTTAGCTCCTCATATTGAGGGGCCACAGGGTAGAGATGGGGCCTCTTGAGCAGATTTGTGACAACCTAAACTGGTAGTCAAGAACCTGGGCTCCGGAGATCGAGACCATCCTGGCTAGCACAGTGAAACCCCGTCTCTACTAAAAAATACAAAAAACTAGCCGGGCGAGGTGGCGGGCGCCTGTAGTCCCAGCTACTCGGGAGGCTGAGGCAGGAGAATGGCGTAAACCTGGGAGGCAGAGCTTGCAGTGAGCTGAGATCTGGCCACTGCACTCCAGCCTGGGCGACAGAGCGAGACTCCGTCTCAAAAAAAAAAAAAAAAAAAGAACCTGGGCTCCAGGTTGGGCGTGGTGGCTCACGCCTGTTAATCCCAGCACTTTGAGAGGCCAAGGCAGGAGGATCACCTGAGGTCAGGAGTTCAAGACCAGCCTGGATACCATAGTGAAACCCTTGTCTCTACTAAAAATACAAAAATCAGTCAGGCGTGGTGGTGCTCGCTTGTAGTCCCGGCTACACGGGAGGCTGAGGCAGGAGAATTGCTTGAACCTGGGAGGCGGAGGTTGCAGTGAGCTGAGATCACGCCATTATACTCCGGCCTGGGCGACAAGAGCAAAACTCCATCTCAAAAAAATAAAAATAAATAAAAAAATAAAGAAAAAAAGAACCTGGGCTCTTCTACAGCCCAGTTGCCTGTCCAAAATGCCACTTTGGGCCTGGCATGGTAGCTCATGCCTGTAATCCCAGCACTTTGGGAGGCTGAGGCGGAGCTGAGGCGGGAGGATCACTTGAAGATAGGAGTTTGAGACCAGCCTTACCAACATAGTGAAACCCCATCTCTACTAAAAATACAAAAATTAGGCCGGGCGCGGTGGCTGACACCTGTAATCCCAGCACTTCAGGAGGCCAAGGCGGTCAGATCCCAAAGTCAGGAGTTAGAGATCAGCCTAGCCAACATGGAGAAACCAACATAGTGAAACCTCGTCTCTACTAAAAATACAAAAATTAGGCTGGGCGCAGTGGCTGACACCTGTAATCCCAGCATTTTGGGAGGCCAAGGCGGTCAGATCCCAAGGTCAGGAGTTAGAGACCAGCCTAGCCAACATGGATAAACCAACATAGTGAAACTCCATCTCTACTAAAAATACAAAAATTAGCCGGGTGCGGTGGCATGTGCCTGTAGTCCCTGCTACTCGGGAGGTTGAGGCAGGAGAGTCACTTGAACCCAGGAGGCAGAGGTTGCAGTGAGCCAAGATGGCACCAACGCATCCCAACCTGGGCAGCCTTGGTGAGGGAGACTGTCTCAAAAAAAACAAAAACAAAACACAAAACACAAAAACTGGCCTGCACGGTGGTTCATGTCTGTAATCCCAACACTTTGGGAAGCCGAGGTGGGCAGATCACAAGGTCAAGAGATTGAGACCATCCTGGCCAACATGGTGGAACCCCGTCTCTACTAAAAATACAAAAATTCGCTGGGCATGGTGGCACATGCCTGTAGTCCCAGCTACTCAGGAGGCTGAGGGAGAATCGCTTGAACCAGGGAGGTGGAGGTTGCAGTAAGCCAAGATCTCACTACTCCAGCCTGGCAACAGAGCGAGACTCCGTTTCAAAAAAAAAAAAAAAGCCACTTTGACTTTTTACTGTGTCCTTGGGCAAGCAACTTCCTGGTTCTACTTTCCTGTTCTACAAAATGAGAAAACCTAAAGGTGACTTTGTCTACAAGCTACTTTTTACTTCTATACGTTCCCTGTTTACCAGTGCTGTTCCCCAGAACTTTCTGCAGTGACAGAAATGTTCTATGATCCCTGTAGCCTGGTACAGTGGACTCGTGGTAGCAGCTGAGAACTCATTGCATGCTGCCTCTTATTACACAGTAGTCATCAACAGACCAAGTCCCTAGATCCCCATAGAGAAAGCTGCCAGCCCAGCACGGTGGCTCATGCCTGTAATCCCACTACTTTTGGGAGGCCGAGGCGGGCAGATCACCTGAGGTCAGGAATTTGAGACCAGCCTTGCCAACATGGTGAAACCCTGACTCTACTAAAAAAATACAAAAAAATTAGCTGGGCATGGTGGCAGGCACCTGTTTAAGCAAATCTCTGAATCAGCCTCCCAAGTAGCTGGATTACAGGCATCCACCACCACACCCAGCAAATCATTGTATTTTTTTTTTTTTTGAGACGGAGTCTCGCTCTGTCGCCCAGGCTGGAGTGCGGTGGCCGGATCTCAGCTCACTGCAAGCTCCACCTCCCGGGTTCCCGCCATTCTCCTGCCTCAGCCTCCCGAGTAGCTGGGACTACAGGCGCCCGCCACCTCGCCCGGCTAATTTTTTGTATTTTTTTAGTAGAGACGGGGTTTCACTGTGTTAGCCAGGATGGTCTCGATCTCCTGACCTCGTGATCCGCCCGTCTCGGCCTCCCAAAGTGCTGGGATTACAGGCTTGAGCCACCGCGCCCGGCGAATCTTTGTATTTCTATTAGAGATGGGGTTTTACCACCTTGGCCAGGCTGGTCTCAAACTCCTGACCTTGTGGTGATCCACCAGCCTTGGCCTCTCAGAGGGATTACAGTTGTGAGCCACCCCACTGGGCTCTCCTTGTTTCCTTTGTATTAAAGATCATTGGCTAGGCATGGTAGCTTGTACCTGTAACTTGGGGGTACATTGGGAAGCTGAGGCAGCAGGACTGCCTGAGCTCAGATGACCAGGCCTGAGCAACAGTGAGACCTGTCTACAAAAACAAAAATTCAGCTGGGCATGGTGGCTCTTGCCTATAATTCCAGCACTTTGGGAGGCCCAGGAAGGTGGATCACTTGAGGTCAGGAGTTTGAGACCAGCCTGACCAAATATAGTGAAACCCATGGATACCTGTAATCCAAGATATTTGGGGCCGGGCACAGTGGCTCAAGCCTGTAATCTCAGCACTTTGGGAGGCCGAGACGGGCGGATCACGAGGTTAGGAGATCGAGACCATCCTGGCGAACACGGTGAAACCCCGTCTCTACTAAAAAAAATACAAAAAACTAGCCGGGCGTGGTGGCGGCACCTGTAGTCCCAGCTACTCGGGAGGCTGAGTCAGGAGAATGGCGGGAACCCGGGGGGCGGAGCTTGCAGTGAGCTGAGATCCGGCCACTGCACTCCAGCCCGGGCGACAGAGCCAGACTCCGTCTCAAAAAAAAAAAAAAAAAAAAAAGATATTTGGGAGGCTGGGATTGAAAAAATAGACACCCACAAGGATGAGCCATATATCCACCAAGGTCTGCAGCCACCAATGGCCCAAACCACTCCCATCTCAGCTGTGCCTGCACACTGGACTCTACGGGAGGTACAGAGACAGAGACCCCTGCCTTCTGCCTCCACCCATCCACACCAAGCCCAGTGTGACCACTTCCGGGGAGGGCTAAAATCCAGACTGGCAAAAGGTCGAGGATGTTTACTGATTTCTGTCTGGTTAAACATCCGATACCAACACATAAGGCCACGCACAGTTCTTGAAACTTTAAAATCCCTCAAAAACTGTTTATTATACAGATGAATTTTGATAGTCATGATGGGCTTATCGGTAGGATTTCTGGTAGCGAGCACGGGCACCAGGACCTCCAAACTTTTTGGACTCGCAGCGACGAGGATCAGCTACCAGCAGGGTCCGGTCATACTGGATGAGGATGTCTTTGATCTCCTTCTTGGAAGCCTCATCCACATCTGGCAAGAAGAGTAGGGACGAAGATTTAGATAATCAGAGTTCTTGACGTGATCCCCACACACCCACCTACCTCATGGGAATGACCCATGCTCACTCACATTTCTGGTAATAGGCCACCAGGGCTTTGGAGATGGACTGACGGATAGCTGTGAGGAAGACACACATATAAAGGATACAGGAGTTCTGTGAAGGCCTCCCTCCCAGAGCCACCTCCCCTATGCGCCCAGTTCCTGGGACTCACCATAAATCTGGGCCACGTGACCACCACCCTTCACACGGACACGGATGTCCACACCAGCAAATCGCTCCTTGCCGAGAAGCAGAACTGGCTCCAGCAGCTAAAGGAACAGGGGGAATGAACAGGGATTTCAGTTACATGCTGGGCAACTTGGTCATCTCACTGGGCTTCTCCTTGTCTCTGTGGCTTCTGCCACCACTGGCCTCAAAGTACTAGTGGATGGGGCTCAGGGTGTCACTCCGAGCCCCCCTACAGAGAAAAGTAAAAGAAGCCAGATTATGAGACTGCTGAAGTGGCAGGAAACATAGGCAAGGTAAAGGGAACAAGATCTGGGCTCCCTCCTACTTGTGTACCTCCAGGACCTCAAACACCCTATCTCTAAGACTGGTTCTTAGAAGGCTGAACAGTAAGCAGCATACCAGTGGCTTCTGAAACTCCCAAGGGTGTTGCAAACAGTCGAAAGCCATCCCCTGGACTGTTCAGGTGCCTTTTCTATTTCCCACCTGAGCTCTCTGCCTTTTCTTTGAGCCTCACGGATTTCCAGAATTACAATACAATACAACCTGTCCCTGTCCCTAGACCTTTCCCAGCTAGCTCTAGGTCTTTTACCAGTGCCTCTGTCTGGATACTTTCTCTACCTGCTTTCAGCTCACAGGTCTCCTTCCCCAGTTCTGACCACTTTGGATCAGCTTCTGGTATTAGGCCCAGTCCTTCTCCCCAGCTAGGCTGGCAGGTCCATGAAGGAAGACCTGAAGTCATCTGGATTACTGCTATGTCCCCAAAACTCAACAGAGGATACACATACAAATCCTTCAAATAAAGTGACAGCCAATAATAACATTCAACATCTGCTATACAAAGGAATCTCAGAATTTTTATTAAATTCAAGGCCAGGCATGGTGATCACATCTGTAATCCCAGTCCAGGCAGAAGGATCACCTGAGATCAAGGACCAGCCTGGGCAACAAAGTGAGACACCATGTCTACAAAAAAAAATTTCTGAAATGAGGCAGGCATGGTGATGTGCCTGTAGTCTTGGCAACCGAGAGCCTGAGGTGGAAGGATCTTCAACTCAGGAATTCAAGGCTGAAGTTCATTAGGATTGTGCTACTGCATTCCAGGGAGAGTGACAGCAAGATACTGTTCTTAAAAAAAGAACCTCATATCTAAAAACAAAATTTTTTTTTAACTGACCCTGCAATGTACATATTCTTCCTTTTAAAAGTAGTAAACTTCAGAAGGGGCAGAAATCAGACTCTGGTTTCTTTCCATTCTGAGCCAAAGAAACTGAGAGTCCCAAACAGGGAACAGAAGAACCCCTTTCACAAGCAAGCATTTAAACAGACCCAAATTCGGCCGCGCGGCTCACCAGGCTGGTCAGGAGTTCTAGACCAGCCTGGCCGACATGGTGAAACCACGTCTCTCCTGAAAATACAAAAATTAGCCGGCCGTGGTGGTGTGCGCCTATAGTCCCAGCCACCCGGGAGGCTGAGGCAAGAGAATTGCTTGAACCCGGAGGGTGGAGGTTGCAGCGATCCGAGATCGTGCCACTGCACTCTCCAGCCTGGGCGACAGAGCGAGACTCCCTCTCAAAACAAATAAATAAATAGAATAAAAAATAATCAGACCCAAATTCAAGCTATTTCAATACTTACTGAGCACTTACAATGTCTAAACGCTGCTTTAGACGCTTGGGGTTTATCAGGATCAAAACATTGATCTTGGTGAAAATAAAGCTATGAAACTGGTGTTCCTCCACCCTTTGGGTCCCCCCGCATCCCAGTTAGATGAACTTCCTAACATTCCAGTTTTCAAAGCAACCCCTTAATCTTCAACACCCCCATCTCAGCTTTTACATCTTCTGAACCTCAAGCCCGGCTCTATTGCCAAATACCCCACTTTTATACAACCAATACAACTTCTAAACATCCCGCTGCTGATACCAGCCCCCTCAGCTTTCACGGGCTACTATATCTCCAAGAGTCCTCCATCCACCCAACGCCGGTGCCCGATGCCAGCACCTTGTATTGTAGCGTGCGCGGCTCAATCATCTCCAGGGGCCGCCCGTTCACCTTGATGAGACCATTGCCGCGTTTGCAGTGCGCCACCGCTGTGGCTGTCTTCTGTGGGATACAAGAGAGAGTGGCCCCGTGAGCTCGGGCTCCAGCTCCCATGTTGCCCCCTGTATTCCTGCCCACCGTCCTCTCCCAGACCCTGACCTTCTCCTTCCCCTCCCCTTCCCATCCGGCGTCTAGCTCACCTTGCGTCCGAAGACCTGCACCGACTGCAGCGGGCCCTTGGACGGCATGGCTGCGAGCGTGAAGGAGAGAACCTAACCGCGCGGCGCTGCAACCGGAAAAGGGAAGCTCGGGGCCACCCTGGCCGCTTTTCAGGGTCTGCGCAGGCGCCTTGAGCGCTGCGTCGCGACGGGAGAGAGCTTTACGGCTTCTGTTGCGGCTAAGGGGCGGGGCGTCTGATCAGCCGCGGGAAGGCCCTTAGGAGCACAGAGCGGGCGTGCACAGTGAGGCGGAAGTGGCGGGCTCTGTGGGCGGAAGGGGCGGGTCGTGGGAGTGTAGTGTGCGGATTGAAGAGAACGCTTCGTGAATGTGCTTCGCGTCTTCGGTAGTTGTCGATTGCCGCAGCTCTCCTTTGCGTTCTGGCTCTTTAATAATCTCCCTTCGTCCCTTCTTTAAATCTGTTCCCACCCTCCCACTACCTGTTAGCTTTCTCCCCTCTGGACTCTTCCCCGATTCCCCCGCATCAGATTCTTTCCTCTGGAATCTACTGCAAGAAATCTGGCTGGATTCTCAGATTCAGGACTTCCAGAATCCTGTCCTCCCTAGAATCCCCCTCCTTGGGGATCCTCTCCAGAATCCTTTCCCCCTCAGAGCCCCCTCCCCTCAGAATCTCCTTTTCACCAGAATTTTCTTCCTTTTTCAGTCTCCTCTTCCCAGAATGTTTCCCATCCTTCTCTCAGAAGGCCAACCCCAAATGTTCCTCTTAAGAGCGCTCAACTTAGACCCCCCTTTTCACTGAATCTCCCTCCATTCGGTCCTCGTCCCCTCAGTCACCCTTGCCAGAATCTTCCTTTTGTCAGGACCCAGTACCTCTGGAATCTCCCTCCTCCAGAATCTCCCTTTCCCGGCAAATCCCCCTTTCCCAGAAAATCACCCTTTCCCAGAAAGTCCCCCTTTCCCAGAACACCCCGCCCCGCAAATCCACAAAAACTTCTCTCTCAGAGACCCGTCCCTCAAAATCTACCTTTCTCCTGAATTTATTTCCCTTCCGAGACTCCTCTTCCCAGCAACTGCCTTCCCTGGAGTTTTACTCCCCTTAGAATTCCCCTCTCCTCAGAGACCCTCCCCCAATAATTCACCTCTTCTGTGTCCCAACCCTAGAATCTCCCCCCACCTTTTTTTTTTTTTTTTTTTTGAGACAGAGTTTCGCTCTTGTTGCCCAGGGTGGAGTGCAGTGGCGCAATCTCGTCTCACTGCAACCTCCGCCTCCCGGGTTCGAGAGATTCTCCTGCCTTAGCCTCCTGAGTAGCTGGAATTACAGGCATCCACCACCACACCTGGCTAATTTTTGTATTTTTAGTAGAGACGGGGTTTCACCATATTGGCCAGACTGGTCTCGAACTCCTGACCTCAAGTGATCCACTCATCTCAGCCTCCCAGAGTGTTGGGATTACAGGCGTGAGCCACAAGCCACCGCGTCCGGCCGAATCTTTTTTTTTTTTTTGAGACGGAGTCCTGCTTTGTCCCCCAGGCTGGAGTGCAGTGGCATGATCTCTGTTCACTGCAACCTCTGCTTTCCGGGTTAAAGTGATTCTCGTGCCTCAGCTTCTTGAGTAGCTGAGATTACAGGCATGTACCACCACGCCTGGCTAATTTTTGTAGTTTTAGTAGAGATGGGGTTTCACCATATTGGCCAGACTGGTCTCGAACTCCTGACCTCAAGTGATTCACTCATCTCAGCTTCCCAGAGTGCTGGGATTACAGGCATGAGCCACCGCGCCCGGCCCCTAGAATCTCTTTCTCCAGAATCTCCCAGTCATCTTTTTCCTCTCCCCCAAATCACCCTCCACTTAGGCCTCCTCCCCACAGAATTCTCCAACCCCACCTGAGGAACCCCAGGTTTGGGTTGTCCTCTGGCTGCCAGCAGATGTCCCTGCCTCTCTCCCTATAAAGATTCTCCCCAGCCCAGAGATTCCTCTCTCAGGGCTACAGGGAGCCCACAGTTGCCTCAGTTTCTCTGGCAGTACAGGGTCTGGGATCCAAGGTTCAAAAGGACGTGGTGGCACACTTTGCCAAAGAGGGTGGAGACAGGGAGACACTGGAGGGCAGGTCTGGGGCCAGAGGGAAAATCCAGCCTGGAGTCCAGCTTTAAAAGAGTGAGGCAGGAGAGGGGCTGTGAGGAGGGAGGAAGGAAGTCCCTAGAGTCTGACCTGGAGGGACACAGAGACAGCCGAGAGAAACGTAGGCACACGTGGAGAAGAAGAGAAAGATGAAAGGGCCAAGGGAGAAGAGGAAGAGAAAAGGGAGAGACCAGGACAGTCAAGAGATTGACCCCCAAAACAAGCCCAGTGACAGAGTTAGAGGCAGAGAGGCCAACCCTCAGACAAAAGAGATAAAGGCAGGCATGAAGTTTCCAAAATACTTGAGACAGAGGCCAGGTGCAGTGACTCACATCTATAATCCCAGGACTTTGGGAGGCCAAAACGGGAGGATCACTCAAGCCCAGGATTCAAGACCAGACTGGTCAACATGGTGAAACCACGCCTCTACTAAAAATACAAAAATCAGCTGGGCATGGTGGCAGGCACCCGTATCCCAGCTACAAGGGAGGCTGAGGCAGGAGAACCACTTGAACCCGGGAGGTGGAGGTTGCAGTGAGCTGAGATGGCACCACTGCACCCCAGTCTGGGTGACAGAGCAAGACTCTGTCTCAAAAATTAAATAAATGAAAAAGGAGAGCTGAGACCTCAAATATTCACCTAGACATAGATAAAGGCTAGCACAGGTGTTTTCCAATGAAGACAGAGGCAGACGAGAGGATGCACACACTCTAACTGTACTGTCTATTTTTTTTTTTTTTTTTCCTGAGATAGAGTCTCGCTGTGTCATCCAGGCTGGAGTGCAGTGGTGCAATCTGAGCTCACTGCAACCTCCGCCTCCCTGGTTCAAGCGATTCTCCTGCTTCAGATTCTGGAGTAGCTGAGATTACAGATTCTTCTGCTTCAGCCTCCTGAGTAGCCCAGATTACGGGCCTCTGCTACTACACTTGACCAATAATTTTTCCTTTTTTTTTTTTTTTTGAGACAGAGTCTCGTTCTGTCACCCAGGCTGGAGTGCAGTGGCGCGATCTCGGCTCACTGCAAGCTCTGCCTCCTGGGTTCACGCTATTCTCCTGCCTCAGCCTCCGGAGTAGCTGGGACTACAGGCACCCACCACCACGCCCAGCTAATTTTTTGTATTTTTAGTAGAGACGAGTTGCACTGTTTTAGCCAGGATGGTCTTGATCTCCTGACCTCATGATCCACCCACCTCGGCCTCCCAAAGTGCTGGGATTATAAGCGTGAGCCACTGTGCCTGGCCAATTTTTGTTTTTTTTTTGAGATGGAGTCTCGCTCTGTCGCCCAGACTGGAGGGCAGTGGCTTGATCTCAGCTCACTGCAACCTCTGTTTCCTGAGTTCAAGCAGTTCTGTGTCAGCCTCCCGAGTAGCTGGGATTACAGGCATGCACCACCATGCCCAGCTAATTTTTGTATTTTTTAGTAGAGACAGGGTTTCACCATGCTGGGCAGGCTGGTCTTGAACTCCTGACCTCAAGCTCACCTCAGCCTCCCAAGGTTCTGGGATTACAGGTGTGAGCCAAGGCTATTGGCCTAGCCTGCACTGTCTTAAGGGCCCGTTGGGTAGGGGAGTTCAGGTTCTCTGGTCTCTCCAGATTGATCTTCACACTCTTGCTAAGTCTTGTATCGTCCCTGAGCTTGGGAGTCAGAGAGCGCTGTGACCTAGGCCCTCCCGACTTTGGGGTCACCATCTTTCCCCAGCCTCTATGGGCACACTCCCTGAATTATCTGTGGCTTGGGTGGAACAATCGGGATAGGACGGCGGGGGGAGGTGGAGGGGGAGTTCCCCTCACCCACTTCAGTCCTCCAGTCTGCTCCACCTTCCTGTACCTCTGTCTTCCAGAACCCCAGGTCAAGCACCAGAGAATGTCTGGGAGTGAGCAAGGTGCCGGTGTTGCTTCTGTGGATCATCCTCCTGCTTGTACAGCCCTGGAGGGACCTAGGAATGCCCCTCTGCTGCAGGGAGCCTTTTTACTTCCTTGCAGCCCTCTGAAGATACTAGTGAGTGGGGAGCAGAGCCAGCAGACAGGGGTGGGCCAATTGACGGGGCGTGGTAGGGGGTGTGTTTGAGGAAGGGTCAGCCTCTTTCCCTCCAAGATCTGATTCTCCTCCTTACCCCTGAATTGTAGGGAAACAAAAATGATGACACCCTCTACACCCCAGATGATCTCCGGTGAGTACTGTATTTGCTTCTTTCTGCAGTTGGAGGTTTTGAGAGAATTCAGTGGTCTCCATGTGTGAGGGTAGCTGTGTGACCATATGAATATGTTGCAGGGAGGAGGTAGTGGGACTGTCTCCTGACCCAGCCCCTAGTCTCGACAGATATATCTTGGTCACCGCTGTCTCCAATACCTAGAATAGGGAGGCATATAATAACAAATGATGACTACAGCTACATGTAAATAGTGCTTACTCTGTGCCATATATTGGTTTAAATGCTTTAAGTATGTTAGCTTATTTACTCTTTACACCAATCCTATAAGATAGACACGACCGCCATGTATGGATGTGAACGTTGTACACTGAATAAGGATCCCACATCTACAAAGACGGTACTGTATTCACAGCCTGGACATTGTAGATTTGCATATTTGTCGGTTTCCAGCAGATGGCAGTAAAGTATCTTGTTCTGATAAAATCAAGCCTTAGAAGGTAGAAGGAACTTAAGGAAGGTCTTTTTCTTTTCTGTTTTTTTGAGACAGGGTCTTGCTCTGTCCCCCAGGCTGGAGTGCAGTGGCACAATCACAGCTCACTGCAGTCTCGACCTTTTAGACTCAACCAATCCTCCCACCTCAGCCTCGAGAGTAGCTGGGACCACATGTACGTGACATTATGAATGGCTAATTTTTTTTTTTTTTTGAGACGGAGTCTTGCTCTGTCACCAAGCTGGAGTGCAGTGGCGCAATCTCTGCTTGCTGCTACCTCTGCGTCCTGGGTTCAAGCGATTCTCCTGCCTCAGTCTCCCGAGTAGCTGGGACTACAGGCATGCGCCACCATGCCCAGCTAATTTTTGTATTTTTAGTAGAGACGGGTTTTCACCATGTTGGTCAGGATGATCTCAATCTCTTGATCTCATGATCCGCCTGCCTCGACCTCCCAAAGTGCTGGGATTACAAGTGTGAGCCACCATGCCCGACCTTTTTTTTTTTAGATATGGGGTGTCACTATGTTGCCCAGGCTGGTCTGGACACCTGGGCTTAAGTGATCCTCCTGCCTTGGCCTCTCAAAGAGCTGGGATTACAGGCAGGAGCCACTGTGCCCAGCTGAGTGTCTTTTTCTTTTCTTTTTTTTTTTTTTTTTTTTGAGACGGAGTCTCACGCTGTTGCCCAGGCTGGAGTGCAGTGGCGCTATCTCGGCTCACTGCAAGCTCCGCCTCCCAGGTTCCCGCCATTCTCCTGCCTCAGCCTCCTGAGTAGCTGGGACTACAGGCGCCCGCCACCGCGCCCGGCTAATTTTTTTGTTTGTATTTTTAGTAGAGACGGGGTTTCACTGTGGTCTCAATCTCCTGACCTTGTGATCCGCCCGCCTCGGCCTCCCAAAGTGCTGGGATTACAGGCTTGAGCCACCGCGCCCGGCCTCTTTTCTTTTCTTTTTTTTTTTTTTTTTGTACTTCTGTAGTTTTTTATTTTATTTTATTTTATTTATTTATTTATTATTATTATTATTATACTTTAAGTTCTAGGGTACATGTGCATAACGTGCAGGTTTGTTACATATGTATACTTGTGCCATGTTGCTGTGCTGCACCCATCAACTCGTCAGCACCCATCAACTCGTCATTTACATCAGGTATAACTCCCAATGCAATCCCTCCCCCCTCCCCCCTCCCCCCTGAGCATCTTTTTCTAACTTGCACATAAGTACAGTATGGCATAGTGTCAGCCCTTAAGGTTGGGATTATCCAGAGCCCTACTTACAAATGAGGAAACTGAGGCCCAGAGAAGTGAAGGGGTTTGTTCCAGGCCACAGATAAGAAACCTTGGGAGTGGGGACTTGGACTTATGCCCTTACCCATAGATACCAGGCCACTTTGTCCCCACTGTGTGTCCTGCTGAGACTCTAGGCTGCTTCAGGTTGGAGCTATCTGTGATTGGGTCTGAGCAGGGACCATCTGTGGGAACTGCTGTGTTGCAGCTACAGTACCTGCTGGATCCTCTGGGGTCCCAGCTGTGAGTGGCCAGCCAGGGCCGTTGCCGGCCCTATGAAGGACATCCCCAGAGACCTGTCCCCCTCCTTCTGGCCAAACTCCTGGAGTTACTACAGGGAGCTTGTGCTCAGCACCCTACCACAGCCTGAGCCTTGGAGGACATGGGCTCCCAGGTGCACCCAGAGAGGCTGGGTAGAGAGAGGGAGGGAATAGTCTTCAGCTCCAACTCCCAAACCCTAAGCCTTTTCTTCCCTCTAGGCCAGAGGACCCCACCTGGAGCCCTATGAGCCAAGGGGAAGAGGTAAGGAGGAGGAAAGTAAGGTAAGATCTTAAGTCTCTGAGCTCTTGCCCCACCTGCCCCCATTCTCACTGTCCTTTAGATACTCCCTCTTCTCTCTTCTTCCAGGAAGGGATAGAGAAGTACACAGGTGTTCTCTAACCTCATCCCTATCCCTTGAGGACAGGGAGGGTCCTGTGGCTCACATCCCTACATCCCTGGCTACAGATAATTACCACTTGAAGAACTTTGCTTTTTTTTTTTTTTTCCTGAGACGGAGTCTCGTTCTGTAGCTCAGGCTGGAGTGCAGTGGCGCGATCTCGGCTCACTGCAAGCTCCGCCTCCCGGGTTCACGCCATTCTCCTGCCTCAGCCTCCTAAGTAGCTGGGACTACAGGCGCCCGCCACCGCGTCCGGCTAATTTTTTTGTATTTTTAGTAGAGACGGGGTTTCACTGTGGTCTCGATCTCGTGACCTTGTGATCCGCCTGCCTCGGCCTCCCAAAGTGCTGGGATTACAGGCGTGAGCCACCGCGCCCGGCCTGCTTTTTTTTTCTTTTTGAGGCAGAGTCTTACTCTGTTGTCCAGGCTACAGTGCAGTGGCGCGGTCCTGAGTAACTGGGATTACTGGCATGCGCCACTACACCTGGCTAATTTTTGTATTTTTAGTGAAGATGGGGTTTCACAATGTTGGTCAGTTTGGTCTCGAACGCCTGACCCTGTGATCTGCCCGCCTCAGCCTCCCAAAGTGCTGGGATTACAGATGTGAGCCACCGCGCCCAGACCACCACTTGGAAAACTTTCAAGTAATACTGATGGCCAGACCCCAGCCCAGATAATTTGATAATTGGTCTCTGGTGGAGCCCGAGCATCTATATTATTATTGTTATTTAGAGACAGTGTTTCGCTATGCCGCACAGGCTGGACTCGGCATCTATCCATATATTTTTTTGAGACAGGGTCACACTCTGTCGCCCAGGCTGGAGTGCAGTGGCATGATCAAAACTCATTGCAGGCTTGATCTCTCAGGCTCAAGTGACTCTCCCACCTCAACTCCCCAAGTAGCTAGGGCTATAGGTGCATGCCACCAAACTCAGCTAATTTTTGTATTTTTTTGTAGAGATGGGGTTACCCTTTATTGCCCAGGCTAATCTTTTTTTTTTTTTTTTTTTTTTTTTTGAGGCGGAGTCTCGCTCTGTCTGTCGCCTAGGCTGGAGTGCAGCGGCCCCATCTCGGCTCACTGCAAGCTCCGCCTCCCGGGTTCACGCCATTCTCCTGCCTCAGCCTCCCAAGTAGCTGGGACTACAGGCGCCCGCCAACATGCCCGGCTAATTTCTTGTATTTTTAGTAGAGACGGGGTTTCACCGTATTAACCAGGATGGTCTCTATCTCCTGACCTCGTGATCCGCCCGCCTCGGCCTCCCAAAGTGCTGGGATTACAGGCGTGAGCCACCACACCCGGCCACACCAAGCTAATGTTAAACTCCTGGGCTCAAGTGATCCTCCCCCCTCAGCCTCCCAAAGTGCTGGCATTATAGGCATGAGCCACCACACCTGACCTTTTTTTGTTTTTTTGTTTTTTTTGAGACAGAGTCTCCTCTGTTACCCGGACTGGAGTGCACTGGCTAGCGGACTGGATGGCCACATTTCCATCACCCCAAAGCATTCCTTATCTCCCTTCCCAGTCAATTTCCATCTCCCTCTCCAGCCCCAGACATCCACTAATCTGCATTGTCTGCATTGGTTTTGCTTGCTCTGGAGTTTCATATGAATGGAATCATGCTGGATATCTCCTTTCACTCAGCTTCTTTTTAGTAGAGATGGGGTTTCACCGTGTTGGCCAGGCTGGTCTCGAACTCCTGACTTTGTGATCCACCCGCCTTGGCCTCTCAAAGTGCTGGGATTACTGGCGTGAGCCACCGCTCCCGGCCTTAATTTTTGTATGTTTCCAGTTTAGGGCAACTCTTTCTTTCTAAAATCTTCTGAAGTATTGTGATGTGCTACCAGAGTTGAGTTCAGAACTGTGGAGCCACCAAGGAAGAAACTTCCATAGGGGGGAAATGACTGTACCCTCTCTTTTCTGCAGGGAATGCCTTTCTGCAGCAGTGTCAACAGTGATTTTATTGTAGAATCCTATTTTCTTTTCTTCTTTTTTTTTTTTTTTTATTTTTTTGAGATGGAGTCTTGCTCTGTTGCCCAGGCTGGAGCCATCTTTGTTCACGGCAACCTCCACCTACCGGGTTCAAGAGATTCTCCTGCCTCAGCCTCCTGAGTAGTTAGAATTACAGGCGCATGCCACCACGCACGGCTTTTTTGTATTTTTAGTAGAGACGGAGTTTCACCATGTTGGCCGGACTGGTTTTGAACTCTTGACCTCAGGCAATCCGCCCGCCTCGGCCTCCCAACATGCTGAGATTACAGGCATGAGCCACCGCGCCCGACATAGGCTTCTGATTTTTAAAATTTCCTCTATCAGGTTAATTTTTTAATATTTGTTTTAATTTTTTTTTTTTTTTTTTTTTTTAAGAGACAGGGTCTCTATCACCCAGTCTGGAGTGCAGTGGTGCAGTCATAGCTCACTGAAGCCTCAACCTGGGTTCAAGTGATCCTCCTACCTTAGCCTTTGGAGTAGCAGGGACCACAGGTACAAGCCACCACACCACATTAAAAAAAAAACCCACACAAAAATTGGATACATGGGGTCTCAATTTGTTGCCCAGGCTGGTCTCAAATTCCTGGCTTCACGTGATCCTCCCGCCTCAGCCTCCCAAAGCGCTGGGATTACAGGGGAAGGTTCATTTTTCATCTCTCCATTACACCTGTCCACTCTGCCACCACTCGTCAGCTGTTATTACTAATAGATAAATTAGGCTTTAAATGAACTTAGGAAGCCTGGAAAGAGAAATAGGGACTTAGGCCGGGCGCGGCAGGTCACGCCTGTGATCTCAGCACTTTGGAAGGACTTGGCCAGAGGATAGCTTTTGAGTTTGAGTTTGAGGAGTTTGAGATCAGGCCGGGCAACAGCCCGACTCCACAAAAAAAAAAAAAAAAAAAAAAAAAAGAAAAGAAAAACAAGGGCTTTCACGGTCAGTCAGACTTGGCGAGGACGCTTGGGTCTGACGCTTTCCACCGAGTTTATTTTTCTGAGCTTCAGCGTTCTCTCCAACATGGGGATACGTATCTCCTGGGGATGCTTTAGAGGGCCTAGGAGATTAAGCCTGGTTTCTTTTTTTTTTTGTTGAGAGAGAGTCTCGCTTTGTCGCCCAGGCTGGAGTGCAGTGGCCGGATCTCAGCTCACTGCAAGCTCCGCCTCCCGGGTTCACGCCATTCTCCCGCCTCAGCCTCCCGAGTAGCTGGGACTACAGGCGCCCGCCACCTCGCCCGGCTAGGTTTTTGTATTTTTTAGTAGAGACGGGGTTTCACCGTGTTAGCCAGGATGGTCTCGATCTCCTGACCTTGTGATCCGCCCGTCTCGGCCTCCCAAAGTGCTGGGATTACAGGCTTGAGCCACCGCGCCCGGCCCAAGCCTGGTTTCTTTAATAGTTTGCTATTCGCTGATTCCCGGCCTCCTCGCGGCTTGGCCTACCGCGCTCGTGTTCTGGACTAACGAACAAACGGCTCACTCAATTCAAACACGAGTCCCAGCCTGGAAAAGGCCGAGTCGGCGGTTAAAAAAAAAACCTTTCCCCTCCCGACCCTCCGCAGATGTCGCCCCCTCACTCCGCCTAGGCTAGCCCTGCCTCTCTCAAGATGGCGACCTGGAAGTGCGTCGCCTGGGCCAGCCCCGGAAATCTCGTGTTAGGCGAGGCCAACGGATAGGTTCTCGCGAGAGGACCCGTCAGCCCCAGCCGGGCGTCGTGCGAACAGCAGCTGGTACCAAAGGCGGAGGTGGAGCCCGAGCGGTAAGTGCGTGTGCAGAGGTGGCAGTTCCGGGGGCCGCCGGAGGCCGAGGAGGTGTAGAGAACAGATTTGGAAACTGGGGAGGTCTAGCATGTGGCGTAGGAGGGGGTCCGCACTCCAGTTCGCAATTGCCAAAACAAGCCTGCCGGAAGCGCGCTAAGGGGTTTTCTTCTCCCAGGGAACCAGCGGGGAAACTGAGGCTTGGGGTGGCGAGCAGGACTGTGGGACGCGCTGAGGCTGCTGTCTTTCCCAGCAGCAGCGGAAGATGTCGGACAGCGAGGACAGCAACTTTTCCGAGGAGGAGGACAGCGAGCGCAGCAGTGACGGCGAGGAGGCCGAGGTCTGTGGCTGGGGCGCCGGGGGAGACATTGCACCTGGGGGCAGGACTCCGGGTAGAAAGCCCACTGTGGGAGGCTCGAGGGGTTCACAGCGGACTCTGGCTTCTGGGAACTCCCAGATTATCGCAAGAGATAGAGAATTAGGCAAGTCGAAGACAAGTAAGGGGACAGGTTCTGGAGGCGAGAAATATGTTAGGTCCAGTGAGATAACAGGTGATGTTTTTGAAGTTTACTCTGTGTGCATATAGTAAGCACTCAGCATTAGTTGTTTTTTTTTTTTGGTTACGTCTAGTCATTCCAGAAATTTATTTGTAGTGCCCACTACGTACCAGGTGCAATTCTTTGTCTTTGGGGTACACCAGTAAACAAAGCAGATTTTAAAAATGTCTGCCTTCGGGAATGTAAATAAATATAGCCAAGGAATGGACTATATAGTAAGCTAGAAGGTACTCTGGAGAAAAGGAGAACAGAAAAGGGGAATGGAGAGTCCTGGTTGCACTTGCAATAGGGTCATCAGCGTGACTTGTTGGAGGTGAGGGAGTGAGTCGTGGTTAGCTGGAAGTGGAGTATTCCAGTGAGGGGGACCAGCAGGTACAAAGATGGAAGTGTGTCTGCCGTGTTCAAGGATTAACGAGGATTTGAGAGGCCAAGCTGGGAGGTTCACTTGAGCCCAGAAGTTCGAGGGCAATCTCGGCAACATAGTGGGGCCCTGTCTCTACAAAAATATAAAAAAATTAGCTGAGGCCGGTCTTGGTGGCTCACACCTGTAATCTCAGCACTTTGGGAGGCCAAGGCAGTGGATCACATGAGGTCAGGAGTTCAAGACCAGTCTGGCCAACATGGTGAAACCCTGTCTCTACTAAAAATACAAAAAAATTAGCTGGGTTTGGTGCCGCCCACCTGTAATCCCAGCTGCTCAGGAGGCTGAGGCTGAGAATCGCTTGAACCAGGGAGATGGAGATTGTGGTGAGCTGAGATCGCGCCACTGCACTGCTGCCTGGGCGACAGAGCAAGACTCTGTCTTACAAAAATATTAGCTGAGCTTGGTGGCACGCTCCTGTAGTCCCAGTTACTTGGGAGGCCGAGGTGGGAAGATCACTTGAGCCATAAGGTGAAGGTGCAGTGAGCTGTGATGGTACCACTGCACTGCAGCCTGAGTGACAGAGTGAGACTTTGTCTCCCCACCACCGCCTAAAAAAAGGGGGTCCAGTTTGGTTGGATCAGAGTGAGTGCAACGAAGAATTTATGGGAGCCAGGTCATATAGGATCTTGAAAGCTGTGGTAAGGAATTTGGTTTTAACTGAGTAAAATGAAACCTCGAAAAAGTGTGAGCAAGTGAAGATATGATCTAATGTTTTGAAAGGATCACTCTGGCTTTGGGTCTCTTGAGTACTTCTGTTCCGGGAACCAAAAAACCAACATTTCCTGGGGCATTTCTGATTTCAAATGTTCTTTTATTTGCCATTATTCTTTTTTTTTTTTTTTGAGACAGCATCTCCATAGGTTGGCACAGGCTGGAGTGCATTGTCATGATCTCGGCCCACTGCAACCTCAGCCTCCCGAGTAGCTGGGATTACAGGCATCCACCACCACATCAGGCTAATTTTTGTATTTTTAGTAGAAATGAGGTTTCCCCATGTTGGCCAGGCTGGTTTTGAACTCCTGACCTCAGGTGATCCACCCTCCTTGGCCTCCCAGAGTGCTAGATTACAGGCGTGAGCCACTGCACCAAGCCCAGTATCCTCCTTTTAAACTTATTTTAGTTTTATTCGTTCGTTGAACAAATCAGTATTTCCATCTACTACTGTGTTCCACTTACTTCCCAGGTGTCTGGTAGGAAATCTTTACTTTTTTGGAGTTGACATTTAGTAGGCAGCAATCATAAACTAGTAAATAGGTGACAGGGTGATTATAGATCTCTTGTTTGATGCACAGAAACTTCAATTGGCTTTTTAAATAAGTTGCCAATGCTTGTGAGGGAGATTTATCATAAAGATTAAGATTTCTTGCTTTTTCTGGGAAAGTGGAAGGAGCTGGCACGCTGGGACCCAGGGTTGTTCTGCAGAGCAGCCGTTTGCTTGATGAGTGGCTGTCCTACTTACAGCTGGGAATTTTCTCCAGTTCCCAGGATATGTTAGTTGCCATTTATCATCTTGCTTGCCTCGTGGCAGAGTGAAGAAAAGGAAGAGATTTCACGTGGCTGTGTTCTGGAAATTGTTTGGTAGATGGAGAGTGCCATGTGTTTTGGGTGATTTGTCCCACTCATTTATGTTGCCTGCTTATCCTATGTGGACATTTGATTGCCAGTCTTTGTTGTGCCCTTTGGGGAGGTGCCTGGTAGTGAATAGTTGGAGAAATTGGGATGCTGTGGTGGGGGAGGGATGAGTGGGGGAGTGACAGGGAGGGCCTTTTCTCTAAGCTGTAGCACTGGATTCTTGGTCTCTGATTCATGGCTTGGAGACACTGCTTGTTGGTTAAAGTCTGGTGGAAATGAGACCAAGATCCCCAGTTCCATTTCCTGTCTGGGACATTCTCGTTTGCGCTGTACTAGTCTAATTTCCCCAGCACTACACCATACTTGACTCCTCCCTGCTGGCTCCTCTTCAGTTACCAGGTGAGGCAGGAGGGCAGTGTGAGGCCTGTCCCCACCGCCAGGAACAGGATTGGATGACCTTTTCAGACAGCCAAATGGTGACATAGTCCTTGCAGGACAGGGTTCTGTGGCTAGACAGGTAGGGATGGATGGCAAATAATGAGCTACTTTTGAAGGGAGCTGCTGGTTCACCCATCACAGCTACAGTAACTTGTTCATTTATTTCAACAAATGTTCCTTGACTTGTCATGTTGGGGTCATAGCCTCCCTTACGGAGATCTCAGTCTCAGGGCAGAGAGAGTTTTATAGATACACAGTTACTGCAGGGGATGTTGAGGACAGTAAGAGCACATCCAAGCCCTGAGGTGATGCAGAGAGTGGCGGGGACTCTCTCCACTGGGAGGGAGGAGCCAGGTTTGTAAAGAGGCTTCTCTGGGACCTGGCAGAGGGGGACTGATGACAAGGTTCCTAGAAATCAGCCTGTGGTCCTGTCATAGTTTGGGTTGTTAAAACGCGCTTCATTGTGGGCTAGTCAAGATTATGTGTTAAGCAAATATTTCTGAAGTCTTCTGTGCTTGGCCCTGGGCTGGGTGATGTTGGGGGACCCAGCGGTGCCTGAGATGAACTGGACCCTACTATTGGGAGGCTCACGGTGGTCAGGGCTGTGATGGAGGGAGCACAGAGAATTGTGAGCG
Organism: Macaca fascicularis; assembly: GCF_037993035.2. NCBI lineage: Eukaryota > Metazoa > Chordata > Mammalia > Primates > Cercopithecidae > Macaca > Macaca fascicularis. The sequence continues at coordinate 46,528,880 of NC_088393.1, forward strand.
TAGAGGATGTGCCTGACTCTGCTCGGGGGAGAGGGGGCGGGGGTGGCTGCCTGCAGGAGGAAGGTTGGTTTTTTTTTTTTTTTTTTGAGATGATGTCTTGCTCTGTCACCCAGGCTGGAGTGCAGTGGCGTGATCTCGGCTCACTGCAGCCTCTACCTCATGGTTAAGCAATTCTCCTCTCTCAGCTTCCTGAGTAGCTGGGATTACAGGGGTATGCCACCACACCTGGCTAATTTTTATATTTTTGGTAGAGATGGAGTTTCACCATGTTGGCCAAGCTGGTCTTGGAACTCCTGACCTCAAGTGATTGCCTGCCTCAGCTTCCCAAAGTGCTGGGATTATAGGCATGAGCCATCTTGCTCAGCCCTTTTTTTTTTTTTTTTTTTTTGGGACAGGGTCTCACTTTGCACCCATGCTGGGGTGCAGTGGTATGGTCTCGACTCACTGCAACCTCAACCTCCTGAGGAACAAGCAATCCTCCTACTTCAGCCTCCCAATGAGCTGGGACAACAAGAATCTGCCACCATGCCTGGTTAAGTTTTGTATTTTTGGTAGAGACAGGGCTTTGTCAGATTGTCCAGGCTGGTCTCAAACTCCTGGGCTCAAGTGATCCTCCTACCTTGGCTTCCCAAAGTGTTGGGATTACAGGTGTGAGCCACCATGCCCAGCTAGGGAGGGAATATTTTAGTTGAAGTATTAATGGGGGGCACACTTTTTTTTTTTTTTGGAGATGAAGTCTCGCTCTGTCTCCCACGGTGGAGTGTAGTGGCACAGTCTTGGCTCACTGCAACCTCTGCCTTCCGGGTTTAAGTGATTCTCCTGCCTCAGCCTCCTGAGTAGCTGGGATTATAGGCACGTGCCACTGCACCCAGCCCCAGAGGAGACTTTTTATACAAAGAACCAGCATGGATGATGGCCAGCACTGAGAGAGCATGGTGCAAGTAGTTGAGTGCAGCTGAGGCCTGGTGATGGGGAGGCAGTCCTGAAGGGTGGGAAATGGGGAGAGGCAGCAGGCAGAGCATGTGCTTCTAGTCCAGGCTGGCTGAAGCTGGGCAGGGGACCAAATGGTCAGGTTCATGTTGTTGGTGGTGGTGGTGGTGTTCTTGAGATGGAGTCTTGCTCTGTCGCCCAGGCTGGAGTGCAGTGGCGCGATCTCGGCTCACTGCAAGCTCCGCCTCCTGGGTTCACGCCATTCTTCTGCTTCGGCCTCCCAAGTAGCTGGGACTACAGGAGCCCGCCACCATGCCTGGCTAATTTTTTTGTATTTTTAGTAGAGACGGGTTTCATCGTGTTAGCCAGGTTGGTCTCAATCTCCTGACGTCGTGATCCGCCCGCCTTGGCCTCCCAAAGTGCTGGGATTACAGGCTTGAGCCACCGCGCCTGGCAGGTTCATGTTTTAGATCACAGTTTTCCAAGACTGTACCGTATATTCTAGGTTGGGGATGATGAGAGGTGCTTTTAGGTGGAATAAAGACAAGACCTTAAGCTACATTGAATAATTTAGTGAGAATATTTCCTTTTCAGTTGTGTGTCTTGTCTTGATTGGGTTATGAGAAAATTTCATTTTAGTGCTTCTGGGTCTTGAACGCCTCTGGGTGGGAGAATAGGCCTTAGGCTTAGAGCTTAGAGCCTGCAGCAGGCAACAGTATCTTGCTGGGTCTTAATAACATTGTTTTGCTTTTATCTTTATAGTTACCTTGTGTTTATAACAAACCTTCAGAAAGTTTTAAAATTTGAAACATTGCATAACATAGAAATGTTAAGAACGTGAATGGATTTGAAGAAAATACACATTGAATGTTATCCAAAATGCTTGGGACAAGAAGTGTTTCAGATTTTGGATTTTTTTTTTTTTTTTTTTTTGATTTTGTAATATTTACACTGGAGCATTCCCTAATCTGAAAATCCAGAATGCTCCAGTGAACATTTACTTTGAACATGACCTTTTTTTTTTTTGAGACAGAGTCTCACTGTGTCACCCAGGTTGGAGTGCAGTGGTGTGATCTTGGCTCACTGCAACCTGTGCCTCCCAGATTCAAACAATTCTTCTGCCTTAGCCTCCCAAGTGGTTGGGACTACAGATGCGCCACCATGCCCGGCTAATTTTTTTTTATTTTTATTTTTGGTAGAGATGGGGCTTCATTACGTTAGCCAGGCTGATCTTGAACTCCTAACCTCAAGTGAGCCGCGTGAGCCACCGCATGCGGCCTGAGTATGACCTTTGAGCATTATGTCAGTGCTGAAAAAGTTTCAGATTTTGAAGCCTCTCAGATTTCAGTTTTTTTGTTTGTTTTTTTGACAGCGTCTTGGTCCATTGACCAGGCTGGAGTGCAGTGGCACAATCTCGGCTCAGTGCAACTTTTACCTCCCAGTTTCAAGTTATTCTCCTGCCTCAGCCTCCTGAGTAGCTGGGATTACAGGTGCCCACCGCCACGCAGGGCTAGCTTTTGTATTTTTAGTAGAGATGGGGTTTCACCATGTTGACGAAGCTGGTCTTGAACTCCTGATGTCAGGTGATCCACCCGCCTCAGCCTCCTAAAGTGCTGGGATTACAGGCGTGAGCCACTGTGCCTGACCAGATTTCAGATTTTTTGGATTAGAAATACTCAACCTGGTTGGGCGCGGTAGCTTACTCCCAAAATCCCAGCACTTTGGAAGGCTGAGGCGGGCAGATCATGAGGTCAGGAGATCGAGACCATACTGGCTAACATGATGGAGCCCTGTCTCTACTAAAAAATACAACAAAAATTAGCCGGGCCTGGTGGTGTGTTCCTGTCGTCCCAGCTACTGGGGAGGCTGAGGCAGGAGAATGGCATGAACCCTGGAGGTGGAGATTGTAGTGGGACGAGATCGCGCCACTGCACTCCAGCCAGGGCAACAGAGCGAGACACCATCACACACACAAAAAAAGAAATGCTCAGCTGGGCACGGTGGCTCAAGCCTGTAATCCCAGCACTTTGGGAGGCTGAGACGGGTGGATCACAAGGTCAGGAGATCGAGACCATCCTGCCTAACACGGTGAAATCCCATCTCTACTAAAAAATACAGAAAACTAGCCGGGCGAGGTGGCGGGCGCCTGTAGTCCCAGCTACTCGGGAGGCTGAGGCAGGAGGATGGAGTAAACCTGGGAGGCGGAGCTTGCAGTGAGCTGAGATCCAGCCACTGCACTCCAGCCTGGGCGACAGAGCGAGACTCCGTCTCAAAAAAAAAAAAAAAGAAATGCTCAACCTGTGTTAGGTAAATAGATTGTAGTAATGACATGGAAGAAGTTGTGAAGTTAATGAGTTAAAGATTGAAGTTCGGTATGCATCCATTAATGTTGTTGCTGGTATGGAAAGAGGGATTAGAGGCCAGGAGAGTAGGGAGGAGGCTGGGGTAAGGATCCAGGGGTTAGAGGGCAGTGTCGTGGCCTAGGCTCAGATGTATGGGGCTGGGGGGAAAGGATGGGTTGGAGAAATGATGTTCACAGGCAGAAAGGATGAGGATTTGGTGCCTGTCGGTAATTGGAGGAGGCCAGCACAGGTCTAGGGGAAGACGTTGAGGTCAGTTTGGGACACAGTTGGTATGAAAAGGCTCAGAGGACATCTGGGGGAGGCATCCAGGATGCTGCTGGTGCATGGAGGTCTTGAATTCTGGAAAAAGGTGGGAGTCTAGAGACAGATGAGGGTGTCGTCTGTAGAGACAGGAACTGGGGTCATGGAAGGTAAAATGTCCTGGGAGAGAGTGCATGGAGGGAGAACAAAGTGGCCCTGGACTGAGCCCTGGTAATTGATGTCAGACTTGAAGGGGTTAATAGTAAGAGGAGCTTGAAGAGGAGCCGTTGGAGTTTTGAGAAAAACCAGGAGAGCATGGTACAGCAGAAGCCAAGAGAGGAACATTTCTCCAGGGAGGGCATGGTTGGAGTGCCAGACGCTGCTGGGATGGTAGGGAATACAGAATGGCCACAGAATTAGCAACAGGGCTGGCCAGTGATCTTGGTGAGCAGTGTGGACTAGAAACAGAGATGGGAGTCACTGTCACAGAGATGTCCCCCACCACCAAGGGAGAGGACAAGTTGGCCTTGGGGAGTTGTCGAATGGGAAGAGATGGGCTGGTTGCTGTGGCTAACACCTGTAATCCCAGCACTTTGGGAGGCAGAGGCGAGTGGATCACCTGAGGTCAGGAGTTCAGGACCAGCCTGGCCAACATGGTGAAGCCCTGTCTCTACTAAAAAAATACAAAAATTAGCCAGGTGTGGTGGCGCATGCCTGTAATCCCAGCTACGCAGGAGGCTGAGGCAGGAGGATTGCTTGAACCCAGGAGGTGGAGGTTGCAGTGAGCTGAGATTGTGCCACGGCACTCTAGCCTGGGAGACAGAGTGGGCCTCCATCTCAAAAAAAAAAAAAAGAAAGGAAAAGAAATGAGGCCCAAGGACCAAGCTTCATCGAGCTATTATAGTTAAAGACCCGCTGGAAAGTGAGCAAGAAATCTAGTGCAGGGAGAAGCCCAGGTCAACTCCCAGGGTTGGTTGAGTGGCTGGGGAGATGGCAGTGCTGTTGCTGAGATAGAATGGTAACCAGAGAGCAGGCTAGAGTGAAAGGGGTGTATGCAGGGCAAAGGGGGCTGTGATTGACCAGGGCGATCTGAGGTCAGATTTAGGGTGGGGAACTTGGTTTTCGGATTTTGGGGTAGTAGAATTCTGGTGCTACAACCCTGCCTGACACCTGTAGGTAGAGGAAGAACGGCGGAGTGCGGCGGGCAGTGAGAAGGAAGAAGAGCCTGAGGAAGAAGAAGAGGAGGAAGAGGAGGAGGAATATGATGAGGAAGAGGAGGAAGAAGATGATGACCGGCCCCCCAAGAAACCCCGCCATGGAGGCTTCATTCTGGATGAGGCTGGTATGTCACAGTGCTGGGCCAGTGCTGAGCAGAGGCTGAGCTTCCACTTCTAGTTCCATTTCTTTTTTTTGAGACAGAGTTTTGCTCTTGTCACCCAGGCTGGAGTCCAATGGTGCGATCTCGGGTCACTGCAACCTCCACCTCCCAGGTTCAAGCGAGTCTCCTGCCTCGACCTCTCAAGTAGCTGGGATTATAGGCATGTGCCTTCACACCCAGCTAATTTTTTGTAGTTTTTGTAGAGACGGGGTTTCACCGTGTTAGCCAGGATGGTCTCGATATCCTGACCTCATGATCCACCCGCCTCAGCCTCCCAGAGTGCTGGGATTACAGGCGTGAGCCACCGCGCCCAGCCATATATCCATATATTTTTTTTGAGACAGAGTCTCGCTCTTGTTGCCCAGGCTGGAGTGCAATGGTGCGATCTTGGTTAACTGCAACCTCCGCCCCCTGGGTTCAAGCGATTCTCCTGCCTCAGCCTTGTGAGTACCTGGGATTACAGGCGGCTGCCACCATGCCCAGATAATTTTTGTGCTTTTAGTAGAGACGGGATTTCACCATGTTGGCTAGGCTCGTCTCGAACCAAAAAACAAAACAAAAAAACACACACAATCACAGGATCATTATGATCTTTTTTTCTTTTGAGATGGAGTCTCACTCTGTTGCCCAGGCCGGAGTGCAGTGGCGCGATCTCAGCTCACTGCAACTTCTACCTCCTGGGTTTAAGCGATTCTCCTTCCTCTGCCTCCTGAGTAGTTGGTATTACAGGCGTGTGCTACCACGCCTGGCTAATTTTTGTATTTTTATTAGAGGCAGGGTTTCACCATGTCAGTCAGGCTGGTCTGAACTCATGACCTCATGATCTGCCTGCCTCGGCCTCCCAAAGTTCTGGGATTACAGGTGTGAGCCACTGCGCCTGGCACCATTATGATCTTTTAAAATCTGACAGTGGTTTGTACTTGTCATGGAAAGCTCAAATGACTTGAAATTAGGTAACCTGAAAAGGTAGTCTGACAGATTTGGGGCCCTTCTAGCCTGGCTCCACTGTTTTCTCCATGTAGCCCTGGACAGCGTCCTATGTGTCACTGAGTCTCCTCCTCTCTCAGTGCAAGGGGGAAATAGTTCTTTCTGTTACAGCAGGGATATGGCGAGGATTTGGGGGACCATGCATATAAAGCTCGTTAAGTTGATGGCGACCTAGAATGTAATGCCTAACCTAGGAAAAGCCCTCAGAAAACAGGGTTGTTACTTGTTAAGGTTACGTAGGTCCACGTTATAACCACTTTTCTGTAAACTGCTTTTTATCGTTCCACAGTTGCAAAAGTAGAGAAACAGAGACAGCTTAGGTTAAATGACTCAAGGTGTATAATAAGGAAAGTTTCTGGGCCGGTGCAGTGGCTCACGCTTGTAATCCCAGCACTTTGGGAGGCCAAGGTGGAGGATTGTTTTAGCTCAGGAATTTGCATATCGCAAGACCCCATGTCTGACAACAACAACAACAAAAAATTAGCCGGGCTTGGTGGCTTGCGCCTGCAGTCCCAGCTACTCAGAAGGCTGAGGTAGGACGCTCGCTTGAGCCCAGGCGGTCGAGATTGCTGTAGGCTGTGATTGAGCCACTGCACTCCAGCCTGGCCAACAGAGTGAGACCCTGTCTCAAAAAAGAAAATTTTCTGAACGTCTTCTGACGCCTAAGTGCTCAATAAACATTAGCTGCTGTCAGTATTATCATCAATAGTATTAAAATATTTGTTTTTTTCCAATGATTGCACAGTGTTTCATTGTGTAATGTGTTTTATTTAACCAGGCTCTTGTTGGATATTGAAGTTTGTTTGTGTCACAGCACATGCAGTAATGCTGTGAACATCTTCATACATACTTAAACACATGCATACAATTTATTATCTAGACCAAAGTTCTTAACCTTTCTTGTGCTGTGGCCCCTTTTGTGGTCTGGTGAAACCCTGTTCCCTTCTCAGAACCATCTTCTGAAATGCATAAAACAAAATACATAGGATTCCATAGAGGACAATTTATTGAAATACAGTTATCAGAATATTTAAAAAGAACATTTTGGTGCATATGTTTCTTTGTTAACATATTTAGATAATAAGATTTTGTAGATAGTCTAAGAATCTAATTTTTGAGTAGCAGTGAATGTAAATGCTGCCTTGAGATACCTACAGCTGTAATGTGCTGTGAAAGAGCCAGTGACACAGCTAACATTGTGTGGTTTGTTGCCATTGTATGTAGCTGATGTAAATGCTAAATTTCAGTTCCAGATTACTGAAAATAGGAGCTGTAGTTTTTTCATCTAACACAGACCACCCCAGATGAAAAATCTCTGTTCTACCTGTTAAATCCCTATCAGTCAAATTCCTAGGCAAAGGTGGTGCAATTTTTTTTTTTTTTTTTTTTTGAGACAGAGTCTCACTCTGTCCCCCAGGCTGGAGTGCAGTGGCGCAATGGCTCACTGCAGCCTCTCCCTCCTGGGTTCAACTGATTTTCCTGCCTCAGCCTCCTGAGTAGCTGGGACTACAGGCGCATGCCACCACGCCCGTCTGATTTTTTGTATTTTTAGTAGAGACGGGGTTTCACTGTGTTAGCTAGGATGGTTTCGAATTCCTGACCTTGTGATCTGCCCGCCTTGGCCTTCCAAAGTGCTGGGATTACGGGCATGAGCCACCATGCCTGGCCGCATTTTTTTTAAAAAAGATTTTTGATATTTATGGCCAAATGTCAGTTCCTGAAAAGATAAGACTAGTTCATACGTCCATGATGATAATTAATGTGCTTGTTTTCCCTTACCTATGGGAAGAGAGATTACTTAGAACACATCCTGTGTTTTCCTGGGACTCTTTTACCTGAGAAGAAAACTAGTTTATTGTCAAAGGGACAGGAGGTGCTCTGGATGTTCCTGGAGAGCAAGAGAATGGATGCCATGCTGGGTGACAGCTGTGGGCTCCCAGGGACACCCATATGTTGGTGGTGGAAGTGTTGGTGGGCACTGCCTGTGTGGAAGGCTATGTGGCGGTGCATGTTAGCATTTAACATGCAGGAACCCTTTGACCCAGCAGTTCCTCTTTAGAATTTACTTTATGGTTAAACTTGCATGAGTACATGAAGACATGAGAACAAAGATGCATGTTGTAGTCCTGTTCGCAGTTGTAAAATTTGGTGACCTAAATGTTTATTGATGATCAGGGCCTGGTTAAACAAATTATGGGCCATATAGCATATGAAGCTTGTGCTCCTGTGGGAGAGCTCTGAGTTTGTAGTAGTGTTGAGAAAAAAAGAAAGGTACAGAATAGTGTGTTAAAGAATTACATGTGGCTGGGTGTGGTGGCTTATGCCTGTAATCCCTGCTCTTTGGGAGGCTGAGGCGGGTGGATCATCTGAGGCCAGGAGTTCGAGACCAATCTGGCCAAGATGGGGAAACCCTGTCTCTACTAAAAATACAAAAATTAACCAGGCACAATGGTGGGCACCTGTAGTCCCAGTTGCTTGGGAGACTGAGGCAGGAGAATTGCTTGAACCTGGGAGGTGGAGGTTGCTGTGAGTTGAGATCTCTGCACTCTAGCCTGGGCAACAGAGCAAGACTTGGTCTCAAAAAAACAAACAAAAATTACGTGCAGGGAACAGTGGCAATGGGATGGATTACATGCATTTCTTTTCTTTTCTTCTTTTTTTTTTTTTGAGATGGAGTTTTGCTTTTTCACCCAGGCTGGAGTGCAGTGGTGCAATCTCAGCTCACTGCAACCTCCACCTTCTGGTTTCAAGTGATTCTTCTGCATCAGCCTCCCGAGTAGCTGGGATTACAGGTGCCTGCCACTACGCCCAACTAATTTTCGTAGTTTTAGTAGAGACAGGGTTTTGCCATGTTGGTCAGGCTGGTCTCAAACTCCTGACCTCATGATCCACCTGCTTTGGCCTCCCTAAGTACTGGGATTACAGGCGTCAACCACTGCGCCCAGCCTCTTCTTTTTTTTTTTTTTTTTTAAGATGGAGTTTCTCTCGCCCAGGCTGGAGTGCAGTGGCGTGATCTCAGCTCGCTGCAACTTCTGCCTCACAGATTCAAACAACTCTCCTGCCTCAGCCTCCCGAGTAGCTGGGATAGGCGTGCGCCACCACTCTTGGCTACTTTTTGTGTTTTTAGTAGAGACGGGGTTTCACCATGTTGGCCAGGCTGGTCTCAAACTCCTGACCTCAGGTGGTCCACCCATCTCAGCCTCCCAAAGTGCTGGGATTACAGGCATGAGCCATTGTACCGGGCCCTTTTTTTTTTTTTTTAAAGACAGGATCTTACTCTGTTTCCTAGGCTGGAGTGCAGTGGCACGATCATGGCTCACTGCAGCCTCTACCTCCCAGGTTCAAGTGATCCTCCCATTTCAGCCTCCTGAGTAGCTGGGACCACAGGTGTGCACCATCAGGCCTGACTAGACTTTTTTTTTTTTTTTTTTTTTTTTTTGAGACAGAGTTTCCATCTGTCACCCAGGCTGGAGTGCAGTGGCGTGATCTTGGCTCACTGCAACCTCCACCTCCCGGGTTCAAGCATTTCTCTGCCTCAGCCTCCCAAGTAGCCGGGATTACAGGTGCCCACCACCACACCCAACTAATTTTTTGTATTTTTAGTAGAGACGCAGTTTCACCATCTTGGCCAGGCTGATCATGAGCTCCTGACCTCGTGATCCACCCGCCTCGGCCTCCCAAAGCTCTGGGGTTACAGGCGTGAGCCACCATCCGCAACCCTAACTGATTTTTTAAGTTTTTGGATTTAGGGGGTTTCACTATGTTGTCCAGGCCGGTTTCAAACTCTTGGGCTCAAGTGATCTTCCCACTTCAGCCTCCCAAAGTGTTGAGATTACAGGTGTGAGCCACCACGTCCAGCCTTACATGGACTTCATATATGTACGTAGATCATCTCTAGGCAAGCAACTAGTCAGGGAGTTGCCTTTGAGAAAGGTTACTGAGATACTAGGGGTTAGAAATGGGAGGGAGACTTAATTGATACTACATTCTCTATAACATTGGAGTTTTTCATTATGTGCGTGTATTAAGTTTTTAGTGTAATGTTTGATACCTACAAAGCAGTACATGCAACATAGTGAAGAGATTAAGTACATGGACCACGGAGCCAGACTGCCTCTCAGATCCCAGCTGAGTCTGTGGGCAGGTTCCTTCATCTCTCTGGGTCTCGGAGCCCTTGCTGTAAAATAGGAACAGCGACAATGCCTCCCTCGGGTTTGCCAGGAAGATCAGTGAGGAACCTGTGTCAGGTACTCAGAACAGGGTAGGGTGTATAGTATGCTCTCAGCATTAGCTGTTATAAATGTACGAGAATCATAAAACCAACAGACCACGAACCATCTTTTAAAAAAGGTGGTGTCTACTGATCATTTTTGATAGTTGGGAGGGAACTTTCCTTCTTGCTTACGTTGATCTTAGTTTTTTAAAAGGGATTTGGGAGTGGAGTAAGGAGAGGGAATGACTTACAGAGCTAGTTAGAGCTGTATGTCCCCCTCGACCCTGCTGCGTGCACCAGCTCTGTGGCATGGCCCCGGACGAGTGCCTCCCTGTCGGAGCCTCAGTGTCCTCCTCTGTGCAGTGGGGATTTGTAGTGCACATCTTCCAGAGGAGATGCTTCGTGTCCTGGGAGCTGTTCACCTTTGCCCCTTACCACTGGGCCTTTCCATTTCAGATGTCGACGATGAGTATGAGGACGAGGACCAGTGGGAGGATGGAGCAGAGGACATCCTAGAGAAAGGTGTGTGTGGGTCCTGCCTCCACAAGACTACTGGGAAGAGGGTGGCTGACAGGTCTTCAGAGCCCATTCCCCCCACCCCCCATCCCCTGTACACCCCAACCCCCACCGTCCTCACCTTGCTTCTTTCTGTCCTTCCCAGAGAGACCAGCTCCCTGCTTTTTCCTTTTAGGCCCATGAGTGGGGGGTGGGGCTGTGGGGTGGGGATGTTGTGGGGAGAGGACTCTGGGATCCCAGGGCCCAGTGAATCCCTTCTGGGGTTGTAGGGTGGGCGAGCTCTGTCCCAAGATACCCCCCACTTCCTGGGCCAGTGCCCCCCTTTCCCCGTTATTTTCCGTTCTGTGCGCCTCATACATTTCGGCTTCTCCCCAACCACCTGGTGCCTGGCCTTTACTTTTGATTTTCAACCTTTCTGTGTCCCTCCCTTCCCCTTCCCCAACCCATTGGTTGATTTTGCTGCTATAATTTGGCTCATACTTTGTCTGCCCTCGCCCACCACCACCACCACCACCACCACAACCACCACCACCACCTCCTCTTCCTCCAAGTAGAAGAGATTGAAGGTAAGAATCTGAAAAGTGTGATTCCCTAACCTTCCTCCCATATCCTGACATTTCCTCCTTCCTGAGGCACCTGCCCTCACCGCCTCCCCACCAGCCCTGGTCTGGCCCTGGAGGCTCTGACCCATGTAGGCTCCAGAGTCAGGGAGTTCTGGGGCCAGGTCTATCCCAGTTGTTGACCTGGAAAAGCATGGATGTGTCTGTCTGGGACTGTGCATTTGTGGGTGGTAGCTGTGTGTAGGGTGGGGTGCAGTCCAGGATGTGCCTGGACAGTGACTTTGAGATGGGAACAGCTGGAAGCCCCCCAGCTTGCTGGGCCCGATCCCCAGTCTTTTTGACAAGAAGCAGGATGCTGAGTAGGACAGAGTAGGGGATGAGGGGTTGGAATTTCCTCTGTGAGATGTCATCTTCCTGCCCCAGGGCCAAACCCTGACCCTCTTAGCTGCACGCCCCTACTTTCTCCAGGCCCCTGCCCTCCACCTGCCATTGCTCACACCCTCTGCCCATTTGTTTTCAGCCTCCAATATTGATAATGTTGTCCTGGATGAAGATCGTTCTGGGGCTCGCCGCCTGCAAAACCTCTGGAGGTGGGCAAGGAAGGGAAACATGGTGGGATTGTCTCCTGTGGGGAGATTTGGGGGTAGGTCAGCCCACCGGCTCTCCTCAACCTTCAATTCGTGTTTGCTTCCCCGTTCACGTTCCAGGGACCAGCGAGAAGAAGAACTGGGCGAGTATTACATGAAGAAATATGCCAAGTCATCTGTGGGAGAGACGTAAGGGCATGGCGGGGGCAGGTGGGGTGGGGAGCAGGTGGTCCCTAAGCAGGAAGGGGCAGGGGTCTGACAGAGCTTCATCCCTTCCTTCCTGACTGCCCTCCTCCCTTCAGGGTATACGGAGGATCTGATGAGCTCTCAGACGACATCACCCAGCAGCAGCTACTCCCAGGAGTCAAGTAAGGGGGTTGGGATGGTGGGGGCCGTGCTGGGGTGCGAATCTTGTATGGGGTGATGGTGCCCAAACAGGTGGCTCCCTGAAATAAGTCGGGGCAGAGTCACACAGACAGTGTGGTGGATGGCAGGGGTAGGGAGGGGAAGGTGGCACTTTCTCTTTCCTCTTGCTCATGGAGAGAAGCGTGGGGAAGCCACTGAGTATGGGGGAACCTGGGTGTGAAAACAGAGGAAGAGGGTGGCCCTGGGGGTTCATCTGTTTGTTGCTGAAGATCCAGCTTCACTGAAGGGCTTCCTTTTCCTCTGCTGCTTAGGGATCCCAATCTGTGGACTGTCAAATGTAAGGTACGTGCTCTGACCTTGGAGCTTGGAGGAGGCAGGAGAATGAGGGAGGCTGCTTTGTGGGGAAGAAGTGTCTATCTGACCCAGGTCTCTGTGGCCTGTCAGTCACTTGGTCCTTCTGTCTCCGTCCCCCACTCCACGTTACTGACTCGCTATCTCCCATCCCATCTTCCTGGCTGTCCATCCTTCTTTCTGTCTCCTCTCTTGCTCCTACTTTATCTTTCTTGCTGCTGTCTCCTGCCCCCTTTCCTGTGTCCTTTTCTCCATCCTGTCACCTCTCTCAAATCTGTCTCTCATCTTCCAGATCGGGGAGGAACGGGCCACGGCCATTTCCTTGATGCGCAAGTTCATTGCCTACCAGTTCACAGACACGGTAAGTTGGGTAGGCAGGCGGCTTGGTGGGGAGACATGGCCACACCCAGAGGGAAGGAGATTGTCAACTTCAGGGGCACCAGGTGCCCCTGTGCTGAGCAGAGCTGCCTGCTGAGTGAGCTGCTTGAGCTAGAACAAGACCACTGTCTCAGTGGAAGGGCTCCTCTGGGCCTTGACAGATATGTTGTCTTTGTTCTCTGCATTTCTGGCAGGGTCCTGCCACCCCTGTAGCTCTTTGGAAGTCAGCCAGCTAGCTTCCTGCACCTTTTCTTCGTGAGAGTGGGTTTGCCTGTTCACCAGCCCTGTTGGGCTGGGGTCACCCTCTTCACCACATGCCAGGCAGCAAATGCTGCATCCGAGGCCCAGGTTTTCTTTAGACTGACAGAATTTGAGTCCTGCTCTTGCCACTTCGTAGCTGTGTGACTCTGATGCACTTCCTTCCCCTCTCTGGGCCCCTTGGTTGCCTCTCAGCATCATTAGGATTAGGTGGCTTTTAGCTGGGCACAGTGGCTTAACACCTGTAATACCAGCACTCTGGGAGGCTGAGGTGGGCAGATCACTTGAGGTCAGGAGTTCGAGACCAACCTGGCCAACATGATAAAACCCTGTCTCTACTAAAAATACAAAAATTAACCGGACATCGTGGTGCACACCTATAGTCTCAGCTACTTGGGAAGCTGAGGCGGAGAATCACTTGAACCCAGGAAGCAGAGGCTACAGTGAGCTGAGATGGTGCCACTGTACTCCAGCGTGAAAAAAAAAGGATTAGGTGGCTTTATGTCCAGCTGTCAGCTAGGACTTGTTCTGCAGCTTGCATTTACTTAGCAGAGCTGTTGTCAAAGGCTTAATTGGCAGTTTGGGAACCAGGGCAAATGCTCTAAAGGGTGCTGGCTGGTAGCTTTCTCAGTTAACTTGATCCCTGCTAGGGATCATGCTTTTACCTGTTGAACCACTGGGTGTGACCTAGTGGGACCAAGTAGATGGTTGCAGGGTTTGCAAACTATGATTTAAATGTACTGAAATGTCCTCCTCAAAGGCTGGCCGCAGTGGCTCATGCCTGTAATTCCCAGCACTTTGGGAGGCTGAGGCGGGTGGGTCACCAGGTCAGGAGTTTGAAACCAGCCAGTTTGAGATCAGCCTGGCCAACATGGTGAAATCCTGTCCCTACTAAAAATACAAAAATTAGCCGGGCATGGTGGCGCTTGACTGTAATCCCAGCTACTCTGGAGGCTGAGGCAGAAGAATCACTTGAACCTGGAAGGCAGAGGTTATAGTGAGCCAAGACCGCGCCATTGCACTGCAGCCTGGGTGACAGTGAGACTCTGTCTTGTGGGGTGGGGTGGGGAAGAAATGTCTTCCTGATTATTACAGTGGTAAGTGTCCCTGCCTGTCATGGGGGAGACTGGGGTTTGTGGGATGCGATTCCCCAATAGGGAGGCTGAAAAGGTACCTTTTGGCCAGGTGTGGTGGCTAGTCGTAATACCAGTATTTTGGGAGGCTGAGGCAAAAGGATAGCTGGAGCCCAGGAGTTCAAGGCCATCCTGGACATCGTAGTGACATAGTGGCACCTGGTCTCTACCAAAAAAAAAAAAAAGTAATTAAAAAAAATGTGCTCAAATCCACCTACATGGTGCCCTGGGGTAAAATTCTAGTCACTTCATTTGCGTTATGACTCCGATTATTCTTTTTTTTTTTTGAGACGAAGTTTCACTCTTGTTGACCAGGCTGGAGTGAAATGGTGCGGTCTCAGCTCACTGCAACCTCTGCCTCAGCCTTCTGAGTAGCTGTGATTATAGGCACCTGCCACCATGCCTAGCTGATTTTTTTGTATTTTTAGTAGAGACGGGGTTTCACCATGTTGGCCAGCCCAGTCTTGAACTCCTGGCTCAAGTGATCCGCCCGCCTTGGCCTCCCAAAGTGCGGGGATTGCAGTTCTGAGCCACTGTGCCCGGCCTAAAATTTAATTTTTTAAAGTGTAAACTGTGGTGGGTTTTATATATTGTAGTATATTCATAACCATCATCACCATCTAATTCCACGACATTTTCATTATTACAAAAAGAAACCGATACCTATTAGCCATCACTCCCCATTCCTCCCTCCTCCCAGCTCCTGGTGACTACAAATCTACTTTCTTTCTCTGTGGATTTGACTATGTGAACTCTGGATGGTTCATACAAATGGCATCATTAACCTTTTGTGACTGACTTTCTTCACTTAATGTTTTCAAGTCTCATCCATGTTGTAGCATATATCAAGACTTCATTTTTTGTTTGTTTTTTTTTTTTTGAGATGGGGTTTTACTCTTCTTGCCCAGGCTAAAGTGTAATGGTGCAGTCTCGGCCCACTGCAACCGCTGCCTCCCAGGTTCAACCAGTTCTCCTGTCTCAGTCTCCCAAGTAGCTGGGATTATAGGCGCCCGCCACCACGCCCAGCTGATTTTTGTTTTTTTAGTAGACATGGGGTTTCGGCCCACCTCGGCCTCCCGAAGTGCTGGAATTACAGGCGTGAGCCACTGCGCCCAGCCTGAATTTTTTTTTTTTTTTTTTTTTTTTTTGAGACAGTCTCACACCGTTGTCCAGGCTGGAGTGCAATGGCGTGATCTTGGCTCACTGCAACCTGCACCTGCTGGGTTCAAGTGATTCTCCTGCCTCAGCCTCCCAAGTAGCTGGGATTACAGACACCCTCCACCATGCCCAGCTAATTTTTTTTTTTTTGTATTTTTAGTAGAGACGGGGTTTCACCATGTTGACCAGGCTGATCTTGAACTCCTGACCTCAGGTAATCCACCTCTCAGCCTCCTAACGTGCTGGGATTACAGGCATGGGCCACTGTGCCTGGCCAACTGGCCTTAAGTTTTGTATTTTTAGTAGAGACAAGGTTTCACTATGTTGGCCAGGCTGGTATTGAACTCCTGACCTCAAGTGATTTACCCGCCTCGGCCTCCCAAAGTGCTGGGATTACAGGCGTGAGCCACTGCTCCTGGCCTGTTTTTTTTTCTTTTAGTTGGTATTTACAGCTATACATTTACTTCTAAGCATGGGTTTTTCCATATCTCATAAGTTTTGGTATCTAGGAGTGTGTTTCCATGTATTTGTGAATTCCTAAGTATCTTTTTCTTGGGGTTTAACTTCATTACATATGGGTGAAGAATGTACTGTATATGATTTCCGTTCTTTTATGTTTACTGAGATGTGTTTTATGGCCTAGTCTGTGGTTTATTCTGGAAAGTTCAATATGCCCTTGAGAAGAAAGTGCATTCTGCTGCTGTTAGATGGAGTGTTCTTTTTTCCCATTTCCGCTTAGTAGGTGGAAATTGAAGATGGAATGCTCTGTCAATAGCTGGCTGTTAGGTTTAGTTGGCTTACATTGTTGCTCAAGTGCTCTCTTCCCTTGTTGATCTTGGATCTAGCTCTGTCCATTATTGAAAACAGAGTATTGCAGTCAACGATTGTTACCGCCGAGTTGTGGGTTTCTTCCTTCATTTCTGTTAGTTGCTGCTTCATATATTTTGAGGCTGTGTTAGTTTCATATACATTTGTAATTCTGTCTTCTTGATGGATTGACCTTATTATTGTTATAAAACGTTCTGGCCGGGCGCGGTGGCTCAAGCCTGTAATCCCAGCACTTTGGGAGGCCGAGACGGGCGGATCACGAGGTCAGGAGATCGAGACCATCCTGGCTAACACAGTGAAACCCCGACTCTACTAAAAATACAAAAACTTAGCCGGGCGAGGTGGCAGGCGCCTGTAGTCCCAGCTACTCGGGAGGCTGAGGCAGGAGAATGGCGTGAACCCAGGAGGCGGAGCTTGCAGTGAGCTGAGATCCGGCCACTGCACTCCAGCCTGGGTGACAGAGCGAGACTCCGTCTCAAAAAAAAAAAAAAAAGAATAAATAAATAAATAAATAAAACGTTCTTTGTTTTCTCTGGTAGTAATTTTTGCCTTAAAGTATATTTTGTCTGATGTAACCACTCCTTTCTTGGTTCAAGAGTTGCCTTTTTTTTTTTTTTTTTCTTTTTTTTGAGACGGAGTTTCACTCTTACTGCCCAGGCTGGAGTGCAATGGCACGATCTCAGCTCACCACAACCTCCGCCTCCTGGGTTCAAGCGATTCTCCTGCCTCAGCCTCCTGTGTAGCTGGGACGACAGGCATGTGCCACCAGTCCCGGCTAATTTTGTATTTTTAGTAGAGATGGGCTTTCTCCATGTTGGTCAGGCTGGTCTTGAACTTCTGACCTCAAGTGATCCACCTGCCTTGGCCTCCCAAAGTGTTGGGACTATAAGCGTGAGCCACCATGGCTGGCTGTAATTACTTTTTTACACAGAACATATGTTGGATATCTTTCTATATTATATTAGTACATACAGGTTAATCTAATTTTTATTTTATTTTTTATTTTTATTTTTATTTTATTTTATTTATTTATTTTTGAGACGGAGTCTCGCTCTGTCACCCGGGCTGGAGTGCAGTGGCCGGATCTCAGCTCACTGCAAGCTCCGCCTCCCGGGTTCACGCCATTCTCCTGCCTCAGCCTCCCGAGTAGCTGGGACTACAGGCGCCCGCCACCTCGCCCGGCTAGCTTTTTGTATTTTTTAGTAGAGACGGGGTTTCACCATGTTAGCCAGGATGGTCTCGATCTCCTGACCTTGTGATCCGCCCGTCTCAGCCTCCCAAAGTGCTGGGATTACAGGCTTGAGCCACCGCGCCCGGCTTTTATTTTTTATTTTTAAGAGACAGGGTTTCACTCTGTTGCCCAGGCTGGAGTGCAGTGGTGTGATCTCAGCTCACTGCAGCCTCAACCTCCTGGGCTAAGCAGTCCCCCCCTGCTCAGCCTCCTGAGTAGCTGGGACTACAGGCGTGTGCCATCACACCCAGATAGTTTTTTTTTTTTTTTTTTCGAGATGGAGTTTCACTCTTGTTGCCCAGGCTGGAGTGCAATGGCGCAATCTCGGCTCACCGCAACCTCTGCCTCCCGGGTTCAAGCCATTCTCCTGCCTCACCCTCTGGAGTAGCTGGGATTACAGGCGTGTGCCAGCACACCCAGCTAATTTTGTAGTTTTAGTAGAGATGGGGTTTCTCCCTGTTGGTCAGGCTAGTCTCAGACCCCAGACCTCAGGTGATCCGCCTCCCTAGGCCTCCCAAAGTGCTGGGATTACAGGTGTGAGCCACCACGAGCCACCACGCTGGCCAGTTCTTGTCTTTTTTAACTGCAACATTGTATTTCATGGTACATTAAGCCATCAATTAACTAGTTACTGTTCCTGGATATTTTTAAATTTCCAGTCTGGTTTGTTTGTTGTAATAAATAATTCTGTAAGGAACACCTTTGTATCCATGTCATTGTGCCAGTGTGTTTCTGTGGGATAAATTCCTAGAAGAGGGATTGCTGATGAGTGGCAGTCATTTCTGTTATTAGCCTTTGTGTCTCACTGTTTCCTCCTTCCACCGGCTCACCCTGCAGCCCCTGCAGATCAAGTCAGTAGTGGCACCAGAGCACGTGAAGGGCTACATCTACGTGGAGGCCTACAAGCAGACCCACGTGAAGCAGGCCATCGAGGGGGTGGGCAACCTGCGTCTTGGCTACTGGAACCAGCAGATGGTGCCCATCAAGGAGATGACAGATGTGCTCAAAGTGGTGAAGGAGGTGGCCAACCTGAAACCAAAGTCCTGGGTCCGCCTCAAGCGGGGCATCTACAAGGATGACATTGCTCAGGTGCCAGGGGGCGGGGCAGCATGGGGGTCAGGGTCCCTGCATTCTATTCTCCTTTCCTTTTCTTTTGTCCTTCCCACTCTCTGTGCTATGGAGAATAGAACCCCACTCAGATGAGGTGAAGCAGAGCCTGGGTTTTGTGAGCACACAGGAAATGGATGACTGTTTTCTGTGCACATTCCCAGGCGTGTTGAGTAAAGGTCTGAAGGAGCGGAGGGCGTGAGGCATGTGGAGCTCTTGGGGAGGAGTGTTGTAGGCAGCAGGAGCGGCCTGTGAGATAGGATGGCACAGTCACTGGCTGTAGCAGGGATGGCGTGAGATGAGTCAGGGAGCTCACAAGGGCTTTGGTATTTACTGGCGTAGGTTGGGAGGTCTCTAAGGGACACAGGCTGACTTCAGTGTTAATAAGATTTCTCTGGTGACTGTGTTGAGACTAGACCACTGGTTCTCAAGCCAGGGCGAGGTTTCCCCACGGGACATTTGGTAATGTCTGGAGACATTTTTGGTTATGTCAGCTGGGGAGGATTTTGATGATTATGGCGTCTAGCGAGTTAAAGCCAGAAATGCTAGACACACACATCCTCCAATGCACAGGATGGCTGCCCACAACAAAAAATTACCTGGCCCAAAAAGTCAATAGTGCCAAGACTGAGAAACCCTGGAATAGCCTGGAGGGGACCACTGGGCAAGAGCGTGGAGACCAGGGAGGAGGCTGCTGCCGTAGCCCAGGTGGCAGTGCTGGTGGGATGGGATCAAGACCCTAATACAAACTGAGTGTCCCTAACCTGAATGCTTGAGACCAGAGGTGTTTTTCAGATTTCAGATTTTTTCAGCTTTTGGAATATTTGCATTGTACTTACCAGTTGAGCATCCCAAATCTGAAAATCCGAGAGTGAGCATTTCCTTCGAGCATCATGTTGATGCTCACAAGGTTTCCTATTTTTGAGCATTCTGGACTTTTGGATTTGGAATGCTGACACTGCAGCGGAGGAGGGGAAGAGGTCAGGTATTTTGAAGGCAGAGCCGATGGAATTTGCCAATGGATCGGGTGTGGGTGTGAGAGAAAGAAAGGAGTCAAGCATGGCTCCCAGGTTGTGTGCCTGAGCAGAGGGAAGAATGGAGTGGGAGGCGGCAGGTTTGGGGGAGTCAGCGGTTTGCCTGCAGTTGTCCTGGATTGGAGGGACCTTTAGATAATCCAGGTGGAGGCCGGGCGCGGTGGCTCAAGCCTGTAATCCCAGCACTTTGGGAGGCCGAGGCGGGCGGATCACAAGGTCAGGAGATCGAGACCACAGTGAAACCCTGTCTCTACTAAAAATACAAAAAATTAGCCGGGCGCGGTGGTGGGCGCCTGTAGTCCTAGCTACTCAGGAGGCTGAGGCAGGAGAATGGCGTGAACCCAGGAGGCGGAGCTTGCAGTGAGCCGAGATCGCGCCACTGCACTCCAGCCTGGGCAACAGCGTGAGACTCCGTCTCAAAAAAATAAAAATAAAATAAAAAAAAGATATCCAGGTGGAGTTATCAGGCAGGCAGTGGCTACTCAGTGCCAGAGCTGAGGGGAGAGACAAGCTAGAGTGGGACTTTTGGGAGTTGTCAGCAGCCTGGCTTCTTCCCCACCATCCTATGTCCCTTCTCCTTCCTAGCATCTCCTGACCCTTCTTGTGTCTGGGGTCAGGAGGGTGCGACCCTGCTGACCTCCTGCTCGCCCTGCTCAGGTGGACTACGTGGAGCCCAGCCAGAACACCATCTCCCTGAAGATGATCCCGCGCATCGACTACGATCGCATCAAGGCCCGCATGAGCTTGGTACTCGGGGAATCTGGCCTGGGGGAAGGGGTGCGCTCGATCCCGCTGGTGGCCAAGCCCCCTTCCTCACCCTTCCTACCCATACCCCTTTCCTCCATAGAAAGACTGGTTTGCCAAAAGGAAGAAGTTTAAGCGGCCTCCACAGAGGCTGTTTGACGCTGAGAAGATCAGGTGCGTGTCCTTGGGGACTGGCTGGGCTGGGTCCCCAGGGCCGGTATGCAGAATGTGCCTTTTGCAGGTTCCTCCACAGGGGTGGCCCCACCACAGGTTTAGCCTGTGAATTGGTTAGCTTGGCAGTATAGCCTCAGGCAAGTCACTTCACATCCCTGTGCCTCAGTTTCCTCTGCTATAAAGATTGATGAGGCTGGGCACAGTGGGAGGGAGCACTTTGGAAGGCTAAGGCAGGAGGCTTGCTTGAGGCCAGGAGTTCGAGACCAGCCTGGGGAACATACTGAGATTCCCATCTTTTAAAATAATAATAAGAAGAAGAAAAAAGTTTTAAAAATATATTTAAAAAGATTGATGCGTCTGGGCACGGTGGCTTACGCCTATAATCCCAGCACTTTGGGAGGCCGAGGTGGGCGGATCACTTGAGGTCGGGAGTTTAAGACCATCCTGGCCAACATGGTGAAACCTTGTCTCTACTAAAAATACAAAAATTAGCCAAGGGTGGTGGTGGGCGCCTGTAATCCAAGCTACACGGGAGGCTGAGGCAGGAGAATCGCTTAAACCCACAAGGCAGAAGTTGCAGTGAGCCAAGATCGTGCCACTGCACTCAAGCCTGGGTAACAGAGCGAGACTCCGTCTCAAAAAAAAAAAAAAAAAGATTGATGAAAACAACCTCTGCTTCCTCAGATTATAGATGATTAGTGAGAATTAAATAAATTAGTATGTGTATGTACTCAGAATGCGCTTGGCATATAAAGTGTGATCCGTGGTATGATACATTGAAAGGGATTGACTGCGTCGGGTTTTAGAAAGTCTCCTTTCCTGATCTGCTTATGCCCACTTGAGATGTGGGGGGTATGGAGCCCCTTTCCCTCAGGAAGCCCCCCAGCTGGGTAGAGAATTGGAGCAGCCCAGGAATTTCAACATCCCAGGGTCAATTGGGGGCTCCGGCAGGGAGGACAGAGAGGAGGACATGGAGAAATGAGAGGTGCTGGTAACACTCTTCCCTCTCGTCCTGTTCTAGAACTAATTGTGGGTGATTCAGCCAGTCAGGCTTTCCTTCAGATAAAGGAAGAGCTGTGGAATGCACCTTTCAGTCTGCGCCCAGGGGCCTTGCTAATACTTCACCTGCCTGAGTTTGGACCCATTTATACCACTGGTCTCGACTCAACTGAACCTCTCTCTGCAAAGAGCAAACCCTAGTGCTCCCCTCCCCACCCCGCAGCAAGCCAGCTCAGCAAGTACCCCAACATGCCCAGCCGAGCATGCTGGCCTCTCCCAGGTTCACCATGGGAGAAGGCGATTGCATGAGTGCAGAAGGAACTTGACCTGCTCCTCCCATGCGTTTCCCTTTTGGAGAGTGAAGGAGGTTCCTTCCCCACCCCGGAGACATGGAACAGGACTAAGCCTAAGCGGCCCCCACTCCATATTCAGGGTCAGGGGCTACAGGTTTGGGAGTCCCACCTGCCTGCTTTTGAATCCTGTCGAGACTCTGGCTTGGCAACCTTGGGTGTGTGGTGTGACCTTCCTGAGCCTGCATTCCCTCACCTGGAATGATGAGCAGTTACTGATGTCACAGATTTGGGGAAGAGTCTGAGGTCATGAATGTGCAGGCCAGGCTGAGTGCTCTGTGAATATTAACTGATATCATTGTCTGATACTGTTACTTTGTTCAGCTAATGTTTACTGCACACTTCCTGTGTCCTGGGCACTATTCTTGGTGAAATTTAGTGAATGTTACATCCCTGACCTTTTGGAGCTGACATGCTAGTTACGGGGACAGGTCAAACACTAGCTTGTCAGATGGTGATCGGTGCTCTGGTGACAGATAAATCAGGGAGTGGGTGGAGGAGTGCAGGGAGGTGGGAGGCGGGCCTTTGGGGTTTGTGAGAAGTCACTGCTGCCAAGAGGGTGTGTGCTGGGATGGGATGGGTCCTTTCTCCTTGTAGCCAGCTGAGAAGACTGAGGTACAAGAAGACTGTCTCCTTGACTCTCCCTTCTAATTTTCTCTCCCCCATAAAATCCCAGGTCCCTGGGGGGCGATGTTGCCTCTGATGGTGACTTCCTCATCTTTGAGGGGAACCGTTACAGCCGGAAGGGCTTTCTGTTCAAGAGCTTCGCCATGTCTGCTGTGGTGAGGGTCCCAGAGGGGCATTGGTAATGGGGGTGGGGTGAGTGTTCTCCTGCAGGCCAGGCCTTGGGCTGTGGGTTATCTGGGTCTGTCCCACTCCTCAAGTTAGGAGTGTTCCCTAGGAGAATTATTCCCCTGGAGCCCACTGAGCTGGGCTGTCACACTGACATTGGTCCATTTTCTTCTCTTCCCCTCACACCTCGGGGCTTAGATCACGGAGGGTGTGAAGCCCACACTCTCTGAGCTAGAGAAGTTTGAGGACCAGCCAGAGGGCATCGACCTGGAGGTGGTGACTGAGAGCACAGGTATTTGATCCCCCTCTGTAACCTGCGCCAAGGAGCAGGGGCGGCCCACGGCAGCAGCCCCTGAGTCAGCCCTATGACTGCCCCTGCAGGGAAGGAGCGGGAGCACAACTTCCAACCTGGAGACAATGTGGAGGTCTGTGAGGGCGAGCTCATCAACCTGCAGGGCAAGATCCTCAGCGTGGATGGCAACAAGATCACCATCATGCCCAAGCATGAGGACCTCAAGGTGGGTGCCCGGTGTTCCTAGGTGCAGGGGTTGGTGCGTTCAGGCACATCTGACTGTATGTGGCTATATGACATGGTGGTGTGCCTGGTGACACCTGGTTTCCCGGAGGGTAAGTTGAGGCCCTTCTAGTGTTCTCAGGTGCCTGAGAGGCGCTGTCTAAGTATAGCGCAGGGTCGGCGGGCAGCAGGCCTGCCTGGTGGTGTCTGTCTCTGGAGAGTGGCTTGGTCTATCTTTCGTTTCTGAAAAGCAAGATATCTGGGCAGTACTGGGTTGAGAGTGTGATTAACCATGGAGTAGTCCGAGGTGGGGGCTTGATTTTATTTGCTTAGATTGGGGGGTGTGTGTGTGTCTGTGTCTGGTGTGTGTCTGAGGGGTTGTGCAGGCCTAATGTGATGTGTGGGGTGAGGCTGTCTCTGGGTGGGGCTGAGGAGCTTTCCAGTCGGGGGTCCTGTGTCTGAGGGGCAGGCTGTCTGTGTGGGTATAGGTAGGCATCGTGTGTCTTGAGGGCGGGCTGGGGTAAAGGTTGTCCAGGTTGGTGTCCTGTGTCTGGGGTCAGCTGCTTCTGGGGCAGTCTGAGGGATCGTCCAGGTGGACTAAGGTAGTCTGGGGTGGGTGGTATGAGCCTTAAGTGGGGTTTTTGAGAACATGAGTGGATTCTGAAGACAGGAGGGGCAGGCAGGTTGTGGTGGTCTCCCCTCACCTGCTCGTCGATGGTCCCCACACCCAATCCCCCAGGACATGTTGGAGTTCCCAGCCCAGGAACTTCGGAAATACTTCAAGATGGGGGACCACGTGAAGGTGATTGCCGGCCGATTCGAGGGCGACACAGGCCTCATTGTGCGGGTAGAGGAGAATTTTGTTATCCTGTTCTCTGACCTCACCATGCATGAGGTAGGTGGATGGAAGGGTTGGGGAAGGGTGCACATTCCAAGAGGAGACCCAGGTAGGCAAGCCAGCTGGATTGGGCCTCACCCCTTTCACCATCCCTGGCAGCTGAAGGTGCTCCCCCGGGACCTGCAGCTCTGCTCAGAGACAGCATCAGGTGTGGATGTTGGGGGCCAGCATGAATGGGGCGAGCTGGTGCAGCTGGATCCCCAGACTGTGGGTGTCATCGTGCGACTAGAACGGGAGACCTTCCAGGTGTGTGTGTAGTGCTCTGTGGCGGGGACTTGATTTTAGGAGGCTTCCTGTCCCTCAACCCCTCATCCTGGGAGGTGGCAGAGCCCCCAGACTGCTCTGGGTCGTACACCTGGCTCTGTCACTCACCTCTGACTGGCTGATAGTGGGCATGTGGCAAGTCATTGATCCCTCCCCGTGCCTGTTTCACACCCTGTAAAATGGAAATGAGGGCAATGTCTACTCTGTTGGTAGTGAATGATTCCCTGAGGTTAGATCTGTACCCTGGTGGCTGTTCCTCGCTCAAGGATGGAGTGCCACATGTGTCCTCCTGCCTTTGCCCCTTCCTCATGGATGTGGGAGTCACGGAGCACAGTACATAGGACCCTGGACTCCACATCCACATCTCGGCTTTGTTGCTTCTGTGCTGTGTGACCCTGGGCTAGTGACTCACCCTCTCTGAGCGTGAGTTTCCCTCTGTAAAATGGAAATCATAATAGAATCCACCTCAGAGGAAGTTTTGAGGTGAAATCTTACAGGGCCTGACACAGAGTGATAGATGAACAATTAGCTGTTATGTTGCTATCAGTGCCCCCTTCCATCTCTCAGGTCCCTGTTGCCCAATCAGGGGGTGGAGTCTCCTCCCAAAAAGTGTGTTAGAATGACTGGGAAGATTTTTGGTTGACCTAGTACCTAAAGGGTGGCACTCTGCCGGCCTGCCCTGCAGCCAGGGAGTTGATGCCCTGTGGAGCTTGGAACCATCTTCCGCAAGGAAGGATTATCCCACTTTAGGGAACCCCTGCCCCGTGTCTCCCCTTCCTATTCTCTCCGCCATAGCCTCCCTGCTCTCCCTCTGTAGGTGCTGAACATGTACGGGAAGGTGGTGACTGTCAGACATCAGGCCGTGACTCGTAAGAAAGACAACCGCTTTGCTGTGGCCTTGGACTCAGAGCAGAACAACATCCATGTGAAAGACATCGTTAAGGTCATTGATGGCCCCCACTCAGTGAGTACAAGTTCCTGCTTTTGAACTGCATCTGAAGGAATTTGGTTGGTTGGGGGTGAGGGGGCCATGGCCAAGAGAGTGACCCTTCTCTCCCTGGCTAGGGCCGAGAGGGGGAGATCCGCCATCTCTTCCGAAGCTTCGCCTTCCTGCATTGCAAGAAACTGGTGGAGAACGGGGGCATGTTTGTCTGCAAGACCCGCCACCTGGTGCTGGCTGGGGGCTCGAAGGTGAGGTGGGCATGGCGGGACCCTGTGCGTTGGGTACCTGGCTCAGCTCTCCAGCCTCCTCTGGCCCCAGAAGTGACAAGATTGGGCTTTTGAGGGATTAGGAGAGCAGTGTCATTGTCAGGTCCTTGCCAAAGAGTGAAAAGGTTTATTTGGGATTCTGAGCTGTTCACCAAGTTATTTATTCATTTCATTTTACTGAGCACCTGTTAGGTGCCAGACACTGGAGAACCAGTGGTGAACAAGACAAAAAAATCCTCTGCTCTCCCCGAGCCGATACTCCAGAGATGGACGGACAGATAAACCCATCGTACAGCGTGAGGCAAGCGCTGTGAAGAAAACAGAACGGGCTCAGGAGACAGGGAGTGACCAGGGCTGCCGTTTTAGGCAGAGGAGGGTAAAGAAAGGCCTCCGTGGGAGGCGACATTGCAGCAGAGACCTGAATGAAGGGATGGAGAGTGAGCATTTTGGGGGAACAAGTGCAAAGGCCCTGAGGTGGGGCTTGTAGGGAAGTGTGCAGGAGCAGGTGGCACAGAGGAATTCAGGGCTCTGGTGTGGGTGGCTGGGTGGCCTCCTCAGGGCCCTGCACCTGGAATGAAGACTTCCTGTGGTTTGTGGTTTTTGTGTCTCTAGGGGTTTAAATTCCTAACTAGCCATATTTTAGTCCCACTCCTTGGCCAGTGGAAGCCCAGGCCCCTTGACAGGCTTACAATGGCAGAGGGCTGGGAGTTTCCCCAAAGGAAATTGAGGCATTGTCACCAGAAGGAGGGAGGGGTGGCAGCAGAGCAGATCCTAGCAGGAGCTGTTCCCACCTGGAGGCATTCAGGGTGGTGTGGGGGCTGGGGGACTGTCCCCAGACCCTGCCACCCCCATCCCCTGCCTGCCAGTTCACTCCTTGCTTCTCTCCTAGCCCCGTGATGTGACCAACTTCACCGTGGGTGGCTTTGCGCCTATGAGTCCCCGGATCAGCAGCCCCATGCACCCCAGTGCTGGAGGTGAGGGGTTCAGGCTCGGGATGTGGTGGGTAGAAGCAGCTGGAAGGAACTTGGTTGTTCAGCCCACACTCAGTGCCTGTGCTGGGCTAGGCCCTGCTATTAGGGGGCTCACCACCCAAAGGAGGGTAGACGCCGCAGTGACAGCCCGGAATGGTCAGGGCTTCCATAGGAAAGCCAAGGGGCGGGGGGTGGGCAAGTAGGGAGGAGTCAAGCAAGTGAAGAGGGCATTCTGATGGTGCCCTCGCTGTGGGCACAGCAGTGGGGGACCAGTGACATTCTCCCCCATCCCCAGGTCAGCGTGGCGGCTTTGGTAGTCCAGGTGGCGGCAGTGGTGGCATGAGCAGGGGCCGGGGCCGGAGGGACAACGAACTCATCGGCCAGACTGTGCGCATCTCCCAGGGGCCCTACAAAGGTGACCTGCGAGGCCTGTGGAGGCCTGGGGAGGGACGTGGTGAAGGAGAGCCTGCCCAGCCTGACCTCCTGCCCCCCCGCAGGCTACATCGGTGTGGTGAAGGATGCCACAGAGTCCACGGCCCGTGTGGAGCTGCACTCCACCTGCCAGACCATCTCTGTGGACCGTCAGCGGCTCACCACGGTGTACGGGCGGGGCCTGGGGAGGACCAGGCTGGGGCTTGCTGGGCAGTGAGAGGGCCCTGCTCACCCCATTTGTTCTCCACGTCCACAGGGGCTCACGGCGCCCGGGTGGCATGACCTCGACGTATGGGCGGACGCCCATGTATGGCTCCCAGACGCCCATGTATGGCTCTGGCTCCCGAACACCCATGTATGGCTCACAGACGCCCCTCCAGGATGGTGAGTGCCCGCAGGGGACAGGGAAGAGGGGCTGGGGGAACCTAGAGGAGGGACAGGACTGACAGACACACTCATCTCCCCCATTCCAGGCAGCCGCACCCCACACTACGGCTCGCAGACGCCCCTGCATGATGGCAGCCGCACTCCTGCCCAGAGTGGGGCCTGGGACCCCAACAACCCCAACACGCCATCACGGTGAGTCCAGGGTTCCCCAGGTTCCGATGTGTGCTGGTGCATGTGAGGGTGATGCTGGCTGTCTGGGCATGGAGGGGTTTGTGGGGCCACCCAGCATTCTCTGCTCCCAGCCCCAGGCTGGTCCCTTTGAAGGAGGAGGCATAGCATGGCGGGGCAGGGGTAAAGCGGCCTCCTCTCCAGCCCCAATCAGTAGTGATTGTGGTTGCCCCTGGGCCTAGAGAAAGATTGCCTGGGTGGGGTGACCTTGGGAGGGCACCCTCATTTCTCTCCGCCACAGTGTCAGCTGTGGAAGGGAAGTAACATCAGGAGTGCCTCTGGATGGGGCTCCCGTGAGAATGAAATTGCCTCAGTTCGGGGTCTGGTGTAGGGTGCTGTTCTGGAAGCATCCTCCGCATTATCACCACAGTTGCTCTCAACAGACTTTTCTCCCAACAGGGCTGAGGAAGAATATGAGTATGCCTTCGACGATGAGCCCACCCCGTCCCCGCAGGCCTATGGGGGAACCCCCAATCCCCAAACACCTGGCTACCCAGACCCCTCGTCCCCACAGGTCAACCCACAGTACAACCCGCAGACACCAGGGACGCCGGCCATGTGAGTCCACTGGGGCCCGCCCTCCTCTGCCCCTGCCCAAACCCTCCTACAGCCACCGCCTCCTTTCCCCTCCCTGCTCCAACAAATGCCCCCTTCTTTCCTGTTTCTGCAGGTACAACACAGACCAGTTCTCTCCCTATGCTGCCCCCTCCCCACAAGGTTCCTACCAGCCCAGCCCCAGTCCCCAGAGCTACCACCAGGTGGCGCCAAGCCCAGCAGGCTACCAGAATACCCACTCCCCAGCCAGCTACCACCCTACACCCTCACCCATGGCCTATCAGGTAATGGTCTGCCTGCCTGTGCTTCAGGGTGGTGGGCTAGGGTGGCCTTGGGCCTGTAGGGTTGGCCAAGCCAGATGACTCTTCCCAATGACACTTCCTCTTTCCCCTGCAGGCTAGCCCCAGCCCGAGCCCTGTTGGCTACAGTCCTATGACACCTGGAGCTCCCTCCCCTGGTGGCTACAACCCACACACGCCAGGCTCAGGCATCGAGCAGAACTCCAGCGACTGGGTAACCACTGACATTCAGGTGAAGGTGCGGGACACCTACCTGGATACACAGGTGGTGGGACAGACAGGTGTCATCCGCAGTGTCACGGTACGTGGGGCCCAGGGTGGTGGGTAAGCAGGCATCCTCTCCTTCGTACCCCCTAAACTGGGGACAGACCTGTCCCCAGATGGTGATAGCCCAGAGTGGGCAGAGCTGGAATGGAGAAAGCCTAGAGGGCAAGGGGAGCTATGTGAACCCGAAGGAGGCATCTTACCCGATTTAATGGGGAATCAGAGAGGGCTGCCTGGGGTAGGAGACATCTGAGCCAAGACCTGAAGAATGAATAGGAGTAAGCTAAGGAAAATGACTGGGTTGAGTGTGTTCCAAATGGCGGAAACTGCATGTGCAGAAGCCTGGAGGTGAGGAGAACTTGGGCATGTCCGGGAGCTGAAGGGTTTGTTGTGGCTGGAACATAAAGAGCCAAAGTGGGCTGGGCAGTGGTTCACACCTACAATCCCAGCACTCTGGGAGGCTGAGGTGGGCAGATCACCTGAGGTCAGGAGTTCAAGACCAGCCTGGCCAATATGGTGAAACCCTGTCTCTACTAAAAATACAAAAAAAAAAAAAAAAAAAATCCATTAGCTGGGCGTAGTGGTGCACACCTGTAATCCCAGCTACTCAGGAGGCTGAGGCAGGAGAATCACTTGAACCCAGGAGGTGGAGGTTGTGGTGAGCCGAGATCATGCCACTGCACTCCAGTCTGGGCGACAGAGCAAGACTCCTCTCAAAAAAAAAAAAAAAAAACACAAAAGTGAGTGATGAGACCAGAGAGTTGGCTGCACCAGCTTGGAGGACCTAGACTGTCCAGAGGGTGCCGGAGAGCCAAGGAGGAATCTCAGCAGGAGAGGGGTGGGAGCAGATCTGTGGTGTGGAATTCTCCATCCATCAGTGATGGATTGGGGGTGGGGAGACTGGCTGGGAGCCCAGGGGGAGGTTGGGCTGCACTAGTGCAGGGCTGTGGGGATGAGGCAGGTGGGAGAGGCCTTCACGGGCTGAATGGCCAGGCCTCAGAGCTAGGGGCTTATTGGTAAGGGAGGTGACCAAGATGAGGTCCAGAGCTCTGGTGGGGCCTGCAGACCATGGGGTGGTCCCTGAGACCAGGTCCAGGAAAAGGAGCAGGTGTGGGGAAGATGCTGAGGCAAGTTTGGGTCCTGAAGAGTCAAGAAGCAGTCTCCTTTTTGCCTGTTAGCTTCATTCTGATGCTTCCCTTGCTGATTGGGTCACCTTGTCCACCTACCCTGACATGTACCACAGGCCCCAGGCCTTGGAACCAGCCCCAGCCTTGGCCTTTCCTGCCCCCATTTCACCTTGAGTTCTCAGAATGAGCCCTGAGCCTGTGTCCCCTGGAGTGTGGGCCTCAGTCCCATGTTGGGAGCAGGACAGGCTGACCAAGCTGTCCCCATCCTCCAGGGGGGCATGTGCTCCGTGTACCTGAAGGACAGTGAGAAGGTCGTCAGCATTTCCAGTGAGCACCTGGAGCCCATCACCCCCACGAAGAACAACAAGGTAAGGGCAGGGGGCAAGGAGATAAGATGGGGGTGTTGGGTGCTGACACGGACCCTGACCACGTTACCCCCACCCCCAGGTGAAAGTGATCCTAGGCGAGGATCGGGAAGCCACGGGCGTCCTGCTGAGCATTGATGGTGAGGATGGCATTGTCCGTATGGACCTTGATGAGCAGCTCAAGATCCTCAACCTCCGCTTCCTGGGGAAGCTCCTGGAAGCCTGAAGCAGGCAGGGCGGGTGGACTTCGGCAGGTGAAGAGTGGTCGTCCTTCCTTCCCTGGCCCTTGGCTGTGACACAAGATCCTGCTGCAGGGCTAGGCCGATCGTTCTGGATTTCCTTTTATTTTTCTTTTTAGTTTTCCATCTTCTCCCTCCCTGGTGCTCATTGGAATCTGAGTAGAGTTTGGGGGAGGGTCCCTACCTTCTTGTACCTCCTCCCCACAGCTTGCTTTTGTTGTACCGTCTTTCAATAAAACGAAGCTGTTTGGTCTAAAAGTGTGTGTGTGTGTGCGCGCGCGCGCGCGCCATGGGAATGAGGTGTCTTTAAGTGGGGTCATTTGCAGACCCCACTTCCTTGCTTTGTGGTTGGGGCAAATAACGGGGTGTGTGTGTGTGTGTGTGTGTGCGCGCGCGCGCCGTGGGAATGAGGTGTCTTTAAGTGGGGTCATTTGCAGACCCCACTTCCTTGCTTTGTGGTTGGGGCAAATAACAGGACGCTATCTGAATCTGTTTTCCCATCTAGATAATAGTGATAGCACCTGCCCCAGAGGGCTCTTGAGGGGAATGTGTATGAGAAGACATAGGAAGGAGATGATCAGAGTAGAGCTTGTCATGTGATTGAAGACATTATATCTTATTCAGGCATGAATTATGCAAAGTGAAAATCACAGTATCCTCCAGGAAACCTAGATTTGTGGTGCAGGATACAGTGCTTGATGGTCTTTTTTGTTTTTTCTTTTTTCTTTTTTTTTTTTTTTTGAGACAGTGTTGCTCTGTCACCAGGCTGGAGTGCAGTGGCACGATCTTGGCTCACTGTAACCTCCGCCTCCCAGGTTCAAGCGATTCTCCTGTATCAGCCTCCCCAGTAGCACGCACCACCACACCCAGTGAATTTTTTTGTATTTTTAGTGGAGATGGGTTTCACTATGTTGGCCAGGATGGTCTTGAATTCCTGACCTTGTGATTCGCCCGCCTCGGCCTCCCAAAGTGCTGGGATTACAGGCGTGAGCCACTGCGCCTGGCCAATGGTCCTTTATTTTTTCTTTTCTGTTTGAGATGGGGGTCTCACTCTATTGCCCAGGCTGGAGTTCAGTGGCACAGTCATTGCTCACTGCAGCCTCAACCTCCTGCGCTCAAGCGATCCTCTTGCCTCAGCCTCCTAAGTAGCTGGGACTACAGGCGTGCACCACCACGTCTGGATAATTTTTTTATTTTTAAATTTTTTATAGAGACGGGTCTCACTATATTGCTCAGGCTGGTCTCGATCTCCTAGCTTCAAGTGATCCTCCTGCCTCGGCCTCTCACAGTGCTGCAGTTACAGGCGTGAGCCACAGTGCCCGGTGGTCCTTTTCCTTGAACCCTGATAGCAGTGACACCAGGATTGCTGTAGCTTATCCAGTGGGTGCAATCTTAGAGACTGGGGCTTAGTACCCAGAACCTGTTTCCCTTCCTCGTTAGATATTCCTGTCTTTTTACAAATGTAAATGTACTATAAAACATTTCAGGCAGGGCACGATAGCTCATGCCTGTAATCCCAGCACTTTGGGAGTCCAAGGGGGGCGGATCATTTGAGGTCTGGAGTTAAAGACCAGCCTGACCCAACATGGTGAAACCCTGTCTCTACTAAAAATACAAAAAAAGTTAGCCAGGCATGGTGGTGGGCGCCTGTATTCTCAGCTACTTGGAAGGCTGAGGCATGAGAATCACTTGAACCTGGCAGGTGGAGGTTGCAGTGAGCCGAGATTGCGCCAACGGCACTCCAGCCTGGGTGACAGAGCAAAACTCTGTCTCAAAAACAAAAAACATTTCAGATGTTCAAGGTTATATACCAAGAACACCCATGTCCCCACCACCCAGCGGAGGAAACAGGAAACAATATGTACTAGATAGGACCCACTTCAGCAGCACCCCAATCCATTCCCCCAGAAGTAACCAGGAGTGCCGAGTTCGTTGTGTCTTTCCCTTGCTTGAATTCGTATTTTTACTACCTTGGTATTTGGTTTTAAAGTTTACATAAACAGGATCTGATTTTTCTTCCACTCAATTTAGGGGAGGTTTGTAGTGTCTATCTATAGCCTCTAATTCGTTTGTCAGTCAAGCCCTCTACAGCCAGATACTGCTGTTCTTTGGCTGAGCCTCAGGTAAAATGGTTGGCTCTCCAGTCCTTTATAGAAAATCATGGTAGGAAGGGGCCGGGCGCGGTGGCTCACGCCTGTAATCCCAGCACTTTGGGAGGCCGAGGCGGGCGGATCACAAGGTCAGGAGATCGAGACCATCCTGGCTAACACAGTGAAACCCGGTCTCTACTAAAAATACAAAAAAAGTAGTAGGGCATAGTGGCGGGCACCTGTAGTCCCAGCTACTCGGGAGGCTGAAGCAGGAGAATGGCATGAACCCTGGAGGCGGAGCTTGCAGTGAGCCGAGATCGCGCCACTGCACTCCAGCCCTGGTGACAGAGCAAGACTCTGTCTCAAAAAAAAAAAAAAAAGGAAGGAATGGGAGAGAAAACAGATTCCTCCTCCCAGCTCCATGTGAGGAAGAGTTTTATTATTAATTTTTATTTTTTTGAGACGGAGTCTCCCTCTGTCTCCCAGGCTGGAGTGCAGTGGCACCATCTAGGCTCACTGCAACCTCCGCCTCCCGGGTTCAAGCGATTATCCTGCCTCAGCCTCCCCAGCAGGTGGGACTACAGGCGTGCACCATCATGCCTGACTAATTTTTTTTTTTTTTTTTTTTTTTTTTTTTTTTTTTAGTAGAGAGGGGGTTTTGCCTTATTGGCCAGGCTGGTCTCAAACTCCTGACCTCAGGTGATCTGCCTGCCTCAGCCTCCCAAAGTCCTGAGATTATAGGCGTGAGCCACCGCGCCTGGCCTATTATTATTAATTTTAAAAATAGAGATGGCAGTCTTGCTATGTTATCCAGGGTGGTCTCAAACTCCCGGCCTCAAGCGATCCTCCTGCCTCGGCCTCCCAAAGCGCAGGGATTACAGGTGTGAGCCACCGTGCCTGGCCAAAAGAGTTTTCGAGGACTGGCTTTTCAGGTCGCTTTCAGGGCCTCAATGTATATTTCTGACAATTGGGAGGTGAGGGCCGATGCCCTTACACAGTGAGACAAGCGACCTGACTCGTGACTATTTTTTTGGACAAATCAGGCAGCCACTGACTCCATTATGGCCTCAGCTTTACCTCTGGGCAATGAGTGTGATCCCTTCCCTCGCTGCGTCCTTTGCAGGGGCGGTGGCGCTCTGCAAGGCCCAAGCGGGGCGTGGTCCAGATGACTTTGGATCCCAGTTGGCGCCCCCCCAGAGGCAGCCAGGAGAATGGTAAGAGGCAAGCGCGCCTGCAGCAATCCGCCCGATGACTTTGGTCTCTCTCGGGCTTCCGTCCACCCGCCCCGCCTCCGCGCTTCCATTGGCTGTAGCTCCGGCCCGGGGCGGGTGAAAAGGGAGCGAGTGGGCGGGGCCGCGTGGCGTCAGCGCAAGATGGCGGCCTCGGCAGCGCTGTGCTCGCGCTTGCGGAGCGGGCTCCGGCTCGGCTCGCGGGGACTGTGCACGAGGTTGGCGACGCCGCCCCCCCGGGCCCCAGATCAGGTGAGCGGAACGAGGGTGGCACTCTGAATGTGGGGTCCCTTCCCTGGAGTTCCGGACATATCGCCGCCCCTTGGGGGTTCCGGGACGCCTCACCTCAGGGTGCTGAATGAAACGCCGCTTGCGTTTTGGGGCCCTTCCCAGCCTCCTGGGTGGACAACACTTGCTCCCCTAGGCTGGAGGCTGGGAACCCAGATGTGTCCTCTAGACCCCACCTCCCACCCACGTGGGTGCCGGAGGAGGAGAAGGTTACCGGTTCCCCATCTCAGTGACCACTCAGGTGATACTTGAGCAGGAGGGGCCTGGTATGCTGGAGTCCCAGTCTGGCCGTGGGAGTTATTTTCTCTGTGGCGTTGGTGGTGATGAGGTAGACGTTTGGGTTTCCAATTCGACCTGCCTCCATGTTGACAGAGACCCAGCCATTCTGACCTCCAACTCTATCACTTCTGTACCCGAGTTCCCCAAGCCCCAGACAAGTGATTGCCCCTCCCCGCCTCCGCTCCCATCCCTTACCCTGTAACTCTGCTACCTTTAGCCCCAAGCAGCCGGATGTCGTAACTCCCCGTCCTGTCTGTCCCCCTTCCCCCACCACTTGTGACCTCCGTTTCCTCTCATCCCAGTGTTTAGGCCCTCCCATCCCTTATTCTCCGTGCTCTGCTTTTCTGGACTGCAGACCCTCCAGTCCTGTTGCCTTCAGGATCCTGTGCACCTGGCCTGTTAGCTCTTAAAACTCCTGGCATCCTGGTGCGGGACAGTCTGCTTTTGACCCTCTGAGCGCCCCACTTCCTGACTGCGCCTCCAGGGACACAGATGTCCAGGGCTCTGTGGGTGTCTGCCTCTTGGCTCCCGAACTTGATTCTTCTTGTACTGGAAGGTTGGAACCATCCTGACCTCTCTTCTCTCTTAGCTGACCTCCCCTTTCTCAATCGCAGGCCGCAGAGATCGGGAGCCGCGGGGGCACTAAGGCACAAGGGCCACAGCAGCAGCCGGGTTCAGAGGGTCCCAGCTATGCCAAAAAAGTTGCGCTCTGGCTTGCTGGGCTGCTTGGAGCTGGTGGGACCGTGAGCGTCGTCTATATCTTTGGTGAGGGACATATCCCTGCCTTCCAGTTTTGTTCCTTGGCCTCCCTAGTCCACTGTGAAATCTCCCACTCTTACCCCCTACCAACGTGTCTCATCTTCATTCCCTGGCTCCTTCCTCAATAGGGCAGCCAAATAGGACACCTACCTTGAAAACCAGGGAAGTCTTCTTTCTTCTCCCTTCTGCTCCTTAAGGTTCTAGTCTTTCTAGTTGGTTCCTGTACCAGAATACAGGAAAGAGGGAAAGATGGGGAAGGATAGGCCTGAATCAGCTTCCTAAACTTTGTCTTTACTCAGCACCCAAAAATCCAGCCTTCCACTAGTTCCTTTATCCCACAGACCCAAGAGTCCCAGCCCCAGCCCCCTTTCTCTCAAAGACCCAGGAATCTTGGCTCCCAGCCCCCTCCTGGCTTGAATCCAGGAGGCTGTGCCTCTAACTCTCTTTCCTCAGATCCAGGAGTCCAGGCCCTTTATCCCACTCCTCCCTCAGGACCCAGGGGACTGGGCCCTAATTCCTCATATTCATCCTGGTCTCCCTTGCAGGAAACAACTCAGTGGACGAAAATGGTGCCAAGGTGAGGGGGAAAGAGACCGAGGCCTTGCCAGGAGTCCTAGCCTGTGGGTGAGAGGGGTCCTCTTTGGTCTGTTTAGGCACATTGCTTGTCTGGAGTGAGCCTGTCTTTCCCAGTGACCTTTGCCTATTCCTGTTGGGGTCCTGGAGATTCCTTTTCTGTATGTGATGGGGTTCTGCCTCTGACATCCTAAACCTTCCATTTTTCTCTCCACCTCCCAGATTCCTGATGAGTTTGACAATGGTGAGTGAACAAGCACAGATTCTGGAGTCCCTGACCCTCTCAACTCTGTCATTTGTAAGGATGTCTCTCTCCCCATCTGGTGTCTCCGGCCCCTCCTCCTTCCACTGGGGAGGTGGGGGAGCCAGCAGCTGGATGGCGTTGTGGGGAGGGACATTACAAAGCCCAAGCCCGCTTCCCTGGCCCCTCAGCCCCGAGCAGATGGTCAGAGACAGATGGGGGAGGGGAGCCTTGGGTGGGAGGGCTTGGGGACACAGCGTGGCCTATCTCCAGACACATGGGTTCCTGTGTCTTCGACCAAGCATCTGCAGCTCCCAACTCCTTCCCCATCCCCCTCAAGCCCCTACCCCATTAGGCTCATTTTCAAAACAACGCCTCCTTCCTCCCTCTCCATCTGGTTAACCAGCTTTTGGTGGTGAAGTTTATGACAAATTGGATAGTAGAGATTAGTTGTCAATCGTGTCATACCTGGCTCTTCCCAGGAGAAGAATGAAATTGGTGGGTCCAGAAAGCCACCTGTTTATGTTGGGGGACGTTTGCAAACAGTCATGTTAATACATTGATTGTTTCAAACTGGGCAGGTGGGTGAGTGCCATTTTAACCGGGCAGTTGTAGAATCATGCTGTCTTCCACAAATAATATGCTGAATTAAATTGGGCAGGTAAATCTGAAGTTTTAAAGTGTATATGTTTACTAGCCTAACTGGTTTCAATATTGTGTTTTTTTGTTTTTATTTTTTATTTTTTTGAGACATAGTCTTGCTCTGTTGCCCAGGCTGGAGTGCAGTAGTGCAATTTTGGCTCACGGCAACCTCCACCTCCCGGGTTCAAATATTTCTCGTGTCTCACCCTCCCAAGTAGCTGGGAGTACAGGTGCACACCACCACGCTCAGCTAATTTTTATATTTTTAGTAGAGGCAGAGTTTCGCCATGTTGGTCAGGCTGGTCTCAAACTCCTGACCTCAGGGGGTCCACTCTCCTCGGCCTCCCAAAGTACTGGGATTATAGGCATGAGCCACCACTCCTGGCCCAATATATTGTGTTTTTTTAAGAGGAACGCCCATGTATTACCCTAAAAATACTGTATTAAAGTAGGCAGCCATGTAAGTTTACTGTTTATACTAGATTCATTAGCCGGGAGTGGTGGCCTGTGCCTGTGGTCCCAGCTACTCAGTGGCTGAGTTGGGAGGATCACTTGAGCCTGGGAGTTACAGGCTGCAGTGAGCTGTGATCCCGCCACTGCACTCTAGCCTGGACGACAGAGTGAGTCTCCACCTCTAAAAAAAAATAAGTTAAAATGAGAAAGTAAACTGGAGTCAGTATATTCACTTAAACCAGGGTTTTTCACCCTTGGCTCTATTGACACTTTGGACCAGATAATTCTTATAGAGGACTGCCCTGTGCATTGAAGGATTTTTGTAGCATCCTGGGCATCTGCCTACTAGATGCCAGTATTGCGACAATCAATTACATCTCCCGGCATTGCCAAATTTCCCAGGGGTAGGCGTGCAGACAAAATTGTTCCTAGTTCTGAACCACTGTTTTACAGTGTACAGATGTGTTTATATATTCATTGTGGTTTAGATTCAGCACACTGGCTTAAAGTGGGCAGATCTGGAAGCCTAGTGATTCAAAGTGGGCAAAATACACTGGCATAAATTAGGTGCAGTGGCTCACGCCTGTAATCCCAACACTTTGGGAGGCCAAGGCGGGAGGATCACTTGAGCCCAGGAGTTCAAGACCAGCCTGGTCAATAGAGCAAGACTCTGTCTCTGTCTCTATAAAAAAAAAAGTATGTGTACACTGGCGTAATGTCAGCAGATTTATGTGTATGTGGGTTATTTATTTATTTATTTTTTGAGACGGAGTCTCGCTCTGTAGCCCAGGCTGGAGTGCAGTGGCGCGATCTCGGCTCACTGCAAGCTCCGCCTCCCGGGTTTACGCCATTCTCCTGCCTCAGCCTCCCGAGTAGCTGGGACTACAGGCGCCTGCCACCTCGCCCGGCTAGTTTTTTGTATTTTTTAGTAGAGACGGGGTTTCACCGTGTTAGCCAGGATGGTCTCGATCTCCTGACCTCGTGATCCGCCCGTCTCGGCCTCCCAAAGTGCTGGGATTACAGGCTTGAGCCACCGCGCCCGGCCTATTTATTTTTTTAAGACAGTCTCACTCTCTTGCCAGGCTGGAGTGCAGTGGCGTGATCTTGGCTTGCTGCAACCTCCACCTTCCAGGTTCAAGTGATTCTCTTGCCTCAGCCTCCTGAGTAGCTGGGACTACAGGCACGTGCCACCACGCCCGGCTATTTTTTTTTTTTTTTTTGTATTTTAGTAGAGACGGGGTTTCACCATGTTGGCCAGGATGGTCTTTTTTTTTTTTTTTTTTTTTTTTTTGAGACGGAGTCTCGCTCTGTTGCCCAGGCTGGAGTGCAGTGGCGCGATCTCGGCTCACTGCAAGCTCCGCCTCCCGGGTTCACGCCATTCTCCTGCCTCAGCCTCCCGAGTAGCTGGGACTATAGGCGCCCACAACCGCGCCTGGCTAATTTTTTGTATTTTTAGTAGAGACGGGGTTTCACCGTGGTCTCGATCTCCTGACCTTGTGATCCGCCCGCCTCGGCCTCCCAAAGTGCTGGGATTACAGGCGTGAGCCACCGCGCCCGGCTACCAGGATGGTCTTGATCTCCTGACCTTGTGATCCATCTGCCTCAGCTTCCCAAAGTGCTGGGATTACAGGCACGAGCCACCGTGCCCGGCCTTGTATGTGGGTTTTAAGTGGGCCAATGTATAAGCATTCTGTTTCATACCTGTGGTAGTATGTGGATGTAAGTATCAGCTTAAAACGGGGCAGGTAAATGAATCTCTGTTCCTATCTGGCGGTATGTCATTGCCTTCTATCTTTGGACCTAGAAGTGAGTTAGTTCAAACCAGGTGGGTATGCAGACCTGTTTGTATCTGGTAGATAAGAAACCCCTGGTTTGTCTGGGAGGTTGAGCAGCGGCTTATTGTGGAATCTCTTTGTGCCTGGTGTTCTCCTAGATCCAATTCTGGTACAGCAGTTGCGCCGGACATACAAATATTTCAAAGATTATAGACAGGTGAGCAGAAGCCCTGGGCTCAGTCCCCATGTCTCCAGCCCTGGCCTCCTTGTCTGAGCGCCCCCATCCATCCCTCTCCCACAGATGATCATCGAGCCCACCAGCCCTTGCCTTCTCCCAGACCCTCTGCAGGAGCCGTACTACCAGCCACCCTACACGCTCGTTTTGGAGCTCACTGGCGTCCTCTTGCATCCTGAGTGGTCGGTGTGTCCCGGGAAAGGCAGTGGGTTGGGGATAGACCTGGGCAGCGGGGTTGTGATGAGGTGGACTTTCAGCCCTAACTGTGCTGTGTGATCTTGGGGAGGAGATGTTACCTGTCATTGCCTCGCTTTCTTCAGCTGGGAGAAGGCAGTCATGCTAACACCCACTCTGTAGGGTGGTGTAGGTGTGCCCAGGCATGTTGTAAGCGCCACAAAGGAGCCAGACCCTTAGTCACACCCATGTTGTACTTCTTAACCTCCAAGAGCCACAAAGACAGAGGGAGAGAACTCTGTTCTGAGAATCCCCTAGGCTGGATCTTTGTCCTCTTGGGGACTCTGAGGGCCTCTGGGTCTTGGTGTTTCACTGTCCTCACTGTCTTCCCAGCTGGCCACTGGCTGGAGGTTTAAGAAGCGCCCAGGCATCGAGACCTTGTTCCAGCAGCTCGCCCCTTTATATGAAATTGTCATCTTTACGTCAGAGACTGGCATGGTGAGGCTCTGGGGCAGGGGAGAGGAAGGTCAGTGTGGCAGGAGGCGTAGAGATCTGGAAGACCAGGGCTCAGCCTGACCTTTTCTCCCTCCCTTCCCACCCGCAGACTGCATTTCCACTCATTGATAGCGTGGACCCCCACGGCTTCATCTCCTACCGCCTATTCCGGGACGCCACAAGATACATGGATGGACACCATGTTAAGGTGCCATGGGTTCATGGATGGGCCTCTGGGATTTGGTGGGGTTGGCACCACCTGAGGAAAGGAGGGCCTAGCTCTGACCCTAGCCTCACCTGGCTTATGGTTCTGCCCAGATTCTATTCCTGCTGGCAGGCACACGCCTGCCTCCAGCCTGGGCCAGACATCTGCACTCTTCTTTGTTCCCTGGAATCTGGGTGCGGGAGTGGGGGGAAATGAAGTCTCTCTAAAGAAGACAGGAGTTAGTGGTAAGAACGTACCATTTAGGAGCTGGTTTTATCTTGCTGTGTCTGTAACTTAGTGCTTCTGGGAAGGTTTGCTTATAATTGTACATATGAGACTGGTTGCGGTTTGTTTGACCTGGCGTCTGTTACTGTGGCCAGTGATATATTCAGGAGTCTGGATCTGTGAATGGGCCTCTGTGGATCTGGCTCCAAGTGTCTGTGTGTCTGTTGGGTTTCTGTTTCTGTCTGTGTCCTGGGGAGGGGGGTCTGTGTTGTTCTTGGGAATTCAGAAATACATGGACTGTGATCGAGGGTCTTGAAGGGTCTGTGTCTGGGAGCCTGTCTTTGTGGTTCCCTGGGTATGGCTGCAGATCTGTCTGCACCTGTTTACTTGAGTGAGAGGTTCTTAAACCTGCAACATACCACAGTCACCTGGGCAGGGGTTTAACATGAGAGTGGCCGCCTCCCTCTCCAGGGAACTTCCTAATGGCCTCTCTGTGTGCTAGGCCCTGGGTCTAGGAGTCTGTGTGATTAGCTCCCCAACATCCTGGGGGTTGTTTTGTTTTTTGTTTCTGAGACAGGGTTTTGCTGCGTCACCCAGACTGGAGTGCAATGGTGTGAACACGGCTCACTGCAGTCTCAACCTTCTGGGCTCAAGTGGTCTTCCCACCTCAGCCTCCCGAGTAGCTGGGCCTATAGGCGCACACCACCACGCTTGGCTAATTTTTGTGTGTGTGCATGTGTGTGTGTGAGATGGAGTCTCGCTCTGTTGCCCAGGCTGGAGTTCAGTGGCGTGATCTTGGCTCACTGCAACCTCTCCCTCCCAGGTTCAAGTGATTCTCCTTCCTCAGCCTCCCGAGCAGCTGGGACTACAGGTGCACACCACCACGCCTGGCTAATTTTTTGTATTTTCAGTAGAGACAGAGTTTCGCCATGTTGCCCAAGCTGATTTTGAACTCCTGAGCTCAGGCAGTCCGCCCACCTTGGGCTCCCAAAATTCTGGGATTATAGGCGTGAGCCACCACACCCCGCCATTTTTTGTATCTAGTAGATATGGGGTTTCACCATTTTGGCCAGGCTGGTCTTGAACTCCTGACCTCAGGTGATCCGTCCGTCTTGGCCTCCCAAAGTGCTGGGATTACAGGCATGAGCCACTGCGCCTGGCCCATGCCCACCTAATTTTTAAATTTTTTGTAGAGATGAGATCTTGCTGTGTGGCCCAGGCTGGTCTAGAACTCCTGGGCTAAGTGATCCTCCTGCCTTGGCCTCCCAACGTGCTGGGATTACAGGCGTGAGCCGCCATGCCTGGTCCTCTGTGGGGGTCGATGCCATCATCCAAAGCTGGTCTTTGAGAGGCCCTGGCATTGTGATCCCAGTATGTGTGATGCTGTGTATGTATGTTTTGTGTGTTTTGGGTCTTCTTGATGGGGGGAGAGTTGGGCACAGATGTTGACCTGATCTGTCACTCACTTCCAGGACATTTCATGTCTGAATCGGGATCCAGCTCGAGTAGTAGTTGTGGACTGCAAGAAGGAAGCCTTCCGCCTACAGCCCTATAACGGCGTCGCCCTGCGGCCCTGGGACGGAAACTCTGATGACCGGGTCTTATTGGACCTGTCTGCCTTCCTTAAGAGTAAGGCCGACCCCTGATCCCTTGGCCTCTGACCCTAGAGCCCCTGATTCTGAAGAGGAAGGATAAATGCATTATTCGTGGCTGGGCGACTGAGGTGCAGGAGGTACCTGAGCACCTTGGAGTCTTTAGGAGCTTCTTAGGATGTTCATGGAATGTTCAGGGGATACCTGGGGATGTTCAAGGGAACCCTTTCAGAGTGTTTAGAAGCATTCCAGGTAGCACTGACCACCCCCCTGCCCCAGTGTGGGACCTTCCCCTCGTGGGCCCTGCCTGCCTCTGGCCTTCAGAAGCCTGGCTGACCACCCCCTGTTGTGCCCACAGCCATTGCACTGAACGGTGTGGAGGATGTGCGAACTGTGCTGGAGCACTACGCCCTGGAGGATGATCCGCTGGCAGCTTTCAAGCAGCGGCAAAGCCGGCTAGAGCAGGTTGGTGCTCAGATGCCCAGAGTGGAGGATCGGCTCTGAGGCTCCTGAATGAGGAGCCCAGAGCAGTCCAACTCCACACTCCTGGCTTGGCTGTGTGACCGTGAGCAGATACCTCCTCTCCACCTCAGTCTCTGTAACCAGGGGGACATAACACAGCCTGTCCTGTAGGACTGCCAGAATGAGGGGATGCATTGATTCTGCAGCCTGCTCTGAGAACAGGAGACAGGCAAGGCTTTGAGACTGGACTGGAAGAGGGGTTGCCCTTGATGGTCTTGAGTAGGTCTGGGGTCACCTTGTGGAGGTGGACTGTGGGTTTTAGATCAGGTCTGGAAAGAGGATCCCTGGGCACATGGCCCAAGGCTGTGGGGAGAGTTGTGATGGTCTTGGTGGGACCCTGGTAATTTGGAAGTGGGACTGAGAGTACGGATTGCATCTGGGCAAGATTCCCAGGGATCTAGGCTGAAGTTCACCAGATTCTAGGTTAGGTTCCTAGAGTTGGGAGTCCCTGAGTGCCCAGAGAAGAAGTCCCTAGAGATTTGGGCCTGGGGACCCCCCAGGGAACTCCCCCTGCCCACCACATTGAGACAGGGGTCATGGGGTGCAGGGGGCCAGGGGCAGGATGATGCAGTCTGATGAGGAG
Source organism: Macaca fascicularis (assembly GCF_037993035.2). NCBI lineage: Eukaryota > Metazoa > Chordata > Mammalia > Primates > Cercopithecidae > Macaca > Macaca fascicularis. The sequence continues at coordinate 46,571,669 of NC_088393.1, forward strand.
GGCTCTGGGGTTCGGACTTGGGATCTCACCAGCATTCACCTTGGGATAACAGGGTCTGAGATAGGATCTCAGGTTCAGGGGAGGGGTCCCTGGGATCTGGGGAAGGGGATTATGAGAGTTTGGGGCCTGAGAAGCTACTGCAGTTCAGGCCTAAATATCTCGAGTGCCTAGTATTGGAGTCTGGCATCCCCCAAACATTGAAGCCTAGGCTCCTGCGGCTCAGAGCTGGCTCTTCCCAGTGTCTGGGCTGGGGAGCTGAGGTCTAGGGTCCCTTGTGTCTGGGCTGGGGGCCCCAGGGTTTGGGGAAAGGGGTCTGGACTTGGCAGAAGTCAGGAGGAAAGGTGGTCCCTGGGCTGAGGCCTGGGGAGCTGGGCGTCTGGGAGGAGGCTCTGTCCTCCCTGGGCTGACCCGCTCCTCCATCTGTCTCCCGACCCCAGGAGGAGCAGCAGCGCCTGGCTGAGCTCTCCAAGTCCAACAAGCAGAACCTCTTCCTCGGCTCCCTCACCAGCCGCTTGTGGCCTCGCTCCAGACAGCCCTGAACTCTGGGCCTCCTCAAACTCAGTGCCGGAGTCCAGGGCCCCAGTGCTTCCAGACCAAGACTTGGGCCACCACTGTCCAATAAAGTACATCCCAGATGCCACACCTGCTGTGTCCCGAGAGTCTCCAGATGGGGGCACCGGGATGAGGTCCGGGACTTTCGGGTCACCATCCCACAGTGGCTGATCGGCTGCCAAGCACAGAGTGGGGGCTTTGTTGGATCAGAGCATATTTTTCACCCTGGTCTGGGAATGTAAAAACCCTCGCTGTGTCTTCCTGTGTGTTGTGTGATCTGTAAAAAATACATCTCCCTCTGACCACAGATTCCGCATGTGTGGAGAAGGGAAGAGAGGATGGCACTTGGCTTTAAAGACAGGTAGCTGCCATGCTGCTGTGGAGAGACTGTGTTATGGGCCCAGTGGGGCTCTGGTGGACCAGAGATCACCCCTCTCAACAGGCCAACTGCTGCTTGGCTCCAGCCAGTGTGGCCCTGGAGTAGAGGGGGCCTGGGGTTGCTTGACATGCCAGTTGTTGAAGCAAGAACTTGGGATTTTTTTTTTTTTTTTTTTTTTTTTGCGACAGGGTCTCACTGTTGCCCAGGCTGGAGTGCAGTGATGTGATCTTAGCTCACTACAGCCTTGACCTCCCAGGCTCAAGTGACTCCAAGTGACCCTCCTGCCTCAGCCTCCTGAGTACCCTCTTGGAGACTACACGTGCGTGCTGCCACACCCAGCTAACTTAAACAAATTTTTTTTTGTAGAGATGGGGTCTTGCTGCCCAGGCTGGTCTCAAGTCTCAAGCAGTCTTCCTGCTTTGGACTCCCAAAGTGCTAGGATTACAGATGTGAGCTACCGTGCCCAGCTAAAATTGGGGTTTTTATATTAAATTTCCCTATTTTAAAATGTTGACTCCTAACTAAAACAGACAGATATGTAGCAGTGTTCTCCACTGGAACTTTCTGTGATGCTTGGTTCATGTTCTAGATCTGTATTGTCCAGTACAGTAGCCAGTGACCACATAAAGTTTCCGAGCACTTGAAATGTGGCTAGCGTGACTGAGAAACTGAATTTTTAAATTTTGTTTTAGGCTGAGCGCAGTGGCTCACGCCTGTAATCCCAACACTTTGGGAGGCTGAAGCAGGAGGATTGCCTGAATCCAGGAGTACGAGACCAGCCTGGGCAACATGGTGAAATCTTGTCTCTAAAAAAATAGAAAATAATTAGCCCAGCGAGGTTGTGTGTACCTGTAGTCCCAGTTACGTGAGAGGCTGCGGTGGGAGGAATCCCTTGAGCCCGGGAGGTTATGCGTGGCTGTGATGAGCTGTGATCGTGCCACTACATTCTAGCCTGGGTGACAGAGTGAGACCTTGTCTCAAAAAAAAAAAAAAAAAGCCTTACAAATTTTTTTGGAGACAGGGCTTCACTCCGTCTCCCAGGCTGGAGTGCAGTGGTGTAGCTGTAGCTCACTGCAGTGTTGAACTCCTGGGCTCAAGCAATCTTCCTGCCTTGGCCTCCCAAATGCTGGGATTGCAGGAGTGAGCCACTGTGACCGCTACTTTTAATTAAATAGCCACATGTGTCTCCTGTATGGACAGTGGCACTGTGTATTACTTAAGAGTATGAGTTCCGGATTGTGTAAGTTCAAATCCAAGCTCTACCACTTCCCAGCTGGCTTGTGATCCTGTGCAAGTTACTTCAGCTCTCAGTGCCTCGGTTTCTACATTTATAGAATAACAGGACAGGCACAGTGGCTCCTGCCTGTCATCCCAACACTTCAGGAGGCTGAGGTGGGAGGATCACTTGAGGCCAGGAGTTGGAGAGCAGCCTGGGCAACATGGGAAGACCCTGTCTCTTAAAAAAAAAAAAAAAGTTATTCTCTCATAGGCTACCTTTGGAGACCAAATGAAGCACTCCCATGTAGGCACTCAGATGGTAGCTATGTAAACCTTAGGCAAGGCACCTCTCCCTCAGTTTCCTCATCTCTAAAATGGGGTGATGGTAGTACATTAGCAGATGGTTGTGAGGAGTAAATAGCACAGTCCGTATGTGGGTTATATATATTCCCAGGGGCTTGCTGTTACCAGGCCATATGGGTTATTACAGATTGAAATAGCTGGGCATGGTGGCTGACCCCTATAATCCCAGCACTTTTGGGAGGCCGAGGTGGGTGGATCACCTGAAGTCAGGAGTTTGAGACCAGCCTGGCCAACATGGCGAAACCCCGCCTCTACTAAAAAATACAAAGAAATTAGCTGGGCATAGTGGCTCGTGCCTGTGATTCCAGCTACATGGGAGGCTGAGGCAGGAGAGTTGATTAAACCCGGGAGGCGGAGGTTGCAGTGAGCCAAGATCGCAACACTGCACTCCAGCCCAGGTGACAGAGTGAGACTATCTCAAAAACAAAACAAAAAAGCTCTGCTGTCGGCCGGGCGCGGTGGCTCAAGCCTGTAATCCCAGCACTTTGGGAGGCCGAGATGGGTGGATCACGAGGTCAGGAGATTGAGACCATCCTGGCTAACACGGTGAAACCCCGTCTCTACTAAGAAATACAAAAAAAAAAAAATAGCCGGGCGAGGTGGCGGGCGCCTGTAGTCCCAGCTACTCGGGAGGCTGAGGCCAGAGAATGGTGTGAACCCGGGAGGCGGAGCTTGCAGTGAGCTGAGATCCGGCCACTGCACTCCAGCCTGGGCTACAGAGCGAGACTCCGTCTCAAAAAAAAAAAAAAAAAAAAAAAAAAGCTCTGCTGTCATTAACTGATGTTCAGTGTTCTCATGGAGGAGACAGACAATGATCAGATAACTTCCGGGTAATAAATGCATAAAGGAAAAGTATAGCAAGGAGCCGCAGTAGTCTGGGAACTTGGAGGACTGGTTTAGACCCGATGGGATGGACGGGAGACCTCTTGGGAAGGCACATCTGAGCAGAGATGGGACGAAGTGAGGAGGGAAGCCCTGGGATAGCTGGGTGTGCCTGAGGCACACTCGGGGCCTCCACAACTGCTGTTCGCTCTGCCAGAAGTGTTTTTCCCTAAAGTCTACACGACTTATTCTTTTAGGCCTTTGCTTAAATGTGACCTTGGCATGGCCTATTTTTTTTTTTTTTTTTCTTTTTTTGAGACAGTCTCGCTCTGTTGCTCAGGCTGGAGTGCAGTGGTGTGATCTTGGCTTACTGCAACCTCCACCTCCTGGGTTCAAGTGATTCTTCTGCCTCAGCTTCCCCAGTAGCTGGGACTACAGGTGCCCGCCACCATGCCCAGCTAATTTTTGTATTTTTAGTAGAGATGGGGTTTCAGCATGTTGGCCAGGCTGGTCTCGAACTCCTGACCTCAAGTGATCTGCCCGCCTTGGCCTCCCAAAGTACTGGGATTACAGGAGCCACCGCGCCTGGCCAGCATGGCCTTCTATGATCACTACGGTCAGCATATAAAGAAAAGTCATGAGTAGCTAGAAAGATGCTCAGAAATCCCTTAAAGTACATGACACTACACACACACACACACACACCACACACCACAAAAGAATCCACATGAAATGCCATCGTGCCTGCCACAAATCTTCACAAAGGCTGGCAATTTTTATGATCTTTAAAATTTTCGGGCCAGGCTCAGTGGCTCACACCTGTAATTCCAACACTTTAGGAGGCTGAGATAGGAGCATCACTTGAGGCCAGGAGTTCGAGACCAACCTAGGTAACATAGTGAGACCCTCTCTAGGGGGAAAAAAAAAAAAAAAGGCCAGGCGTGGTTGTGGGCGCCCATAATCCCAGCTAAATGGAAGGCTGAGGTATGAGAATTGCTTGAACCCGGGAGGTGGAGGTTGCAGTGAGCCCAGATCAAGCCACTGCACTGCAGCAGCCTGGGTGACAGAGCGAGACTCCGTCTCAAAAAACAAAACAAAACAAAAACAAACATTCTGAGATATCTCAGACCTGGAATCTGTTCCCCCGATGATCATCCAGGGCAGGAATTTGCTTCCTTCCACAGCTGGTTGCCCAAATTCTGTTAAAATATATTCTGTGATGGGATGTCTATTCCCTCACCTAACCCAATATGAGACCTAATTTGCCTCCAGGTGACTGGTTTACAAGGTCTGGCTTTACTCTTTGGGGCCACATAACCTGTCTGAGCAGCGGGGATGTGGGAGGAGGGTCTCAAATGTCAGCCTGAGAAGCTTACTTATTTAGAAGGCACTGGGGAGCTATAGAAGAATCTAATGCAAGTGAAGGAAATGGTCTGATTTGTGCTTGGATAAACCCCACAGGGGCAGGCATGGTGGCTCATGCCTGTAATCTCAGCACTTTGGAAGGCCAAGGTGGGAGGATTGCTTTTGCTCAGGAGTTGAGCCTGGGCAACATAGGGAGACCCCATCTCTACCAAAAATAATAAATTAGCCAGGTGTGGGGGCTCATGCCTGTAATCCTAGCTACTTGGGAGGCTGAGGTGGAAGGATCATTTAAGCCCAGGAAGTTGAGGCTGCAGTAAGCTAGGATAATGCCACTGCAGTGTAGCCTGGGCAACAGAGACCTCATCTCAAAAAAATAAAGACCTCATAGGCCAGAGTGGTCACGGCTGAGGGAGGCACAGACAGAGGGGTTGGGTGGAATAAAAGAATCACAGGAGGATGTGGGAACTCAGGAGGTGCTTGATGCTTCTGGGGAGTGTTAGGGAGCGCTGCCTGGAGGAGGTGAAGTCTGAATGGTGAAAAAGGAATTAAAGAAGGGAGTAGAGCCGGGCACAGTGGCTCACGCCTGTAATCCCAGCACTTTGGGAGGCCGAGGTGGGCAGATCACGAGGTCAGGAGTTGGAGACCAGCCTGGCCAAGATGGTGAAACCCCGTCTCTACTAAAAGTACAAAAATTAGCCAGGCGTGGTGGCGCATACCTGTAATCTCACCTACTCGGGAGGCTGAGGCAGGAGAATCGCTTGAAACTGGAAGGTGGAGGTTGCAGTGAGCGGAGCCACTGCACTCCAGCCTGGGTGAAAGAATAAAACTCCATCTCAAAAAATAATAATACATTAAAAAAAAAAAAAAAAAAAAAGAGTGGAAAAGACTCCCTAGGGGTAAGGAACCTGGGATGTTCTGCCCAATCTGACCCATGGCCCTGCCTTGCTCAAATGCCAGTGTTGTCAGAATTAAGAATTTTTAGGCTGGTTTTTCCTTCTCCTTCTCTTTCTTCTTTCTTCTTCTTTCTTTCTTCTTTCTTCTTTCCTTCCTCCTTCCTCCCTTCTCCCTCCTCCCTCCTCCTCCTCCTCCTCCTCCTCCTCTTCTTCTTTTTGCAGAAAAGTGTGTCTTGCTGTGTTGCCTGGCTGGTCTCAAATTCCTGGCCTTAAGCAGTCCCCTGCCTCAGCCTCCAAAAGTGTGGGGATTATAGGCCTGAGCCGCTGTGCCCAGCCTGGTCTTCTTTCATTCATTAAAAAATGAACTGGGCAGGGATTAGTGGCTCATGCCTGTAATCCCAGCACGTTGGGAGGCTGAGGTGGGTGGATAACCTGAAGGTCAGGAGTTCGAGACCAGCCTGGCCAACATGGTGAAAAGCCATCTCTACTAAAAATATAAAAAATTAGGCTGGGCGCGGTGGCTCAAGCCTGTAATCCCAGCACTTTGGGAGGCTGAGACGGGCGGATCACGAGGTCAGGAGATCGAGACCATCCTGGCTAACACGGTGAAACCCCGTCTCTACTAAAAAATACAAAAAATCAACCGGGCGTGGTGGCGGGCACCTGTAGTCCCAGTCACTTAGGAGGCTGAGGCAGGCAAATGGCGTAAACCAGGGAGGCGGAGCTTGCAGTGAGCTGAGATCCGGCCACTGCACTCCAGCCCTGGCGACAGAGCGAGACTCCGTCTCAAAAAATAAAAAATAAATAAAATAAAATAAAAAATAAAAAATTAGCCGAGCGTGGTGGCGGGTGCCTGTAATCACAGCTACTCTGGAGGCTGAGGCAGCAGACTCGCTTGAACCCGGGAGGTGGAGGTTGCAGTGAGCCAAGATCACACCACTGCACTCCAGCCTGGGCAACAAGCGAAACTTCTCAAAAAAAAAAAAAAAAAAAAATTAACTGAGCGCCTACTGTATGCCTGGCTCTGCTGGTCTATGCTTCGTTGGTTACTATGTCTTCTCTGGGAAAAAAAACATATAAATTGAATCTGTATTTTTCTCTATAATTATTAGCCTCTAAGCACTAAAATTTTTTACTTTCGGGGGAAAGACAAAGAAGTTACCCCAGCTCAAGGGTTTTGCCCCATGCCTGGCAGGGAGCAATTATGACCAGAGGGGCTGGGACATCTGCTCCTAATTGGCTTTTCCTGCTGAGGTCCTGGAATACTAAAGGGTTTCTGAAGGGCCCGGGGTGCCCCCGCCTCATTCTTCTGGGGTGGGGGAGCGGGTCCCTGTATGTGAAGACGGAATTTCCTGCCCATTTGCTCCTCACACCTTCCGGAGGCCAAACGGGCAGCCCAGCTGCGGCCCGAAGGGGGAGGGGCTCGGCCGCCCGGCAGATGGCGGCATTTACATACAGCTGGGAGCCCCTTCTGAGGCCGAGCTCCTCGCCCTGGCGTCTGGTGCGTCCGCGACGCGGGGCTTGGGAGGGTGGATTTGTCTTGGGGAGGGGGAACGCACACACGCCCGCACACAGGGGTCCACAAAGAGCCCTGGATCTTCATCGTATCCACACACAGCTACACCTGTGGACCTCCCAAACCCAGTCTCAGTCACACAAACCAACGCACACAGGAATCCACAAAGAACTCCGGATCTTCATCGTGTTCACACGTGGCTGCATCCATGGACTTCTCAAACCCAGTCTCATTCACATACAGGCGCCCTCCGCCATTCCCACCTTGCACAGCCTCTACCACACCTGCACACAGCACAAAGTCACAGGTTTATACGGCTATACAGGATCTTCCATAAACACACACGCACAGAGAAGTATCTACACAGCCACACAATCTCAAAGCGTCACACAATCACGAAGTCGTGTACACGTCTAGTTTCCCACTCGGGCGTGCGTGCAGTCAGAATTGTTTACAGCCTCATAAATGTGTCAATCACACACAACTCCAGGCCTATGCTGAGCTGCACAGTCCCACGTGGACACACAATCACAAAGTCGTGTACACCCTCCAGTAGCTCTGGTTCATACCACACATCCAGAATCTTAAAATCATGTACAACCTCACACAGACTTAGCCCCCCAACCCCACCCCAGCCACACGCAAAGTCGCGGGATCACCCACTCATGACCTCGCCCGTGCCTACGACTACAGACGGAATCTCGCTGATGCTCCTGCACGCTCCCCTTCCCCTGTGACTCCCCCCGCCCTTGGTCCCTTGGGGCCGGGTAGCTGCCTGAAGGGGCGGGGCCATTCCCTCAGATATAAGACTCGGAAGCCAGCAGCTGCGACTCCCGAGACCCCCCCTAGAAGGCCATGGTCTCCCCAAGGATGTCTCGGCTCCTCTCCCAGACTGTGATCTTAGCGCTCATTTTCATCCCTCAGGTCAGAGCCAGGTGGGAGGTGGCGTGGAAAGGGATGAATGCGGGGGAGAGGGGTGAGTACGACCTGAAGGTCTTGGGGAGGGAGCGCGGGGCGGACGGGACACCTGGGTCCCCCCGGCCGCCTCACCCTGTGCCCGTCTTCGCCCCAGGCACGGCCCGCTGGCGTCTTCGAGCTGCAGATCCACTCTTTCGGGCCGGGTCCAGGCCCGGGGGCCCCGCGGTCCCCCTGCAGCGCCCGGGGCCCCTGCCGCCTCTTCTTCAGAGTCTGCCTGAAGCCTGGGCTCTCGGAGGAGGCCGCCGAGTCCCCGTGCGCCCTGGGCGCGGCGCTGAGTGCGCGCGGACCCGTCTACACCGAGCAGCCCGAAGCGCCCGCGCCTGATCTCCCACTGCCCAACGGCCTCTTGCAGGTGCCCTTTCGGGACGCCTGGCCTGTAAGTGCTGTCCCCGGGGGACTCCCGGTGCTGGAGGCCTAACCCGCCACCAAAACCTCCACCTCCTCTCCCCTCCAACTTCCAAGACCCTAATCCTGCCTCCCAGGGGGTGGACCAAATTCCCAGACCAGTAACTCCACCATCTGGAACCCCACATTCCCAGACCTCTAAACTCTACACACCGGGGATTCTAAATGTTCTGATTCCCCAACCCTGGATGCTGGGACCCCCAAATTCCCAGAATCTCAAACCCAACCTCTGAAATCCTAAACTCAAGGAACCCTAACTCTGCTCCTTGGGGATCCCTAAAAACTGGGGTCCTCATCTTTCTCCGCAAACCTCTCACACCTTGTCTTGGGAACCACTAATATCTTCTCTCTCTCTTTTTTTTTTTTTTTTCTGTCCTCAGTTATTTCAATTGGGTCCTGTATTGATTATTCTTTCACCTCCAAAATCCTATCTCCCATCCCCACAACCCAAAGGCACAAAGATGGACAGACCTGTATTGCAATTCTAAACCCTTGTCCTTTTGGACAAGTGACTGCCTGGTTTCCAGATTCAGTTTCCTATGCTTAAAAATGGGATCATTGGGCCGGGCGCGGTGGCTCAAGCCTGTAATCCCAGCACTTTGGAAGGCCGAGACGGGTGGATCACGAGGTCAGGAGATCGAGATCAACCTGGCTAACATGGTGAAACCCCGTCTCTACTAAAAATACAAAAAACTAGCCGGGCGTGGTGGCCGGCGCCTGTAGTCCCAGCTACTCGTAGGCTGAGGCGGGAGAATGGCGTGAACCCGGGAGGCGGAGCTTGCAGTGAGCCGAGATCCCGCCACTGCACTCCAGCCTGGGCGACACAGCGAGACTCCGTCTCAAAAAAAAAAAAAAAAAAAGGGATCATCCTGGTATCTCACAAGGGTCCCTTTTGAGTGATTGAACCACATCTCTTGAATAAAGTGCTTACCACGTAGTAAGTGCTCAATAAAGCAAGCCATGTCCAGTAGGCTCACCCTGTAATTCCAGCACTTTGGGAGGCTTAGGCAGGAGGATCGCTTGAGCCTAGCAGTTTGAGACCAGTCTCAGTAACATAGTGAGACCTTATCTCTAAAACAAAACAAAACAAAACAAATAGCGGGGCATGGTGACATGCGCGTGTAGTCCCAGCTACTGGGGAGGCTGAGGTGGGAGGATTGCTTGAGCCTTGGAGGTTGTTGCAGTGAGCCAAGATTGTGCCACTGCACTCCAGCCTGGTTGACAGAGTGAGACCCTGTCTCCCCCCCGGACCCCCCCAAAAAAGCCACAGATGTCATTCCTTCCCTGGGCTGGGCTGGTCCCTCTGGGAATTGTCCCTTGCTTGCTCAGTCCCCAGCAATGGCCATCACCCTCTATTCCTGAACTCTGGCCTTCATTGAGTACTTACCCTAACCACTGTCTTTCATCTTTCATCTCCCCCTTCCTTCACCCAACCAGGGCACCTTCTCTCTCATCATTGAAACCTGGAGAGAGGAGTTAGGAGACCAGATTGGAGGTGAGTGTCTTCAGTCTTGGGACTGGTGGGGAAGCTGGGGCCCACCTGAGACATCGGGTTGGTGGTATTGTCTATAGGTCTTATGATGTCATCACAGCTCCTGGGATGTGGTACCAGGTGTTGACAGCTCCAGGCCTCTTGGCATCTCAGGCACAGAAATGTCCCTGGTACTGGATGTAGCAGTCTGTGGTCCTGGTAGCAGATGAAACAGGGGAAGCTCTCTTACTATTAACACCTCCAGAGCAGGGCATAGCATTTCACAGCCCTACTTTATCACCGTCTGATATTGAGAGCTCAGGGTGCAATATGAGTTACTTCTGGTTCTTCTATGTGAAGTTTTTTTTGTTTTTGTTTTTGTTTTTTTTTTCAAGACAGAGTTTCGCTCTGTTGCCCAGGCTGGAGTGCAATGGCATGATCTCACTCACTGCAACCTCTGCCTTCCGGGTTCAAGCAATTCTCCTGCCTCACCCTCCCAAGTAGCTGGGATTACAGGCGCCCACAACCACGTCCAGCTACTTTTTTTTGTATTTTTAGTAGAAACAGGATTTCACCATGTTGGCCAGGCTGGTCTTGAACTCCTGACCTCGTGATTCGCCCACCTCGGCCTCCCAAAGTGTTGAGATTATAGGCGTGAGCCACCACGCTCAGCCCCTACGTGAAGCTCTGTCACCTTCTCCATGTGGAGGTCCCAGGGAGCCCTGTGGGATGTCGGAGCTTCACCAAAGAGAATATTGAGCAGAGGTTCCTGGGAGGGATACAGGGCATTTTTTTTTTTTTTTTTTTTTTTTTTTTTTTTTTTTTTTTTTGAGACGGAGTTTTGCTCTGTCGCCCAGGCTGGAGTGCAGTGGCTGGATCTCAGCTCACTGCAAGCTCCGCCTCCCAGGTTCACGCCATTCTCCTGCCTCAGCCTCCCCAGTAGCTGGGACTACAGGCACCTACCACCTTGCCCGGCTAGTTTTTTGTATTTTTTTAGTAGAGACGGGGTTTCACTGTGTTGGCCAGGATGGTCTCGATCTCCTGACCTTGTGATCCGCCTGTCTCGGCCTCCCAAAGTGCTGGGATTACAGGCTTGAGCCGCTGCGCCCGGCCGTTACAGGACATTCTTATCTTCAACTTGGGAGACTCTGTTGCTATGTGAGGCCCACAGCGGGGGGGTTTGTCACCATTTTTTTTCTTGTTCTTATTTTATTTTTTATGGAGATGGGATCTCGCTATGTTGCCCAGGCTGGTCTCAAACTCCTAGGCTCAAGCGATCCATTGACTTTGGCCTCCCAAAACGTTGGGATTATAGGAGTGAGCCACTTCTTCACTGTTCTGATGTAGAAAGCTGTATCACAATTTTGGGGGGGTGACACCTTTGCCTTCAAGAAAGTGTCACTCTCCCAGTATCCCAAGGTCTCAGGTAATGTGGTAATTTACGGTCTAGTAATTGGGGTTTCTGCCACTCTTTTGATATAGGAAGATCTGGAGGCACAATTTAGGGGTGTTATGACCTCACTTCAGACATGTTATTGTTCTTTGGCCATATCGAGGTACCAAATGTCACAGGGTGTTAGAGGTCTCATTATTACTTCAATTTACAAAGATCTGGGTCAAAATACGGGAGTATTACGGTTTCTATAACTGTTTATTTTTTATTTTATTTTTTTTGAGAGGGAGTCTTGCTCTGTCACTCAGGTTGGAGTGCGATGACGCTATCTCGGTTCACTGTAACCTCCACTCCTGGGTGCATGTGATTCTCCTGCCTTAGCCTCCAGAGTAGCTGGGATTACAGGCGTGCGCCACCACGCCTGGCTATTTTTTTTTTTTTTTTTTTTTGAGACGGGGTCTCGCTCTGTCACCCAGGCTGGAGTGCAGTGGCCGGATCTCAGCTCACTGCAAGCTCCGCCTCCCGGGTTCACGCCATTCTCCTGCCTCAGCCTCCTGAGTAGCTGAGACTACAGGCGCCCGCCACCTCGCCCGGCTAGTTTTTTGTATTTTTTAGTAGAGACGGGGTTTCACTGGGTTAGCCAGGATGGTCTCGATCTCCTGACCTTGTGATCCGCCCGTCTCGGCCTCCCAAAGTGCTGTGATTACAGGCTTGAGCCACCGCGCCCGGCCGAGAGAACTGTTATCTAGGGTACTAGAAGAGACCACGACATTGCAGGTCCCAGGGTGCACTGGGGAGTTCGCAGCCTTGCTAAAGTAAGGAAAGTGACTGCCATTCTACTCGCGAAGTCCAAGGACCCCAGGGCTCCATGAGGGTGTTTTGGCCTCGCTGGGAGGGGCGGGGAGAAAGCGGCCGGGGCGCTCCGTATGCATCCATGTTCGGCCGGGCCCACCCCAGCACCCCTCCTTTGCCTGTCCCCGCAGGGCCCGCCTGGAGCCTGCTGGCGCGCGTGACCAGACGGCGGCGCTTAGCAGCCGGAGGCCCGTGGGCCCGGGACATTCAGCGCGCAGGCGCCTGGGAGCTGCGCTTCTCCTACCGCGCGCGCTGCGAACTGCCTGCCGTCGGGACCGCGTGCACGCGCCTCTGCCGTCCGCGCAGCGCCCCCTCGCGGTGCGGCCCGGGACTGCGCCCCTGCGCACCGCTCGAGGACGAGTGTGAGGCGCCGCGTGAGTCCTGCGTTCAACCCCACCCCGTACCAGCCAGGGACCCCGGCCCCTCCTGAGCGTCACTCGCGGCCCCCAGTCCCCTCTCACAACCCACTCATCCTCTTTAGGGTACTCTAGAGTCCCCCACCATGTACCCCAGGCACCCCTCTTCAGGGAGCTGGGGAATGCGGTGACTGCTGCGGATGTACCCCAAACCCTGCCCACCATCCAGCTGCCACCTTCGGGGAAACCGAGGACCCTGGACCTCTCTCCAGCCCTGCCTTACTCCTCAAGCCCTCTTCCCTCTCCCAGCCCTCTTGTTGCCCCAAATAGGAAGTCCACGTCCATTTCCTATGCTGGCGCCCTCCAGTTCCTTCCCTAACCCACATTCACACCCTGTCCCAATGCTAGGACTCCAGAGCTCTTCTCATTCTGCGGCCCTCCCGACTCCCACCCGCAATCTTTGGAATCTCCTCCCAGTCTACTCTGGCCAAGGGACTCCATCCTCCCTCCCTAGGGTTGCAGGCCAGAACCCATGGCTTTTTAAAGCTTGGAATTCTTCAGACCCCTCCTCAAATTTCAGAGCCCCACTAAGGCCCCTAGGACTCCCAGGCTAATCCAGATCTTCCCAGAGCCACCCTAATTCAAGACACTCCTATCTTCCCTGAAAGGCCAGGGGTCCCCCCACCAATCCCAAATCCCCTTCCTGTCTCCTATCCTCACGATCTGACGTGGGTGCCCCCGTCCCATCCTCCTTCCAAGAGCACAGACTCCAGCCCGATGGCCTGGGTTCACATCCTCACTCCTCCATTTCCTGGGTGGGCTGGTCAGTTTGTCTCTGTGAGCCACAGTTTCCCTATCTGTAAACTGGGGGGGAGGGGTCACAGTACCATCTAGTCCCGATGATTATCTGTCACAAGGATGAAGCAAGGTGGTGCAGGGAATGTGCTCAGAAACCTCCCTGAGTTCCATCTTGTCCCTGGCCCTCCCCGACCTTGGTGTTCCCTTTCTCTCTGCCTCTCTGTCCCCCATAGCGGTGTGCCGAGCCGGCTGCAGCCTCGAGCATGGTTTCTGTGAGCAGCCCGGTGAATGCCGATGCCTGGAGGGCTGGACTGGACCCCTCTGCATGGTCCCTGTCTCCACCAGCAGCTGCCTCGGCCTCAGGGGCCCGTCCTCTGCTACCACAGGATGTCTTGTCCCTGGACCTGGGCCCTGTGACGGGAACCCGTGTGCCAATGGGGGCAGCTGTAGTGTCAGTGTCACCCTTCCCACCTTGTCCTGCTTAGTACTTTACCCTGGGAGCCACGGCCCCCTCCCTGGGGCTCCAGGAGACACCAGCTTGGGGAGGAGGTCTGGGAATAACTATCAGGGAGGTCTTCCTGGAGGCATCCAGTCTGCATCTGGGGCCTTGAAGTAGGATTAGGTGATGGGGATGGGATTGGGGAGAGCATACTCAGTGGGTGGCCCTGAAAGATGTGGGAGTGGAAATCATGAGGAGCCGTGTGGGGCCACAGCTGCTACCACTGTGGGAGTGAGAATGGTTCAGGGTCCAAGGTAGTGGGTGGTGGGGCCAAATCGGTTGGAGATTTGGGATCTGTGGGCACAGGGGGGTGAAGACATCAGAGAAGGCTTCCTGGAGATGGCCCGGAGCTGGGGCTTCTGGGACATGATTAGAGAGGGTGGCCAGGTGAGTGGCCTGCACGCAGCAAGGGTGCAGAGGTGGCAGTGAGTGAGCCTGGCATGGAGTGCTGGGGTAGAGTAGGGTCCAGTGTGGGCCACCTGGATACTGCCACACTCAGGGTTCAAATACTTAGGGGGAGGCTCTGGGAAGGAAAGATCCAGAGAACGCTTCCTGGAGGAGGTGGGCTGAGATCTAGGACCTCCCAGTAGGACTCGTCAATGTAGACAGGAGCGAGGAGGGCAGACCAGGCAGGCAGCATTTGGTAGGCAAAGGTGTAGTGGTGGGAATGGGGTCACTCTGGGTCCCCAGAGCCTCCTACCTGTGGGGTCACATGGGTGGACCCAAAAATGTGGAGTGGATCGAGGGGATGTCGGGAGGGTGGCCCCTGCACAGTGGGACTTGGGACTGGACAAGGAGCAGTCCCCAGTGGTTAGGAATGAGGAGAGGGATGGGATTTTTCTCCAAGGAAACTCCATTCTCAAGTCCTCTTGTCCCTGCCCAGGAGACACCCGGGTCCTTTGAATGCACCTGCCCGCGTGGGTTCTACGGGCTCCGGTGTGAGGTGAGCGGGGTGACATGCGCGGATGGACCCTGCTTCAATGGCGGCTTGTGTGTCGGGGGTGCAGACCCTGACTCTGCCTACATCTGCCACTGCCCACCCGGTTTCCAAGGTTCCAACTGTGAGAAGAGGGTGGACCGGTGCAGCCTGCAGCCATGCCGCAATGGTGAGGCCTAGAGGCCCTAATGGCAAGGGATGGGGGTGGGGGCCCTGCATGGCTCAGACAGTCCTGGGTTGGGATCCTGGCTTTGACTCTTCTAACCCTAGGGCCGGGGTACCTGACCTTCCACCAGCAAGCCTGTTTGTTCTGTAAAATGGACAAGGAGACATTCACTATCTCATAACTATTAATATTTACTGAGAATTTACTGTGTGCCAGGCCCTATTCTAGGCACTAAGGATACAGCAGGGAATGAAACAAAGTCCCTGCCCCTCCTGATAGTGCCTGGTGTGCTGAGGATAAGCAGGGAAGCCAGTGTGGTTACACTGATGAGACGAGATCAGGGAGGTGACTGAGGCACATCTTGTGGGACCCCCTGGGTCACAAGAAGGGGAACTTTCACTTCTCCCCTGAGTGAGATGGAGCCACAGGAAGGTTCTGAACAGAGAAGAGAGCTGATATCGGTGCTAAAAGATTAAATGAGGCTGGGCACAGTGACTCACGCCTATAATTACAGCACTTTGGGAGGCCCAGGTGGGCGGATCACCTGGGTTCAGGAGCTGGAGACCAGCCTGGGCCACATGGTGAAACCGCGTCTCTACTAAAAATACAAAAAATTCGCCAGGCGTGATGGCAGGTGCTTGTAATTCCAGCAACTCGGAAGGCTAAGGCAGAAGAACCACTTGAACCCGGGAGGTGGAGGTTGCAGTCAGCCAAGATTGTGCCACTGCACTCCCGCCTGGGCGACAGAGTTGAGATTCTGTCTCAAAAAAAAGAAAAAAAAAAAAAAAGATTAATAAGATCATGAATGTAGGCTGAAACAGAGAATTGCTTGAACTAGGGAGGCAGATTGCAGTGAGTCGAGATCGCGCCACTGCACTCCAGCCTGGAGGACAGAACGAGACTCCGTTTCAAAAAAAAAAAAAAAAAAAAAAAAAAAAAAAAAAATTCATGAATCTAAAGGGCTAGCTGTTTTCTTCTTGCGAGTGAATACGATAATTCTGTCCCAAACACTGAGTGTTCACTCTGGGGTGCGTGGTACTAGGGACACAGCAGGGACCAGGACATGTTTGGGCCGCGCCCTCCTGGAGGTACCAGCCCAGAGGGGAAGACAGACACCCTCAGACAGAGCCCAGGGTGGGTGGCCAGGGCTGTGATCTGGGAGCACAGGGCAGTGATCAGGGCTGGGATGGAGGAAGAAACATCGGAGTAGAGACCTGAGGAGTGGGCTAGGAAAGAGAAAAGGGGGGAAAATAGGAGAAAAGGAGGAAGGGAAGAGAGGAGGTATTCTAGGCAGAAGAAGGTCAGAGGGTTCAAACACATAGTTCTGGGAGCTGTCTACTATTGAAGTATGATCGAAGTCGAGGGAAAAAGAGACAAGGGCACCGAGAGCCAAAGAGGTGGCACTGAATTAATTATTCCAAAACTTCATCAGGTAGAAAAGAAGCGAGCTGGCTTTCCTGGCACACTCCAAGACGCTGGCCCTTGAGTTAAAAGACAGAGAGAAAAAGGGGACCCCGTGCAGCGATGATAGAACTGGGAAACAGCGCGGGCAGGTGGGCCCCGCCCCCGGCTCCCAGTCTGTGCCCTCTGATGCTCCCTTCCCCACAGGCGGACTCTGCCTGGACCTGGGCCACGCCCTGCGCTGCCGCTGCCGTGCCGGCTTCGCGGGTCCGCGCTGCGAGCACGACCTCGACGACTGCGCGGGCCGCGCCTGCGCTAACGGCGGCACGTGTGTGGAGGGCGGCGGCGCGCACCGCTGCTCCTGCGCGCTGGGCTTTGGCGGCCGCGACTGCCGCGAGCGCGCGGACCCGTGCGCCGCGCGCCCCTGTGCTCACGGCGGCCGCTGCTACGCCCACTTTTCCGGCCTCGTCTGCGCCTGCGCGCCCGGCTACATGGGTGCGCGGTGTGAGTTCCCAGTGCACCCCGACGGCGTAAGCGCTTTGCCCGCGGCCCCGCCCGGCCTGAGGCCCGGGGACCCGCAGCGCTACCTTTTGCCGCCGGCTCTGGGACTGTTGGTGGCCGCGGGCGTGGCTGGCGCTGCGCTCTTGCTGGTCCACGTGCGCCGCCGTGGCCACGCCCAGGATGCTGGGTCTCGCTTGCTGGCTGGGACCCCGGAGCCGTCAGTCCATGCACTCCCGGATGCACTCAACAACCTAAGGACGCAGGAGGGTCCCGGGGATGTCCCGAGGTGAGGGGCTGCGCCGCAGACGAACGCCTCGCGCTGCTGGCTGCTTGTACCCATCTCCGTGGTGCAGTTGGCGCGATTCCCTGATGCATTTCCCTGGTCGGTCTTTCTTACCCCGTAGCTGGCTTTGGGTTCCCGTTTGTGATGGGTAGGGGAAAACAAGATCTGAGAATTTAAAGGGTCTGAATTTTTCTTCTTTCTTTCCTCCCACAGCTCGTCCGTAGATTGGAATCGCCCTGAAGATGTAGACTCTCGAGGGATTTATGTCATATCTGCTCCTTCCATCTACGCTCGGGAGGTAGCGATGCCCCTTTTCCCCCCGCTACACACTGGGCGCGCTGGGCAGAGGCAGAACCTGCTTTTTCCCTACCCTTCCTCGATTCTGTCTGTGAAATGAATTGGGTAGAGTCCCTGGAAGGTTTTAAGCCCATTTTCAGTTCTAATTTAGTTTTTTCCTATTTTGCATCCCTCTTGCCGTTTTGAGCTACTTGCCATCTTCTCTTTGAAAAAGCTATGGGCGGCCGGGCGCGGTGGCTCAAGCCTGTAATCCCAGCACTTTGGGAGGCCGAGACAGGCGGATCACGAGGTCAGGAGATCGAGACCATCCTGGCTAACACGGTGAAACCCCGTCTCTACTAAAAAATACAAAAAACTAGCCGGGCGAGGTGGCGGGCGCCTGTAGTCCCAGCTACTCGGGAGGCTGAGGCAGGAGAATGGCGTAAACCCGGGAGGCGGAGCTTGCAGTGACCTGAGATCCGGCCACTGCACTCCAGCCTGGGCGACAGAGCAAGACTCCGTCTCAAAAAAAAAAAAAAAAAAAGAAAAGAAAAAAGCTATGGGCTTGAAGAGGTCACTATGGGGACTCCGCCAGAGCTTTTCCACTGATGCTACTCTGCTGGGAGGCAGGGGAGGCAGAGGGGCAGCCTCTCTAATGCTTCCTACTCATTTTGTTTCTAGGCCTGACGCGTCTCCTCCATCCGCACCTGGAGTCAGAGCATGGATTTTTGTATTTGCTTGGTGGTGCCCAGTCTCTGCCCCAGAGGCTTTGGAGTTCAATCTCGAAGGGGTGTCTTGGAGAACTTTACTGCTGCAAGTTGTAAATAATGGTTATTTATATCCTATTTTTTCTCACCCATCTCTCCAGAAACACCTATAAAGGCTATTATTGTCATCAGTTTTGACTAACGAGGCTGGATGCTTTGTATGTAGTGTTAGGGCTGAAGGGAAGAGATTTTGTCTCTTGAGGAGAATAGTAGACAGGACTCTTTATGTTGTAGGGGTCGCAAACGACTCAAACTGCTTTAAATATAAAAGAATTTATGGCTGGGTGCAGTGGCTTATGCCTGTAATCCCACTGAACTACAGAGTGAGATCAGTGACTAAAGCGGAAGGATTGCTTGAGGCTGGGAGTTGGAGAGCAGCTGGGCAACACAGCAAGACCCCATACGAAAAATTAAAACAAAATTAGCCAGGCCTGGTGGCGCACCTGTAGTTCTACCTACTTGTGAAGCTGAGGCCGGGAAGATCGCCTCAGCTCAGGAGTTTGAGGCTGCAGTGAGCTATGATAACACCACTGCACTAAAGCCTGGGCACTACAGCAAGATTCTGTCTCTTTAAAAAAAAATGTATTAGTGGCCAGGAGTGGTGGCTCATGCCTGTAATCCCCGCACAGGATTAGAAAGGGAAGCCGAGGTGGGTGGATCATCTGAGGTCAGGAGTTCGAGACCAGCCTAGCCACCGTGGCAAAACCCTGTCTCTACTGAGAAATACAAAAATTAGCTGGGTGCGGTGGCAGGCACCTGTAATCTCAGCTGCTCGGGAGGCTAAGGCCGGAGAATCGCTTGAACTTGGGAAGCGGAGGTTGCAGTGAGCCGAGATTGTGCCATTGCACTCTAGCCTTGGAAACAGAACAAGACTCTGTCTAAAAAAAAAAAAACAAAAACATGTATTAGCTCATAAAATGGAAAAATCCTAGGAGTAGATGTGGTTTCCAGCAGCAATGGACTGGGGCTCCTGGTCTCTGGTTGTCTCTACTTACCCCTTGATTGATTTCACTGTGGGCAGTCTCTCATTGGCCCTGGCTTGTTGGTAAGCCTTCCTAAACCAGTCGCCAGGCAGTATGGCTTCCTCTGATTTGGCCAGGCTTGCTCATTTGCCTGTTGTGTGGTAGGAAGTGACGTCAACCTGCCCAGATCACATACATTATATAGGTGAGGGGGTGTCCTTGCTCCCCTCAGATCAGTTTGTTCCCAGAAATGAGTACTGTGTCAGGCAGGCAAACTGACAGACCATCTTACAAGAAATACGGAAACTCCTTAGTCTGAAAGCAGGTAACCTCAGACAGTAATTCAAATCTACGGCAAAAACCAAAGAGTAGGCTGGGCGTGGTGGCTCATGCCTGTAATTCCAGCACTTTGGGAAGCTGAGGCGGGCGGATCACCTGAAGTCAGGAGTTTGAGACCAGCCTGGCCACATGATGAAACCCTGTCTCTATTAAAAATACAAAAATTAGACAGGCATGGTGGTGGGTACCTGTAATCCCAGCTACTTGGGAGACTGAAGCAGGAGAAGCAATTGAACCTGGGAGGTGGAGGTTGCAGTGAGCTGAGATCACTCCACTGCACTCCAGCCTGGGTGACAGAGTGAGATTCTGTCACCAAAAAAAAAAAAAAAAAAAAAAAGCAGTGACAGTAATCATGTAATTATAAGGATTATGGTGGGCTGGGAGCAGTGGCTCACGCCTGTAATCCCAGCACTTTGGGACGCCGAGGCGGGCAAATCACCTGAGGTCAGGAGTTTGAGACCAGCCTGGCCAACAGGGTGAAACCCCATCTCAAAGTACAAAACATTAGCCAGGCGTGGTGGTATGCACCCGTAATCTCAGCTACTCGGGAGGCTGAGGCAGGAGAATCGCTTGAACCTGGGAGGCAGAGGTTGCAGTGAGCTGAGATCGCGCCATTGCACTCCAGCCTGGGGGACAACAGTGAGACTTCATCTCAAAAAAAAAACAAAAAACAAAAAAAATTATGGTAGTCCTCCCTTATCCTTGAAGCATATGTTCCAAGACCCACAGTAGATGCCTGAAGCTGCTGATAGTACTGAATGCAATCTGAACACATTTCTGTTTATGTCTTCCACCTACAAACAATGCCTTTCCCATCTTGACTGAGCATTTATCACACCCTGTGGCCTTGGAAACTTTGGCAGTTTGAGGTATGACAGTGAAACTAGCATTAATTTCCTTCTCTTTCTTCACAGTTTCATGGCTAGAATATTCATCTTTTTTTTTTTTGAGACAGAGTTTCACTCTTGTTGCCCAGGCTGGAGTGCAGTGGTACAATCTCGGCTCACTGCAACCTCCGTCTCCTGGGTTCAAGCAATTCTCCTATCCCAGCCTCCCAAGTAGCTGGGATTACAGGCATGCACCACCACACCCAGCTAATTTTGTATTTTCAGTAGAGATGAGATTTCTCCGTGTTGGTCAGCCTGGTCTCAAACTCCTGACCTCAAGTGATCCGCCTGCCTCGGCCTCCCAAAGTGCTGGGATTACAGGCGTGAGCCACTAGCCCAGCCTAGAAGATTAATCTTAAGGCCATGGTAGCTCACGCCTGTAATCCCAGAATTTTGGGAAGTTGAGGCAGGAGACTCGCTTGAGCCCAGGAATTCGAGACCAGCATGGGCAACATGGCAATACCCTGTCTCTACAAAAAAAAAAATTGAAAAAATCAGCCAAGCATGGTGTAATTCGCCTGTAGTCCCAGCTACTTGGGAGGCTGAGCTGGGAGGATTGCTTGAGCCTAGGTGGTTGAGGCTGCAGTGAGCTGTGATGGTGCCAATGCACTCCACCCTGGGTGGCAGAGTGAGACTCTGTCTCAAAAAATAAAGAAAAAAACAAAGGGCTGGGCACAGTGGCTCATGCCTATAATCCCAGCACTTTTGGAGGCCAAGGTGTGTGGATCACCTGAGGTCAGGAATTTGAGATCAGCCTGATCAATATGGTGAAACTCCGTCTCTACTAAAAATACAAAAATTAGCTGGGCATAGTGGCAGGCACCTGTAGTCCCAGTTACTTGGGAAACTGAGACAGGAGAATCGCTTGAACCCGGGAGGCGGAGGTTGCAGTGAGCCAAGATCATGTCATTGCACTCCAGCCTGGGTGACAGAGCGAGACTCCGTCTCAAAAAAAAAAGGAAATACTTGAGGCTTCTGAAGCTTTGTAATTTATAAAGAAAGAGGTTTATTTTGGCTCATGGCTCTGTAGGCTATACAGGAAGCACAGCACTGGCATCTGCTTCTGCTGAGGCATCAGGAAGCTTCCAATCATGATACAAGGTGAAGGGGGAACAAGCACATCACATGGCAAGGGAGGAAGTGAGAGAGGGGTGCCAGGCTCTTATTTATTTATTTATTTATTTGATACAGAGCCTCACTCTGTCACTCAGGCTGGAGTGCAGTGGCACGCTCTTGGCTCATTGCAACCTCTGCCTCCCTGATTCAAGCGATTCTCCTGTTTTGGCCCCCCAAGTAGCTGGGACTATAGGTGTACGCCACCATACCAGCTAATTTTTTTTGGTATTTTTAGTAGAGATGGGGTTTCACCATTTTGGCCAGGCTGGTCTCGAACTCCTGACCTCAAGCAATCTGCCTGCCTTGGCCTTCCGAAGTTCTGGGATTACAGAAGTGAGCCACCACGCCCAGTCTCAGCTCTTCGCTCTGTCACCCAGGCTGGAGTGTAGTGGCACGATCTCAACTCACTGCAAGCTCCGCCTCCCGGGTTCACGCCATTCTCCTGCCTCAGCCTCCTAAGTGACTGGGACTACAGGCGCCTGCCACCTCGCCCGGCTAGTTTTTTGTATTTTTTAGTAGAGATGGGGTTTCACCGTGTTAGCCAGGATGGTCTCGATCTCCTGACCTAGTGATCTGCCCGTCTCGGTCTCCCAAAGTGCTGGGATTACAGGCTTGAGCCACCGCGCCTGGCCTCAGGCTCTTTTAAACAGCCAGCTCTCAAGGGAACGAGGGAACTCACAGAGCGAGAACTCACTCATTACTGTGGGGAGGGCACCAAGACCTTCATGAGGGTTTCGCTTCCAGACACCTCCCACCAGGCCCACCTCCAACACTAGCGGTCATTTCAACATGAGATTTGGGGGGGAAAAATATCCACACCAAATCAATACCCGTATAAGAAGCCAGAGGCTGGGCACAGTGGCTCATGCCTGTAATTTCAACACTTTGGGAGGCTGAGGCAGGTGGATCACTTGAGGCCAGGAGTTTGAGACCAGCCTGACCAACATGGTGAAAGCAACTTGTCTCTATAAAAATGTACAAAAATTAGCGAGACATGGTGGTGCTCACCTGTAATCCCAGCTACTTGGGTGGTGGAGACACAAAAATCGCTTGACCCCAGGAGGCAGAGGTTGAAGTTAGCTGAGATTGTGCCGGTGCACTCCAGCATGGGTGACAGAGCAAGACTCTGTCTCAAAAATAAAAAATGGCCAGGCGCGGTGGCTCACGCCTGTAATTCCAGCACTTTGGGAGGCCGAGACGGGCGAATCACAAGGTCAGGAGATCGAGACCATCCTGGCTCACACGGTGAAACCCCGTCTCTACTAAAAGTACAAAAAACTAGCCGGGCGAGGTGGCGGGCGCCTGTAGTCCCAGCTACTCGGGAGGCTGAGGCAGGAGAATGGCGTAAACCCAGGAGGCGGAGCTTGTAGTGAGCCGAGTTCGCGCCACTACACTCCAGCCTGGGTGACAGAGCAAAGACTCCGTCTCAAAAAAAAAATAAAAATAAAAATAAAAAAAATAAAATAAATAAAGAAAGAAAGAAGAAGGCCGGGCGCGGTGGCTCACAGTGGCTCATACCTGTAATCCCAGCACTTTGGGAGGCCGAGGCTGGTGGATCACCTGAGGTCAGGAGTTCAAGGCCAGCCTGGCCAATGTGGTGAAACCCGGTCTCTACAAAAATACAAAAATTAGCCGGGCATGGTGGGAGTGCCTGTAATCCCAGCTACTCAGGAGGCTGAGGTGGGAGAGTTGCTTGAACCTGGGAGGCAGAGGTTGCAGTGAGCTGAGATTGTGCCATTGCACTCCAGCCCAGACGACAGAGCAAGACTCCGTCTCAAAACAAACAAACAAACAAACAAAAGCCAGAGAGCTAGCTGGCTGTCTTCCTGCCATATGAGGATGCAAGAAGTTGGTGGTCTGCAGCTTGCCAGAGGTCCCTCCCTAGAACCCAACCTGCTGGCACCATGACCACTGACTTCCAGTCTCCAGACCTATGAGAAATAAATGTTTAAGCCAGATTATGGTATTTTTTTTAATAGCAGCCTGAGCCAACTAAGATAGTTGGGTTTCGCAGCAATAACAAATGTCCCTCAAATCTTACTGACTTACACGATCACAGGTTTCTTTTTTGTTCATGGCACACATCCAGGTCACTAGGCTTTGCTTTTCATTTTGTTTAAGAGACATAGTCCTGGCTGGACGCAGTGGCTCATGCCTGTAATCTCAGCACTTTGGGAGGCCGAGGCGGGCGGATCATGAGGTCAGGAGATCGAGACCATCCTGGCTAACATGGTGAAACCCCGTCTCTACTAAAAAAAATACAAAAAAATTATCCGGGCGAGGTGGCGGGCGCCTGTAGTCCCAGCTACTTGGAAGGCTGAGGCAGGAGAATGGCGTGAACCTGGGAGGCAGAACTTGCAGTGAGCCAAGATCGTGCCACTGCACTCTAGCCTGGCGACAGAGCGAGACTCCGTCTCAAAAAAAAAAAAAAGAAAAATAAAACCAAAAAAAAGAGAGACGTAGTCTTGCTCTTGTTCTGTCACCCCGTCTAGAGTGCAGTGGTGTGATCATAGCTCATGGCAGCCTCAATCTCCTGGGCTCAAGCGATCCTCCTGCCTCAGCCTCCCGAGTAGCTGGAACTGCAGGTGCATACCACCATAGCTGGCTAAGTTCTAAGTTTTTTGTAGAGAGGGGTTCCCATTATGTTGTCCAGTCTGGGCTTGAACTCCTGGGCTTAAGCAGTCCTCTTGCTTTGGTTTCCAGAAGTGCTGCGATTAAAGGTGGGGTTTCATCATGTTGGCCAGGCTGATGTTGAACTCCTGACCTCAGGTGATCCACCGCCTTGCTCTCCCAAAGTGTTGGAATTACCGGTGTGAGCCACCGCTCCCCATCAGGGGCCTTTTTTTTTTTTTTTTTTTTTTTTGAGACGGAGTCTCGCTCTGTCGCCCAGGCTGAGTGCAGTGGCGCAATCTCGGCTCACTGCAAGCTCCATCTCCCGGGTTTTACGCCATTCTCCTGCCTCAGCCTCCCGAGTAGCTGGGACTACAGGCACCCACTACCTCGCCCGAGTAGTTTTTTTGTATTTTTTAGTAGAGACAGGGTTTCACTGTGTTAGCCAGGATGGTCTCGATCTCCTGACCTCGTGATCCGCCCGTCTCGGCCTCCCAAAGTGCTGGGATTACAGGCTTGAGCCACCACGCCTGGCTTTTTTTTTTTTTTTTTTTTTTTTTTTTAAATCAGTATCTAACACTGGAACACTTTTCTACTTTGGAAGTAAAACCATCCTGGCTGTTAGACACAGACACCCCTCTCTTGGCTTCCTGCAAAATACTGAAAACAAGTCTTTCCACTCCCACACTCGACCAACCAACCAAAGACTGGCCAGCTCATGCTGTACTCCCAGAACTTTGGGAGGCCAAGGTGGGAGGATTGCTTGAGCCCAGGAGGTCTTGCTGCAGCAAGCTGTGATTGCACCACTGTGCTCCAGCCTGGGTTACAGAGTGAGAGCCTGTCCTCCCAAAAAATAAAAAGATGTTTTGTAAAAGTACTTGTCTGATGTACTCATAAAAAACAAAAGAAGGTCCTTGGTTAATGGCCCTGCCCCTCACTCCAAGGCTGTATTTGCTGTGCTCACTGTCTGGGCTCTAGTCCTGCTGCCTCCAGCTAACTCCTCCTTTACCTGGCTAACTCCTTTGTCTCTTTATTAATGCCACAAACATTTATTGAGCACCTACTGCATGCCAGATCTTGTTCTGGGAGCTGGGAATACAGCAGTAAACAAGATGGACAAGGCCCCATCCTTGAGGAGCTCACAGCTTGACATTCCTTCTCAAAGTGGTTAAGCCCCAGGATGCTGGAGCCTGACAGGTTGAGTTTGAATCCCAGCTCTGCCACTTAACTAGCTGTGGGCGAATGTTTAGCGCCTAGCACTGTAATAAATGTGAACTCTCAGCCTGGCGCAGTGGTTCACCCATATAATCCCAGCAGTTTGGGAGGCTGAGGTGTGTGGGTCACTTGAGGCCAGTGGATCACTTGAGGCCAGGAGTTGGAGACCAGCCTGGCCAACATAGTGAAACCCCATCTCTACTGGAAATACAAACATTAGCTGGGTATGGTGGCGGGCAGGATGAGGCAGGAGAATCTCTTGAATCCAGAAGACTGAGGTTGCAGTGAGCTGAGGTCACGCCACTGCACTCCAGCCTGGGCCACAGAGTGAGACTGTCCCTCAGGTGCTCGCCATCATTCTCCAGATGTCACTTGTCCCCTTTTCTAGGAAGCTGTCTCTGATTGCCGCAGGCTGACTGAACTTATTCCGGGAAGGGGGCCGCCCCTCCACACCTGTGGATATTTCTCATCGGGTGGGACGAGAGACTGAGAAAATAAGTAAGACACAAAGACAAAGTATAGAGAAAGAAAAGTGGGGCCGGGCGCAGTGGCTCAAGCCTGTAATCCCAGCACTTTGGGAGGCTGAGACGGGTGGATCACGAGGTCAGGAGATCGAGACCATCCTGGCTAACACGGTGAAACCCCGTCTCTACTAAAAAAAATACAAAAAACTAGCCGGGCAAGTTGGCGGGCGCCTGTAGTCCCAGCTACTCGGGAGGCTGAGGCAGGAGAATGGCGTAAACCTGGGAGGCGGAGCTTGCAGTGAGCTGAGATCCGGCCACTGCACTCCAGCCTGGGCGACAGAGCCAGACTCTTGTCTCAAAAAAAAAAAAAAAAGTGGGCCCAGGGGATCGGTGCACTCAGCATACAAGGACCCGAGCTGGCACTGGTCTCTGAGTTCCCTCAGTATTTTTTTATCATTATCTCTGTCATCTTGGAGATGGGGATGTAGCAGGACAACAGGGTAATAGTGGGGAGAGGGTCAGCAGGAAAACATGTGAACAAAAGTCTGTGTCATAAATAAGTTTTTTTTTTTTTTTTTCTTTTTTGAGACGGAGTCTCACTCTGTGGCCCAGGCTGGAGTGCAGTGGCCGGATCTCAGCTCACTGCAAGTTCCGCCTCCCGGGTTTACTCCATCCTCCTGCCTCAGCCTCCCGAGTAGTTGGGACTACAGGCGCCCGCCACCACGCCCGGCTAGTTTTTTGTATTTTTTAGTAGAGACAGTTCCACCAGGTTATCCAGAATGGTCTCAATCTCCTGACCTCATGATCCGCCCGTCTTGGCCTCCCAAAGTGCTGGGATTACAGACTTGAGCCACCACGACCGGCCAATCATAAATAAGTTTAAGGAAAGGAGCTGTGCTTTGATGTGCACTATACAAACATCTGGGTGCATTAAAGAACAGTTTTGCTGCTAGCATGTCTCACCTCCAGCCCTAAGGCGTTTTTCTACTATCTCACTAAATATAACATAGATTGGGTTTTACACCAAGACATTCTATTCCCAGGGACTAGCAGGAGACAGATGCCTTCCTCTTATCTCAACTGCAAAGAGACAGATGCCTTCCTCTTATCTCAACTGCAAAGAGGCCTTCCTCTTGTACTAATCCTCCTCAGCACAGACCCTTTAACGGTGGTGTCGGGTGGGCTGAGGCGACGGTCAGGTCTTTCCCTTCCCACGAGGCCATATCTCAGGCTATCACTTGGGGAGAAACCTTGGACAATACCTGGCTTTCCTAGGCAGAGGTCTCTGAGATTAGAGATTAGAGAATGGTGATGACTTTTAACAAGCATACTGCCTTCAAGCACTTTTTTAACAAAGCACATCCAGCACAGCCCTAAATCCATTAAACCTTGAGTCAACACAGCACATGTCTGTGCAAGCACAGGGTTGGGGCGAGGGTTACAGATTAACAGCATCTCAAGGCAGAATAATTTCTCTTAGTACAGAACAAAATGGAGTCTCTTAAGTCTACTTTTTTCTACATAGACACAGTAACAGTCTGATCTCTCTTTCTTTTCCCTACATTCTGGGATCTCACAGCTCCTGGGCTCACTCATCCCAGCCCTGAACACTGGGCTGTGGCTCTTTGGTAATGGGTATGTGTCCCCCACTGGACAGGGAGCCTGGTGAGGGCAGGGACCAGAGCTTTCCTGATCCCTGCTCTGTCCCCAAATTCACCCCACAGAGAAGTGTGCATGCAGCAGGCACTCAGTACACATATGCTGAACACCTGAGTGCCACCGACAGCTGCGGGGGCACTGGGGCAATCTGTGTTTCTCAGCCTCGCGTCGGGGGTTAAGGGGGCGGGAATTACGCAGCGAGGTCCGGAGGTCAAACGCCCTTCGAAAGCGGTGGAACCCGGGGGCCAGGTGGAACTCGGTGTAACAGAGCCCCTGTGGTCGCGCCCCGTCTCAGAACCCGGTGTGGGAGACGCTCTCCCCGCCCGAAGAGGGAAGGCGGGCGGGACTCCCCCTGGGCTCCATGAATAACCAGGCGCGGACCCCAGCCCCTTCCTCGGCGCGGACCTCAAACTCAGTCCGGGCTTCTACCCCGACCCGGACACCGACTCCACTCCGGACCCCGACTCCAGTCCGGACTCGGACCCCCATCCGGACCCAGACTCCAGTCCTGACTCCGTCTCCGGCCCGGCTTCCCGCTCTGGTCCAGCCTCCCGCTCCAGCCCACATCCCCACTCAGGTCCCGACTCCCGCTCTGGCCCGGATACCCGGTCTGGTTCCGCCTCCTGCTCGGGCCTGGATCCCTACTCCGGTCCCGACTCCTGCTCGCGTCCGGAACCCAACTCCAGTCCCGACTCCGGCTCGGACCCTGACTCCTCCAGTCCGGGTCCCAGCCCCAGCCCCAGACCCCGCCCAGGTCCTGGCGGGGATTCGGACCGCGCTCCCCGCCTTGGACTCCTACCCGGCCCCGGCGCTATCTTTGGATTCGCCCCCGGAACCTGCTCAGGAGCCGCCTTTGTCGCCCGAGGAGGACCCTGAGCCGGCCCCGAGCCTGAAGCTCATCCCGTCGGTCTCCAGCGAGGCCGGGCCCGCCCTGGGGCCACTTCCCGCTCACACTCCTCTGGCCGCGAAATCATCCGGGCCCACCCTGGACTTCACCTTCAGGGCAGACCCGTCGGCCACTGGGCTGGCAGATCCCCACATTCCCAGCCCTGTCCCCGCGCCCATCCTGGGGACCATCCCGTCGGCCCTCTCCTTACAGAATTCTACGGAAACCTTGGTCTCCACCAGCGAGAACTTCGCGCTGGACAAGAGGGTCCTGATTCGAGTGACCTACTGGTGAGGACCTCACACACGCCTCTCCCAACTCCCGGGGACAGGGCCGGCGGTGGAGGCTGGGTCTCCGAGGACGTGGAGGTCAGGGTTGGGGTAGGGCGAGGGGAGGGATTCAGGTAGAGCCCCAGAGTCTCAGTTCCTAGATTGGAAACTCGCTCTTGTCTCTCATTCTCTTTGGGGCGGGAGAAATTCAGGTTCAAATCCCTGCTTTGGATATGAGCTTCATTCATTCATCCCCGCGGGCCAAGTGCCAGGCCTGTGCTGGGGATGAGGTGCTGAGCAGAGCGACCTGCTTTGCTCCCCAGCAAAACCGACACAAAGACACCGCACATGATGGGTGCTCTGGCTTCCCTTCCCAGCCTGTCTCCTGCCCTGGAAGCCTCTCTGGCGCCTTGTCTCTCTCTCTCTCACTTTCTCCTCTTCTGCCCAGGCAGTCTCTCCCACTCTCTGTCTCCCCACCTCACTCTCTCACTGTTTTGTTTTTGTTTTTGTTTCCGACAGGGTCTTGCTTTATTGCCCAGGCTGGAGTGCAATTTTGCACTCACAGCTCACTGCAGCCTCGACCTCTAGGGCTCAAGAGATCCTCCCACCTCAGCCTCCTGAGTAGCTGGGACTACAGGCGTGCACCACCATGCCTGCCTTTTTTTTTCTTTTTTTTTGAGCAGAGTTTCACTCTTGTTGCCCAGGCTGGAGTGCAATGCTGTGATCTCCGCTCACTGCAACCTCTGCCTCCCGGGTTCAAACAATTCTCCTGCCTCAGCCTCCGGAATAACTGGGACCACAGGCATGTGCCACCACGCCCGGCTAATTTTGTATTTTTTTTTTTTAGTAGAGACGGGGTTTCACTGTGTTGGACAGGCTAGTCTCTATCTCCTGACCTTGTGATCCACCTGCCTTGGCCTCCCAAAGTGCTGGGTTTACAGGCATGAGCCACCGCGCCTGGCCCCTAATTTTTTAATTTTTTGTAGAGACAAGGCCGGGGATGGGATGCGGGGGCAGTATCACTATGTTACCCAGGCTGTTCTTGAACTCCTAGATTCAAGCAGTCCTCCTGCCTCAGCCTCCCGAAGAGCTGGGATTACAGGTGTGAGCCACCGTGCCTAGCCTGTGTCTTTCCTTTCCCAGAGTGTTGTGTGTTTCTCCTTCCCCCTATCTCGGTTCCCTCATCTCTGGCCTCTTTCTTTCTCTCCATCTTCTCTTTTCTGTCTCTTTCTCTGACTCAATGGATTCATGGATTCATTCATTCATTTGACAACTACTTCTTCAGCACCCACCATGTTCCAGGCCCTATTGGCATCAGGGACACAGCAGTGAACAAGACAGAGATCCCTGTCCTTGTGGCTCCCACGGGCTGGTGTGGAGGGGCAAGCAATAAACAATAATATGACCCCTGGAAAATGATCTCATATGTGAGGAGGTGATACGTACTGTGAACAAAAGGCATTTTGGGGGGTTGCAGTTTTAGCTGGGGTGGTCAGGAAGGCCTCACTGAGAAGGGGATATATGAAAGAAGCCCTGAAGGAAGGAGAGAAGGACTTGTGTGGATGCTGTGGGGAGAGCATTCGGCTGAGGGAACTGCCAGTGCAAAGGCCCTGAGGCAGGGCATACCTGGGGTGTTGAAAGATGAGCTAGGAGGCCGGGCGCGGTGGCTCAAGCCTGTAATCCCAGCGCTTTGGGAGGCCGAGACGGGCGGATCACGAGGTCAGGAGATCGAGACCACCCTGGCTAACACGGTGAAACCCCGTCTCCACTAAAAAATACAAAAAACTAGCCGGGCGAGGTGGCGGGCGCCTGTAGTCCCAGCTACTCGGGAGGCTGAGGCAGGAGAATGGCGTGAACCCGGGAGGCGGAGCTTGCAGTGAGCTGAGATCCGGCCACTGCACTCCAGCCTGGGCGGCAGAGCGAGACTCCATCTCAAAAAAAAATAAATAAATAAAAAAGAAAGATGAGCTAGGGGCCAGGCCTGTAATCCCAGCACTTTGGGAGGCCGAAGCTGGTGGATCACTTGAGGCCAGGAGTTCGAGACCAGCCTGGGCAACATGGTGAAACCCCATCTCTACAAAAAATTCAAAAATTAGCTGGGCGTGATGGTGCATGCCTATAATCCCAGCTACTTGGGAAGCTGAGGTGGGAGAATCGCTGGAACCCACGAGGTGGAAGGTTGCAGTGAGTCGAGATCACACCACTGCTCTCCAGCCTGGGCGGCAGCACAAGACTCTGTCTCAAAAAAAAAAAAAAAAAAAAAAAAAATTGGGCACAGTGGCTCACGCCTGTAATCCGAGCACTTTGGGAGGCCAAGGCAGGTGGATCATGAGGTCAGGAGATCGAAACCATCCTGGCCAACATGGTGAAACCCTGTCTCTATTAAAATACAAAAAATTAGCCAGGCGTGGTGGGGGTCGCCTGTAGTCCCAGCTACTCGGGCGACAGAGGCAGGAGAATGGCGTGAATCTGGGACGCAGAGTGAGCCGAGATCACGCCACTGCACTCCAGCCTGACAACAGAGCGAGACTCCGTCTCAAAAAAAAAAAAAAAAAAAGAAAGAAAGAAAGAAAGATGAACTAGGGGCTTCTGTGGCTGGCACAGGGTGAATGAGTTGGGGAGAAGTGGGAGAAGATGGGGACAGAGGGGTGAGAAGGCAGATCCTGTGGTGACTTGCAGGCCACGGGACGGACTGGTTTTTCCCCTGCGTGAGATGGTGCTACTTCAGGGTTCTGAACAGGGGAGGAAAATGATCTAACTCAGGTGTTCACAGGGTCCCCTGAGCTGGGGAAGATACTGATGCGGTGTCTTCCCTGGTCTCTCTCTAACTTTCTCCTCCTGCTCTTGGCCTCCAGTGGCCTCTGAAGCTATAGCCTTCGGGTGAGTAGTTTTGGCTTTGGAGGTAGGGGGAGCCTGAGGCAGGAAGACTGGGAGGAGTCCCTGTTTCCCCTCCCCTGCGACCGCATGACCCCATCTCCTGCCCTCAGTACATTCTACTGAAAAACAGCCTGGAGCAGCAATTTCCAAGTCACCTACTCTTTGTAAGTGTGTGGGGGTCCTGGGGGAGAGGGGAGTGGTCAGGGATCTGAGATCCCCAAAGGGCTTGGAGGGGAGATCTTAGCCTCCCCTACCCCTGCCATCTCCTCCCAGGAGGAGGACAGAGCTGCCCAGGCTACAGGGGAGTTTGAGGTGTTTGTGAACGGGAGACTGGTCCATTCCAAGAAGGTGATTCTGAGTAAGGGACCGGGACAGGGAGGCGGGGTGGTGCTGAGGTCCTGGGGTGGGAGACCTGTGTGCTTTCTCCCCTCTGTGCCCAGAGGGGTGATGGCTTTGTGAACGAGTCTGGGCTGCAGAAAATTGTGAGCGTCATCTATGAGGAGATCAAGAAAAGGTAGCCGGCAAGGGGTGGAGCTGGAGGTGAGCGAGGAGCTCCCAAGGCTGTGGTGGGAGGGGTGGGGGCCGGGTAGGAGGATGGGGCGGGGCTCTGTCTCAGTCCTCATCCTACCTCACTGTTAGAATCATGACAAGTCACCTATACCCTTTTCTGAGCCTCAGTTTCCTCATCTGTAAGACCCTGGGGTAGGACTGTGTTCAGTGAGTTTGAAAAATAGCAAGGAGGCAGGGCACAATCCTAGCACTTTGGGTGGCTGAGATGGCAGATCACTTGAGCCCAGGAGTTCGAGACCAGCCAGGGCAACGTAACGAGACTCTGTCTCTACAATAAATAAATAAATAAATAAATAAATAAATTAGCCAGGCACAGTGGCTCACGCCTGTAATTCCAGCACGTTGAAAGCCTGAGGTGGGTGGATTGCTTGACCTCAGGAGTTAGAGGCTGCAATGAGCTCTGACTGGGCCACTGCACTCTAGCTTGGGTGACAGAGCAAGACCCTGTCTCTACAAGAAAAAAAAAGGGGGATGGGCGTGGTGGCTCACACCTGTAATCCCAGCACTTTGGGAGGCCGAGGTGGGCGGATCACGAGGTCAGGAGATCGAGACCATCCTGGCTAACACAGTGAAACCTTGTCTCTACTAAAAATACAAAAAATTAGCCAGGCGTGGTGGCGGGCGCCTGTAGTCCCAGCTACTCGGAGGCTGAGACCAGAGAATGGAGTGAACCTGGGAGGTGGAGCTTGCAGGGATCCGAGATTGCACCACTGCACTCCAACCTGGTGACAGAGCGAGACTCCGTCTCAAAAAAACAAAAAAATAAAAAGAAGGAAAAGAAAAAATAGTGAGGAAACTAGAATGGGCATTGTAGTCCATGGAAAACAGTAGAACAGTGCCTGAGGCATGGTAAACCCTGTATAAACACTTATTTTTATGGAGCCGTTATTGTTATTGTTATTTTAATTTTTTTTCTCTCTTCTCTCCCATCTCAGGAGTCTCAGCGGGATGATGAGAAGGGCTGAAATGTTGTCAAGTCAGGTCCTTTTCTGATGGTGGTTGGGGCTGGGGTGAGCTCAGGGAGGGGGAAGAGGAGAATACATGCAGAGTCTGCCCCCCTGTGTCCGGTCTGACTGTGTCTGCTGTCGCCACACTCACCTCGGAGGTCTGTGGAAGTCACCTGCTGCACTACTCCCAGCATCTCCAATATTCTAGCCCCAGGGGTGGGAGGGAGGAGGAGCTTGGAAGGCTAGTCCTGTGGCTCCAGTCCTCTAGCCTCCACTCTTCTTGCTGCTGAGGCCAGTTTGTTTCTTTGGTGGCTTCGTCATTTCTCATGCCCTGGTTCCAGATACACTTTGAAACCTTCCATCTTATTGGTATTTACTGGGGTTGTGAAGGAAACAGGGATGGCAGTCAGTCTCAAACTCTTGACACTCCAACTCGATTATGCTCCACGGCTCACTTTCTAAACCTGTAAGATCTATGTTCCAGCCTGGGCAACATAGTGAGACCCCAACTCTATAAAAAATAAAAAATTAGCCAGGTGTGGTGGTGTGTGCCTGTGGTCCCAGCTATTTGGGAGGCTGAGGCAGGAGGATGGCTTGAGCCCAGAAGGCTGCAGTGAGCCATGATTATGCCACTGTATTGCAGCCTGGGAAACAGAACGAGACCCTGTTTCGGAAAAAACCCATAGGTTTTAGAATGACAGTGTTGTAGGGAGTGTCTCTGTGACCTGGGGCTGGGGGAAAGGCATTTTCACATTCATTGGACGTTAGGGGCTCTCTACTGTGCACCTGGCATGGTGGGGTCAGTGGTCACATGCCAGGAGGTCAAGGGCACAGACGGGGGGACTCAGACTTTACCACTTAGTTGCTGTGTGACTACCAATAAGGGATGCCACCCCTCTGAGCCTCAGTTTCCTCCTCCATAAAATGGATGTCATAGCACTATTTAACTCGTGGAATTTTTGTGATAGTTACATACTAAATTATGCTTGGGAAGGGATTAGCAGAAGGCTTATCACAGAATTAGTAGGTTTCAGTTAGTAGTAGATTTCGGTTAGGAGTGCTTTTGCCTGCAAGTAACAGCAGACTTGACTGCCAATGTCTCATACAGTAGAAAACACAAATTCTGTTTTGTTTGTTTTTTGAGATGGAGTCTGGCTCTGTCACCCAGGCTGGAGTGCAATGGCGCAATCTTGGCTTACTGCAACCTCTGCCTCCTGGGTTCAAGCGATTCTCCTGCCTCAGCTTCCCGAATAGCTGGGATTACAGGCATGAACCACCACACCCAGCTAATTTTTGTATTTTTAGTAGAGATGGGGTTTTGCCATGTTGGACAGGCTGGTCTCAAACGCCTGACCTCAAGTGATCCACCCACCTCAGCATCCTAAAGTGCTGGGATTACAGGCATGAGCCACCTCGCCCCGCCTGATCTTTTCAACACCTCACAGGATAATGTGCTGGCCCTGTACAACGATATGCTGGTGTGAGCAGGAAATAATTTATCTATCATGTCTGCTAAGACAGAGTGCTGGAGGGTAGGGGAAAGTCCCAGAACATATATGGGGTTTCTCAGTGAAATCTGTATGTGTCAAGTGGTATAAAACATGAGAGGATATTTCCTATGTGAAAGATACTTTCCACCCCCTACAGTCAGGGAATTGCTTTTTTGTTTTGTTTTGTTTTGAGACAGAGTCTCGCTCTGTCGCCCAGGCTGGATTGTAGTGGCACAATCTCGGTTCACTGCAGCCTTGAACTCCTGGGCTCAAGTGATGCTCCCACGTCAGCCTCCCAAGTAGCTGGGGTTACGGGCATGTGCAACCATGCCAGGCTAATGATTTTGTTTTTTGAGACAGAGTCTCACTCTGTCCCCCAGGCTGGAGTGCAGTGGTGTGATCTCAGATCACTGTAACCTCTGCCTCCCGAGTTCAAGCCATTCTCCTGCCTCAGCCTCCTCCTGAGTAGCTGGGATTATAGGCGCGCGCCACTATGCCCAGCTATTTTTGTATTCTTAATAGAGAAGGGGTTTCGCCATGTTGGTCAGGCTGGTCTCGAACTCCTGACCTCGGGATCTGCCTGCCTCGGCCTCCCAAAGTGCTGGGGTTTCAGGTGTGAGCCACTGCGCCCAGCAGGCTAATGATTTTTGTATTTTTAGTAGAGACGGGGGTCTCCTCATGCTGCCCAGGCTGGTCTTGAACTCCTGGGCTCAAGCAATTCACCTGCCTCGGCCTTCCGAAGTGCTGGGATTACAGACGTGAGCCACCACGCCCAGCCAGGGATTTGCTTTAATCACACTTTTATGAACTTGGTGACACCATCCTGGTTCAGAACGCCTAACATACCTGATAAAATATTTTTATTTTTTATTTTTTTGAGACAGAGTCTCGCCCTGTCGCCCAGGCTGGAGTGCAATGGCGTGATCTCGGCTCACTGCAACCTCCGCCTCCCGGGTTCAAGTGATTCTTCCTGCCTCAGCCTCCTGAGTAGCTGGGATTATAGGTGTGCGCCGCCACACCGGGCTAATTTTTTTTTTTTTTTTTTTTGAGACGGAGTCTCGCTCTGTCGCCCAGGCTGGAGTGCAGTGGCCGGATCTCAGCTCACTGCAAGCTCCACCTCCTGGGTTCACGCCATTCTCCTGCCTCAGCCTCCTGAGTAGCTGGGACTATAGGCGCCCGCCACCTCGCCCGGCTAATTTTTTGTATTTTTTAGTAGAGACAGGGTTTCACCGTGTTAGCCAGCATGGTCTCGATCTCCTGACCTCATGATCCGCCCATCTCGGCCTCCCAAAGTGCTGGGATTACAGGCTTGAGCCACCGCGCCCGGCCCGGGCTAGTTTTTTGTATCTTTAGTAGAGACGGGGTTTCACCATGTTGGCCAGGCTGGTCTCCAACTCCTGACCTCGTGATCCGCCCACCTTGGCCTCCCAAAGTGCTGGGATTACAGGCGTGAGCCACCGCGCCCGGCCTAAAATATTTTAAAAGTATTTTTAATGCAAAATTGAGCTGGTGGGAAGGTAAGGGAACTCCTGGAGTCCAGAAATCTTACAGAAATATAAATCCAGAGGTGTTTGGTGTTGGAGCTGGTACTTGCTGTGAGGAAATCTGCTAATTTTGATGACGAGAACCTGCATGACTCAAAATGTGAAGGGAAAGGACAGAACCCAAGGCCCAAGCAGGATGAGATGCCAGAGTGGAGACCACGTGGATGCCGGGAACCCCAGGAGGCAGTACCCTCCAGTGGGTAGGTTGGGAAAAAATGCCCCTCACAGAGGTAGGAGGTTGGGGTGATTAGCTATCTTCACCTTGTTAGTGAGCAAATGATTGAAAGAAAGCCTTCTGGGCCGTGCGCGGTGGCTCAAGCCTGTAATCCCAGCACTTTGGGAGGCCGAGGTGGGTGGATCGCGAGGTCAGGAGATCGAGACCATCCTGGCTAACACGGTGAAACCCCATCTCTACTAAAAATACAAAAAAATTAGCTGGGCGTGGTGGTGGGCGCCTATAGTTCCAGCTACTCGGGAGGCTGAGGCAGGAGAATGGCGTGAACCCGGGAGGCGGAGCTTGCAGTGAGCCCAGATCGCCCCACTGCACTCCAGCCTGAGCCACAGAGGGAGACTCCGCCTTAAAAAAAAAAAAAAAAAAAGAGAAAGCCTTCTGTTAATAAGCCTGCACTCACAAATTTGGGACTTAAATTCCCGCCATCTGACAAGTCCAAAATTTCATCTAAATTAATGTCTGGTTAGGAATGTTCCCAAGTACATGTTAACATTAAACAGAAGTCAACTAAGATGCTAAACCATTTCCCAAGTAGTTCCCAAAGATAACGTTTTGAGGAACATGAGTTAGCCATGAAAAGGAGTGGGACATTGTGGCTCACACCTGTAATCCCAGCACTTAGAGAGGCAGAGGCGGGAGGATGGCTTGAGGCCAGGAGTTCAAGACCCCGGCCTGGGCAACATAGGGAGACCGTCTCTACAAAAAATACAAAACTTAGCCCAGCATGGTGGCATGGGCCTGTAGTCCCAGCTACTCAGGAAACTGAGGCTGAAGGATTGCTTGAGCCCAGGAGGTCGAGGCTGCAGTGAGCCAAGATGGTGCCACTGCACTCCATTCTGGGCAACAGAGTGAGACTCTCAGAAAGAAAAAACAAAAACAAGCAAAAAAACAAACAGTGGCTGGGCGCGGTGGGTCACGCCTTTAATCCCAACACTTTGGGAGGCTGAAGCGGGCAGATCACGAGGTCAGGAGATCAAGACCATCCTGGCTAACACGGTGAAACCCTGTCTTTACTAAAAATACAAAAAGTTAGCCGGGTGTGGTGGCATGTGCCTGTAGTCCCAGGTACTCCAGAGGCTGAGGCAGGAGAATCGCTTGAACCCAGGAGGCAGAGATTGCAGTAAGCCGAGATTGCACCACTGCACTCCAGCCTGGATGACAGAGTGAGACTCCATCTCGGGGGGAAAAAAAAATGTACTATGGAAAATGAGTAAACATGCATAAATGCATAGAAAATATTAAAACATTCTGCAAACAACCCAGATGTCCAAAAGATGTCTAGTTCATTATACTAAGATACAGCCTTACATTGTAGCTGTAAAAAAAAAAAAAAGCCCAGTGGAGTAGCTCATGCCCAGCACTTAGCACTTTGGGAAACAGGCGGGAGGAACAGTTGAAGCTAGGAGTTGGAGACAAGCCTAGACAACATAATGAGGCCCCATCTCTTTCTATATATTAAAAAAAAAGAAAAAAAAACCCTGATATATAAATCTCTCCATATACAACTGAAAAAACTCAAGATGCTGATAGAGGTATATAATACGCTACCTTGATTTTATATTTTTAAAAATGTATACTACGTGATGCAAATTAACTGCCTTGATTTTAAAAGGGAAAATGCACAATATTTAGATTGATGTTTATTTGCATATGCATTAGAAAACTTGAAAGGCATACAGTGAAAAAGCAAAAAACAAGCAAAACCAAGAAAACAACAACAACAAAACCCCAAGCCATAAGCAATGACACCTGCATGGAATAGTTCTGAGTTTGACAGAGGACAGCAACAAGAGAGAGTTCTCACAGCATCTTTTGATACTTTTTTTCTTTTTTTTTTGAGACGGAGTCCCACTCTGTTGACCAGGCTGGAGTGCAGTGGCGTGAACTCAGCTCACTGCAACCTCTGCCTCCCAGGTTCAAGTGATTCTCCTGTCTCAGCCTCCCAAGTAGCTGGGACTACAGGCGCACGCCACCACACCCGGCTAATTTTTTATTTTTAGTAGAGATGGGTTTCACCATATGGGCCAGACTGGTCTTGAATTCCTGACCTCAGGTGATTCACCAGCCTTGGCCTCCCAAAGTGCTGGGATTACAGGCGTGAGCCACTGCGCCCGGCCGATACTTTTTTTGTTGTTGTTGAGTCTTGTGAATAGAATACATATTCTAGAATAAAAAGTTTAAAATTAAAAAAAACAGTTTATTCCACACCTACCCAATTTCACATAGACTTGAAAACATGGATCATATAATAAATACGTGGGTTTTTCTACTGAATATTTACCGTTCATCTAAAGTACCTCAGAAAACACAAATATGAATCTTACACTAGGATTTGTTGACATGACCACAAATTGTGAAATTTCAAAGTCCTCTCAATAGCCTTCCAGTCCTAGTA
Source organism: Macaca fascicularis (assembly GCF_037993035.2). NCBI lineage: Eukaryota > Metazoa > Chordata > Mammalia > Primates > Cercopithecidae > Macaca > Macaca fascicularis. The sequence goes on from NC_088393.1 coordinate 46,610,322, forward strand.
ACTCAGGTACACCTGGATTCCTGACAACTCTATTTCTTTGTTTCCTTTCATCACTTTGGTTCATTTCTATGGGTTCTATTATTGGCATTTTTTTTCTCAGATCTTTGCAAAACCATCCTTTATGGTGAAAGTCTTGAAGGATTCTCCACAAATGCAGGAAAATGCATTGCTAAAAAAGTGCTAAGTCAGAAGTATCTTGGGACCTGTTTGAACACAAGATTCGGCCGGGCGCGGTGGCTCAAGCCTGTAAAGTAATCCCAGCACTTTGCAAGGCCGAAGCGGGAGGATCGCTCAGGTCCAAGCGTTCGGGACCAGCCTAGGGATGCGAGACTCCCAGATTCAACAGTCTTGTCTGTTTCCATTTCGCAGTGTGCTTCCTCCTTCAATTGCACATTGCCGTATTCCCTTCCAGTTTGCATTCCCCCTAACGACAGAGTTAACTAAACTGGCACAGCCTGCCTGTTCTTTTGATCCGAAAAGGGTCACTTGGCTATTCTTTGCCACCAGTCCCATCATCACAGCCGACTCAGTCGGCCAGAGGACTGAGGGCCTCGGAGGCAGTCAGCGCTACAGTAAACGCGACAGCAGCGAAGTCCATCTGCGGTGGATCCGCGTCAAAGGCTGCTTCCCTCGCCCTGCAGCCTTCCACGAACAGCCTGCGGCGTTCCTCGAAATCCCGTAGTAATCTGACCGGAATCATGGAGCTACCATCCAGATACTCGCGGAACAAGAGCTGCCGGTTAATTTCTAAGAAAGCGAGCTGCTGATGGGGGTCTGGCGCGGACGCCAGGCCCGGGACGCTGCTGGGGATGGGCTCGGGCACAGGGCTCGGCACCCGCGCCATGGACCGCGTAGCTTCGGCCACTAGGCCTTCCCGGGACTCCTGCACCCGAACCCCGCCGCCGACTGCCCCCTGCAGTATGTCGCTGACGCCACTCGCTGTGCCCACCTGTGGGACACTGCTGTCTCCGGGGAGCTCAGACATCTCCAACAGTCCAGTCGACTCCGCCATAGTCCGAGTGTTTCTACGGAGACGGAAATAACGGTATTGCGCTGCTGTATGCAGGATATGCGCATGCGCGAGTCTCGGTGTGTGCGTAAACGCTGCGCGTGCGACAGTGTGCGCATGCGTAAGCACGGTGCACGCTCCTCGAGCGTTCCCTAGCGGTCCTGAGTAGCCATTACGTCTGTAGCCGCCTCTGATCCTCTGAGCGCCTGAGGACCTGCGGACTGTGCGGTATTTTAAATTACAACCACTTCAATATTAATGTAAAGTTCCTTATAAGGTCATTTTCCAGCTCCTGTCTTTTTTTTTTTTTTTCCAGACTGGGTCTCGCCCTGTCACCTAGGCTGGAGTGCGGTGATGCGATCTCGGTTACTGCTGCTTTGACCTCCCAGCTTCAAGCCATCCTCCTGCTTCAGCCTCTGGAGTAGCTGGCACCACCACACCCAGCTAATTTTTTATTTTTTGTAGAAATTGGAGCTCACTTTGTTGCCCAGGCTGGTCTCGAACTTCTGGTGTCAAGTGATCATCCTGCCTTGGCCTCCCAAAGTGCTGGGATTACAGGCCTAAGCCACGTGGCCTGGCCTGTAAGTAATATTTTGACACTGCAAGTTTGGGGGTTTCCCAAAACCACCTTTAGGCCTGATAATTCCCAGAGCTCATTGAAATGTTATACTCAGTCATGCGTATTACAGGCAAAGGACACGGATTAGAAGAGATGTATAAGGCACAATCTGGGATGGGGAGGGTTTCAACTGTGAAGTTCCTGTGTTCCTAGGGATGTGTTACCCTTTGTCGTCCATGTGTGGCAATAAGTGCGGGGGTAGTGCTGACATAGGACTCTTACCCAGGCTTTGGTGTCGAGAATTTTTATTGGGGTTTTACTACATAGGCATGCTTGATTAAACCATTGCCCATTTTGTTGAAGTCAATCTCCAGCCTCCTACCTGATATCACATGGCTCCAAGCCCCAACTCTCTAATGATGTGGTTAGTCTTTCTGTGTGGCTAGCTCTGATCCTGATGATAACCCAAAATGTGAAAGTCTGTGTTCCATTTAAAATCAGTCAGCTGGCCGGGCGCGGTGGCTCAAGCCTGTAATCCCAGCACTTTGGGAGGCTGAGACGGGCGGATCACTAGGTCAGGAGATCGAGACCATCCTGGCGAACACGGTGAAACCCCGTCTCTACTAAAAAATACAAAAAAAAAACTAGCCGGGCGAGGCGGCGGGCGCCTGTAGTCCTAGCTACTCGGGAGGCTGAGGCAGGAGAATGGCGTAAACCCGGGGGTCGGAGCTTGCAGTGAGCTGAGATCCGGCCACTGCACTCTAGCCCGGGCGACAGAGCCAGACTCCGTCTCAAAAAAAAAAAAAAAAAAAAAAAAAAAAAATCAGTCAGCTGTGGCTGGGTGTAGTGGCTCATGCCTGTAATCCCAGCACGTTGGGAGGCAAAGGTGGGAGGATCGCTTGAGCCCATGAGTTTGAGACCAGCCTGGGCAACATAGTGACACCCCTGTCCCTACAAAAACATATCAGGCAGGCATGGTGGCATGTGCACCTGTAGTCACAGCTGTTCAGGAGGCTGAGGTGGGAAGATGACTTGAGCTTGGGAGGTCGACTGTGCAGTGAGCTATGATTGCATCACTGCACTCCAGCCCTGTGTGACACAGCGAGACCCTGACTCGAAAAAAAAAAAATTCTTTGAATTTAACTGGAATCCAAATATGAGAGTTGCTGGCAATTGAACTTCAGGAGGATCCATCTAACAATTCTGACCTATCACAGGTCGTGTCTGGGAGCTGATTGGGTTGGAAATCATTCTGACTCATGCGTACCTTGCTTTGTTTCTACAATTCTCTTGGAGAGATGGAGTGAGTTCTCCTACATGTGACATATATGCTTCAAAAGGCACATTTGTGATATTCCACAGAAGACAAAAGAAAGGACTTCTTTGGAAGGTAACTTTAAATTAGGCAGATAGCTTGATCACTGGAGGGAATTGGTAATTATGAGCTAGCCGTAAAGTCTCCAGAATTCAGCATAGCTTCCAATTTGAATGGCTATAATAATACACTGCTCATTACCTGCAAGTCAAAGAGGCCAGAGAAACTCTCTGGAAAAATAGAAAAATCAAGTAAAAATTCTTAAAGTAAGTTTTAATGCTGAATCTCCAACTACCTTATTTTATTTTTATTTTTTTGAGACAGAGTCTCACTCTGTCACCCAGGTTGGAGTGCAGTGGGCACGATCTAGGCTTACTGCAACCTCCACCTCCCGGGTCACTGCAGCTTACACTTCCTGGGCTCAAGCGATTCTCCTGCCTCAGCCTCCTGAGGAGCTGGGATTACAGGTGCCCACCACCGTGCCCAGCTAATTTTTGTATTTTTAGTAGAGACAGGATTTCGCCATGTTGGCCAGGATGGTCTCAAAACTCCTGGCCTCAAGTGATTTGCCCTGCCTCGGCCTCCCAAAGTGCTGGAGGCCAGGCGCGGTGGTCATGCCTGTGATCTCAGCACTTTGGGAGGCAGAGGAGGGTGGATCACGAGGTCAGTAGATTGAGACCATCCTGGCCAACATGATGAAACCCCATCTCTACTAAAAATACAAAATTAGCTGAGTGTGGTGGTGCACGCCTGTAGTTTCAGCTACTTGGGAGGCTGAGGCACAAAAATCGCTTGAACCCAGGAGGCGGAGATTGCAGTGAGCTGAGATCGTGCCACTGCAGTCCAGCCTGGCGACAGAGTGAGACTCCATCTCAAAACAAAACAAAACAAAACCAAAAACCAAAATAAAGTGCTGGGATTACAGGCGTGAACCACCACGCCTGGCCGCCAAAACACAATTTTTGATAATTAGTCCCAAATAAATTCTGACCACAGCTTCTCCATCTCAACTGAAGGCAACTCAATCCTTCTAGTTGTTCCAAATGAAAAATCTTGGAGTCATTTGTTCTCTCTTTTTGTGTGTGTGTGTGTGTGTGCGCGGATTCTCACCCTGTCACCCAGGCTGGAGTGCAATGGCACCATCTCGGCTCACTGCAATGTCTGCCTCCTAGGTTCAAGTGATTCCCCTGCCTCAGCCTCCCAAGTGGCTTGGACTACTGGCACACACCACCACGCCTGGCTAATTTTTTGTATCTTTAGTAGAGATGGAGTTTCGCCGTGTTGGCCAGGCTGGTCTCGAACTCCTGACCTCATGATCCACCTGCCTTGGCCTCCCAAAGTGCTGGGATTACAGGCATGAGCCACCACGCCTGGCAACATTCTCAAATATGACATTCAATCTGTCAGCAAATTTTGTTGGGTCAGCTTTCTCAACATAATGAGAATCTGTTGTTCACTGTTTACACTTCCTCTGCACCCATCCTGCTGAACCACCACCATCTCTTCCCCAGATTATTACAATAGCCTCCTGCTGGTCTCTCTGCTTCTACTTTGCCCCCTACAATCTATTTTTAATAAAATATCCAGAATGGTTATTATTATTTTTCTGAGATGGAGTCTCGCTCTATTGCCCAGGCTGGAGTGCAGTGACATGATCTCAGCTCACTGCAACCTCTGCCTCCCGGGTTCAAGTGATTCTCCTGCCTCAGCCTCCTGAGTAGCTGGGATTACAGGTGCCCGCCACTATGCCGGCTAATTTTTGTATTTTTAGTAGAGACAGCATTTTGCCATGTTGACCAGGCTGGTCTCGAACTCCTGACCTCAAGTAAACCACCCACCTCAGCCTCTCAAAGTGCTGGGATTACAGGCGTGAATCACTGCACCCAGCCCACAATGATTATTTTAAAATGCAAGTCAGACAGCTCACTCTTCAACTCAAAACCTCCAGTAACTTCACTTCCCTCAGAATAAAAGCCCAAATCCCAACAATGGTCTATAATTCCAATACCAGTTCAGGCCAACTTGCTACTTCTCTGACTTCATCCCCATTCCTTTCCCCTTGCTTGCTCTGCTCCAAATCAAGGTGACTTCCTCACTACTTCTCAAATACCTCAGAGAACTCCTGCCTTTTTTTTTTTTTTTTTCTTTTTTTTTTTGAGACGGAGTCTTGCTCTGTAGCCCGGGCTGGAGTGCAGTGGCCGGATCTCAGCTCACTGCAAGCTCCGCCTCCCGGGTTTGCGCCATTCTCCTGCCTCAGCCTCCTGAGTAGCTGGGACTACAGGCGCCCGCCACCTCGCCCGGCTAGTTTTTTGTATTTTTAGTAGAGACGGGGTTTCACCGTGTTAGCCAGGATGGTCTCGATCTCCTGACCTCGTGATCCAGCCGTCTCGGCCTCCCAAAGTGCTGGGATTACAGGCTTGAGCCACCGCGCCCGGCCGAGAACTCCTGCCTTAAACAGTGACTGTTTAGTTTGCCTGGAATACATATAACTTGTAATAATATATGACATAAATAACATGTATTGTGTACAATAACATATAAAATATATTCTATATTTATAATACAAAATAATTTATTATGCCTATTTCCTCTATTTGAATGGAACCTGAATTCCACAGGGCAGGGAATTATAAAAATTTACCATTTTAGGCCGGGCGCGGTGGCTCACGCCTGTAATCCCAGCACTTTGGGAGGCCGAGGCGGGTGGATCACAAGGTCAGGAGATCGAGACCATCCTGGCTAACACGGTGAAACCCCGTCTCTACTTAAAATACAAAAAATTAGCCGGGCGTGGTGGCGGGTGCCTGTAGTCCCAGCTACTTGGGAGGCTGAGGCAGGAGAATGGCCTGAACCCGGGAGGTGGAGCTTGCAGTGAGCCGAGATCGAGCCACTGTACTCCAGCCTAGGTGACAGAGCGAGACTCTGTCTCAAAAAAAAAAAAAAAAAAAAAATTTACCATTTTAAGCCAGGCGTGGTGGCTCAGTCTGTAATCCTAGCACTTTGGGAAGCTGAGACGGGTGGATTGCTTGAGGCCAAGAGTTCAAGATTAGCCTGGGCGACATGGTGAAAACCCATCTCTACAAAAAATACAAAAATTAGCCAGGCATGGTTGTAGGTGCCCGTAGTCCCTGCTACTCAGGAGGCTGAGGTGGGAGAATCACCTGAGCCTGGGAGGTTGAGGCTGCAGTGAGCCATGATTATACCACTGCACTCCAGCCTGGGTGACAGAGGTGACATACTGTCTCAAACAAACAAACAAAGAAACAAACAACCAAACGAACAAAAAATTTTTTTAAAGAGATAGCATTCTTTATTTGAAGGCTGAGAGAGATTTTCTCCTGACAACACTTCTGACACCAAATATGTGTGGGATTTTCCATAACAATTCTCCAAAACAAAGTGAGTGTCCCACAGTTCCATTCTGATACCAACTATTTGCAGTTAGTGCAGACCCCACAGGTCCCATAAGACTATGCCCACTTCAGATGCCAGTCACAAATGGAGTATGTAGGCTACCCACACTTCTACCCAGCCAAGTACAAATTCAGGAGTTCCTATGACCCACCACCTCAGGTTTGATAATTTGCTAGAACTCACATAACTTAGCAAAGTGCTGTATTTACTAGTACTAGCTTATTTATTTCGAGACAGAGTCTCACTCTGTCTACCCAGGCTTGAGTGCAGTGGTTCCATCTCGGCTCAATGCAACCTCCACCTCCTGCATTCAAGTGATTCTTGTGCCTCAGTCACCTGAGTAGCTGGGATTACAGGTGTGTTACCACCATGCCAGGCTAATTTGTGTATTTTTTAGTAGAGACGGGGTTTTGCTATGCTGGCTAGGCTGGTCTTGAACTCCTGTCCTCAAGTGATCCACCCTTCTTGGCCTCCCAAAGTGCTGGGATTACAGGTGTGAGCCACTGTGCCCAGCCAGTACTAGTTTATTATAAAGGATACAACTCAGAGAGAGCCATGTAGAAGAGATGTACAGGGTAAAGGGTGGGTGTGGGGGTCACGTAGAGCTTCCATGCCCTCTCTTGGTAGGGTTCTCCCAGCACCTTGATGTGTTCAATCTGGAAACTCTCAAAATCCTGCTGTTTGGGACTTTATGGAGGTTTACTTACATAGGCATCATTGATAAATCACTTACCAATGGTAATTGACTCAATCTCCAGCCCCTTGCTCCTCTCCCCACCAGGAGGTTGGGGATGGGGCTGAGAGTTCCAAGCTTCCAGTGAAGCCTTGGTCTTTCTAGTGACTAGCCTCCACTGCAAAACTATCTAAGGGCCACCAAGTGTCACCTCATTAGAGCAAAAGATGTTCCTAACACACTATCACTCGTTGATTCTAAGGGTTTTGAGTTCTGTGCCAGGAACCAGAGAGAAAGACCAAACACTGTATCTTTCTTATTATAGCACAAAGGCTATTTTTACTTTGAGGATCAATGATTTTCATCTGGTGTTTGCTCCTTTTGGAGCAAACCCATGACCCATCCATTGCATGAGAAATGGAGGTATTTTTTTGCTTTCCTTGCAGAAAACAATATGTATGGGTAGATCTTGGTGACAGGAGGAGGTGGGAGTATCTAGTCATTGTATTTAGCTAACAGAGAACCACCTCCCTCTTTCCTTTTTTGTGTGTTCTGTCCAATCCCTGAAGAAAACAGAACCTTACCCACCATCCTAGTTGTATTCACTTCAGAGCTGGTGTCCAATGCCCATTTATTGGAAGGTCTTCCCACATTCAGCATGTGCAGGTGGCCATTTCTCCAGAAGCAGTTGAGTCTGGATCTCAGATATGAGGTCATGTGTTTAGGTTTGCATAAAGAAACTGAATTCAGTTTCAATGTGTATTTAATTCAAATTCAGTTGGAATGTGTATTTAGCTATTCTAAGGATGTGCGTTGGTCCAAGAACTCTAGATTCTTATGTGCTGCCCCTCACAAATCCCAAAACTTTGGATGTTTAACCTCTATAAGATGTCACCTTGACAGAGCAAGACTACATCTGGAAAAAAAAAAAAAACTTGTAAGGATGTAGAATGGCTGGGTGTGGTGGCTCACACCTGTAATCCCAGCAATTTGGGAAGCCAAAGGTGGCGGATCACTTGAAGTCAGGAGTTTGAAACCAGCCTGGCCAACATGGCAAAACCCCATTTCTACTAAAAATACAAAAATTACCTGGGCATGGTGGTGCACGCCTATAGTCCCTGCTACTTGGAAGGCCAAGGCAGGAGAATCACTTGATACCTGGGAGGTGGAGGTTGCAGTGAGCCGAGATCGCACCACTGTACTCCAGCCTGGTGACAGAGCAAGACTTTGTCTCAAAAAAAAAAAAAAAAAAAAAAAAAAAAAAAAAAAAGGCCGGGCGCGGTGGCTCACGCCTGTAATCCCAGCACTTTGGGAGGCCGAGACGGGCGGATCACGAGGTCAGGAGATCGAGACCATCCTGGCTAACACGGTGAAACCCCGTCTCTACTAAAAAATACAAAAAATTAGCCGGGCGAGGTGGCGGGCGCCTGTAGTCCCAGCTACTCGGGAGGCTGAGGCAGGAGAATGGTGTAAACCCGGGAGGCGGAGCTTGCAGTGAGCTGAGATCCGGCCACTGCACTCCAGCCTGGGCGACAGAGCGAGACTCCGTCTCAAAAAAAAAAAAAAAAAAAAAAAAAAAAAAAAGAAAAAAAGAAAAGAAAAAGAAAATAAATGAGGTGAGCTGACTTTGAGGTTGATGTAGTTACATAATGAATAAAACACCCAGAAGCACTCTGAAAAAGAAGTATAATAAAAGGCTTTAGCATTACCAGATTTAGAACTAGTTAGAAAATCTAGAACACAGTTTTTGTACAAAAAGGCATCTTAAAACAATTAGTGGGGCTGGGCATGGTGCCCAGCACTTTGGGAGGCTGAAGCAGGTGGATCGCCTGAGGTCAGGAGTTTGAGACCAACCTGGACAACATAGTGAAACCCTCTCTACTAAAAATACAAGAAAATAGCTGGGTGTGGTGGTGTGTGCCAGGAATCCCAGCTACTCGGGAGGCTGAGGCAGGAGAATCACTTGAACCCAGGAGGTGGAGGTTGCAGTGAGCTGAGATCCCGCCACTGCACTCCAGCCTGGTTGACAGAGCAAGACTACATCTGGAAAAAAAACAAAACCAAAACAATCAGTGGGGAAAAGGTGGACTACTCAGTAACTGATATCAGGGCAACCAGGAAGTCATCTAAAAAAATTGGATCCTTGCTGCTGTCTCCCATCTTCTGGCCTGCCTGGATGTTCAAGGGGACAATGACAGAGCTGTGGACTGCAGGAAGATGGCTTGCTTCTCTTCCAGTGTGATTTGGATCATGGGCATTTTGTAGCCTTTGAACTGGCATTAATTGCCAGGTTGGGCCATCAGGAACTTGCGCGTCCATCTCAGGGAGACCTGGCCTTCAGAAATGACAGCATTTGGCCCCAGGAGAAGCCTGCAATTCAGCCTTGGTCTTCCCAGTGTGTGCCACCCATGGGGATATGGGACAGTAAGGAGCTAAGCAGAACCTGCTGCCTGAATAGGGGAACCTGCACGCTGGGGTCCTTTTGTGGCTGCCCCCCGTCCTTCTATGGATGGAACTGTGAGCACGATGTGTGCAAAGAGAACTGTGGGTCTGTGCTCCATGACACCTGGCTGCCCAAGAAGCGTTCCCTGTGTAAATGTTGGCAGGGCCAGCTCTGCTGCTTTCCTCAGGCATTTTACCTGGCTGTGATGGCCTCGTGATGGATGAGCATCTCATGGCTTCCAGGACTCCAGAACTACCACCGTCTGCATGTACCACTTTAATGCTTGCTGGCATCTGCCTTTCTATACAAAGTTACTATTAATCGACATTGACCTATTTCCAGGAATACAATTTTAGATATCATGCAAATTTCATGACCAGTAAAAGCTGCTGCTACAATGTCCTAACTGAAGGATGATCATTTGTTAGTTGCCTTAAAATAATGAATACATTTCCAAAATGGTCTCTAACGTTTCCTTATAGTACCAACTACTTCTTACCTCTTTGCCCTGCCCTCACCCAAAAAACTACTTTTTTCAAAAGAAAGTCAGCCATATGGTCGGGTATGGTGGCTCATGCCTGTAATCCCCGCACTTTGGGAGGCCAACACGGGTGGATCACCTGAAGTTGGGAGTTCGAGACCAGCCTGACCAATATGGAGAAACCCTGTCTCTACTAAAAATACAAAATTAGCCAGGTGTGGTGGCGCATGCCTGTAATCCCAGCTACTCGGAAGGTTGAGGCAGGAGAATCGCTCAAACCCGGGAGGTGGAGGTTGCGGTGAGCTGACATCGCGCCACTGCACTGCAGCCTGGGAAACAAGAGTGAAACTCCGTCTCAACAACAATGACAACAACAACAACAACAAAAGTCAGCCATATCTCCATTGTGCCCAAGTCCAGGGTTTCTTTTTTTTCTTTTTTTTGAGATGGAGTCTTGCTCTGTCACCCAGGCTGGAGTGCAGTGGCACAATCTCAGCTGAAGGAATGGAAGTCCGTCTGCATGTATGCAGGGAGACTGGGTAAGAAAGAGGAAGCAAATAGGAGAGAGAGGTTGGAAAACATAAAATAGGTTATTTGATTGGTGATTAGGTGGGTGTAGAGAAGCAAGTTAAAAGGCTAAATGGAAGGACAAGTTTCCATCATCTATAGAAAGATACGTAAGACAAGGACTCCCCTTTTTTCCCCAAAGGCACTGTAAAAAGAATGAAGTCTTCTCAGAAAAAAATTATACCTCAATGTCCCCAACAAGATTGCTTAATAAATTATGTTTCCTCCAAGCTACACAATTATTTTAACTGTTGAAGAGAAAATGTTCACAATGTATTTAGTTGTAAACCAAGTGATAAAACCACATATTGTACAGCTCATTTTTAAAATACATTGTATATATGTGTATGCACAGTAAAAATGGAAAATATATTGAAAAAAATTTGATCCTTATATTGTACCTGAGAATAAATTTCAAATGGTTCAAAGATTCAAATATGAACAATGAAACCACACACACATACACACACACACACACACACCAAGAGTACCTTAGGATTCAAAATACTGCAGGTTTATTTATTTTTTATTTTTTGAGACAGGATCTCACTTTGTCACCTATGCTGGAGCCTGCTGGGCTCAAGTGATCCTTCCACCTCAGCCCCCAGAGTAGATGGGATTAGAGGCGTGTGCCACTACACCAGGCTAATTTTTCATATTTTTCATAGAGACAGGGTTTTGCCATGTTGCCCAGGCTGGTCTTGAACTCCTGAGCTCAAGTGGTCTGCCTGCCTCAGCCTCCCAAAGTGCTGGGATTACCGGTGCGAGTCACTGTGCCCAGCCTCCTGCCTCCTGCAAATTTAAAGGAAAATAGGCAACAAAAATTACCATGGCCAAAGGCTTTCCAAAAAGCCAAAACCTAATGATCAAATTGTGAAAAGATATTAACTCATATCCCAAGCTATTATCATACCTCATATCACTAACATGATTGTCATAAATAGCTACTGGATTCAACGAAGAAAGTACGAAATTATCTGGGAGGGGAGTGGATAAAGAATATGAACAAGGCGCGGTGGCTCACACCTATAATCCCAGAACTTTGGGAGGCCGAGGAGGGAGGATCATCTGAGGTCAGGAGTTGGAGACCATCCTGGTCAACATGGTGAAACCCCGTCTCCACTAAAAATACAAAATGAGCCAGGTGAGGTGGCATGTGCTTGTAATCCCAGCTACTTGGGAAGCCGAGGCACAAGAATCGCTTGAACCTGGGAGGCAGAAGTTGCAGTGAGCCGAGGTGGTACCACTGCACTCCAGCCTGGGCGAGAGAGCTAGATTTTGTCTCAAAAAAAAAAAAAAGAAAAAGAAAAAAAAAAGACTATGAGCAGAGAGTTTACGGAAAAGGGAATTTCCATGACTCTTAAAATTAACTGGCCGGGTGTGGTAGCTCACCCCTATAATCCCAGCACTCTGGGAGGCCGAGGTGGGTGGATCACCTGAGGTCAGGAGTTCAAAACCAGCCCGGCCAGCATGGTGAAACCCCATCTCTACTAAAACTACAAAAATTAGCCAGGCGTGTTGGTGCATGCCTGTAATCCCAGTTCTTGGGAGGCTGAGGCAGGAGAATCCCTTGAGCCTGGGAGGTGGAGGTTGCAGTGAGCCGAGATCACACCATTGCACTCCAGCCTGGACAATAAAACCGAAACTCCCATATCAAAAAAAAAAAGGTATTGGCCGGGCGCGGTGGCTCAAGCCTGTAATCCCAGCACTTTGGGAGGCCGAGGCGGGTGGATCACGAGGTCAGGAGATCGAGACTATCCTGGCTAACACGGTGAAACCCCGTCTCTACTAAAAATACAAAAAACTAGCCGGGCGTGGTGGCGGGCGCCTGTAGTCTCAGCTACTCGGGAGGCTGAGGTGGGAGAATGGCATGAACCCGGGAGGCGGAGCTTGCAGTGAGCCGAGATCACGCCACTGTACTCCAGCCTGGGAGACACAGCGAGACTCCATCTCAAAAAAAAACCAAAAAAACAAAAAAACAAAAAAACAAAAAAAAAAGGTATTTAAGTCTGTTCATAATAAAAGCAAATTAAAACTGATATACCAGTTTTTCGACTATCAGATTCTCAAAAGCCAGAAATTGATGGTTTAGTGTGTTGGCTAGGCTGTAACATCCATGATCATTAACTGCTGGTGGGAGTGCAAAGCAGGACACATATAGAATGTTGCATAGCAATATCCATAAAATCTCAAAGGAGTACCTTTAGCCCAGAATTCTCATTTCTGGGGAATGAGCCTACAGATATTACATGTAAAAAGGAATCTAGGTAGCTATTGATTATAAGACACATCATTAGGGCTGGGCGCGGTGGCTCACACCTAGAATCCCAGCACTTTGGGAGGCTGAGGCGGGTGGAACACGAGGTCAAGAGATCAAGACCATCCTGGCCAACATGGTGAAACCCTGTCTCTACTAAAAATACAAAAATTGGCTGGGTGTGGTGGTGGGCACCTGTAGTCCCAGCTACTCGGGAGGCTGAGGCAGGAGAATCACTTGAACCTGGGAAGTGGAGGTTGTAGTGAGCCAAGATTGTACCACTACACTACAGCCTGGTGACAGAGCAAGACTCCATCTCAAAAAAAAAAAAAAAATTAGTTTCATGAAAACCTAAGGAAAAAATGATCTATTACAGCATCAAATGTAAGATGCACCCACATTTCAGAGATGTTCAAATATGAAGTGAATTTTGAATTGAAGCAATACTGTATTTGTGCACATGCCACATGATATACAAGATGAACTACTCTAGCAATTTTTTATTCTGCCCAAAGAAATAGATGGGCAACAACCTAAATGTCCGTCAATATATTCCTGGTTAAGTAAATTTCGACATAACCTCAGAATGGAATAAAATGCCACTTTAAAAAATAATGAGGAAATACAGTGGTTTGGAAGGGTCAACATACGTTCTTAATGAGAAAGCAATGTATAAACCAGTAAATATAATATGCTGACTTCTGTGAATAAATAAAACAAGTAAACCAGATTTATATGTGCCTGTGTACATGTAAGGAAACTAGAAGGGCGGAAGGGAAATTGTGGCTATTAGAGGTCATGGTTGGTACTGGATGGAGGAAAATAAGAATGGAAGGCTTTTCACTGTATATTTTATATATTTTTTGGCTTGTGAATGGATTTTTTTTATACCAAAAAACTTTAAAAATTAAAAATTGAAAGAAAAAAGTCCAGAAATTTGATGTTCTTGTAAACATGATTTATCACATAATATGTACATTTACTTTGCTTGTCACTTGAAATGTCTAAGAAAACACAAAATCAATATTAAACTAGAAACTTCTATTGAATATTACATGAAGAGAGCACATATTCCGACAATTTCAAGTTCTTTTCATAGCCTTTTAGTCCCAATAACTCAGCGTTAACGTCTTATTCTGTTCAGCACTATCTGATAATTTCTTTCATCCTCATGGACTCTAGCATTGGTGATTTTTCATCAAGTCTCAGTTTTATAAAACCATCCTTTACTTTGTAATAAAGCAATGTTGAGAGACATTTTCCATAATGCAGGGGGAAAAATGTAGATCAATCACAAACTCAAATAATGTTACAGTTATAATGCTTTGGACATTTTTTTCTATTTCTTCTGTGATGCTTTTTCAAGATAAGCTTCCCCCTCCCCCCTTTTTTCCCCTCCACCTGTGCACTGTCTTATCACAATATACTCTTGACTTCTGAAAATCAAGTTGCAGGATTGGTATAACTGGAATGCAGAGGTTCTCTTGAAGTAGTGTCACCACGTAACTATTCTCTATTGATAAACTTATCACAACCAAGTTCTTCTATCAGAGGGTTGATAACTTCAGATGCAGTCAGAGCTATCGTAAAGGTTAAAATATCGAGGTCCACCCTGTGAGGATTTCGCTGATATTCGGCATCAAACGCTGCTTCCCTTGCTCTGCAGGCTTCCACGAATCGCCTGCGGCGTTCTTCAAGCTCTTGTATTCTGCCGGGAGCAATCGGGTAATTTTCCAGATAGTGGCGGAGAAACTGCTGGTAATTGATTCCTAAAACGCTAAGTGGGTGGCGGAGACGGAGATAAGGCAACGCAGCCAGGCCTCCGTTCCCGTGCCTGGACCTGGGCCTGCCCTCGGGACCCTCTTCGTCCACCGGCTCCCCCAGCAAGCGGGCGACCTCAGCCATCCGGGCTTCCCTGGCTGCCGCCGCCGCCGGGCTTTCCCTACCCGCCGCGGCTGCCCTGGCCACCGCCGCCGCTGCCACCGGGGCTCCCCTGGCTGCCGCCGCCGGGGCTCCCCTGGCCGCCGCCATCCGACCTTCCCTGGCCGCCGGCATCTGGCCTCCCCTGGCCGCCGCCATCGCGCCTTCCCCGGCCTCCTCAGGCTGTGCCGGGGCCGGCTCCCGCCTCCCGCGGCCTACCTCCGCCTGCGGGACATCTCTGTCACCATTCGCCGCGCTTGTCTGCGGGACGCTGCTGTCTGCGGGCAGCTTGGACATCTTAGACCGTGGGGTCAACTCGGCTCCTCCCAAAGAAACTGGAATAACGGGACAGCGCGATGCCCGGTGGACGCCCCAGTGCGCGTGCGTGAGCGCTGTGCGCACTATAAATGCCGTGTGCGTAACCGGGCGCGAGAGCGTAGATTCTACCGCATACCCTGGGAGCAGTGCGCATGCGTACTTTCCCGGCGCCCGCAGTTCTGCAGATGCCCCCTCGAGGCCGGGAAGCGCCAACGCATCTGAAACAGCCCATGGCCATTTCAACCAGCTTGATGTTTATGAGAAATGCTTACAAGATCGCTTCTTATAGGCATTCTCAAAGTTCTGTCCTAGGGTGTTTCTCTTTGTTCTCCAGTAGATTATATGCCACCTCTATTATATATCAAGATATTTTAGATTCATGGTCTTTTCTGGATTTTTAATTTTTTTTTCATTCATTCCTTTCCTATCTTCACCCATACGGATCGATTATAAAGCTACTAAAGGTTTATAATTATAGTCTTTTCTTGTTATCTTTAACTTTGCATTGACTACCCTGGACATTTGTTTTTCAAATCTTATTTGTGCAATATAACATTCAGAAAAGTAAACAAAACATAAATATACAGCTGAATGATTTATCACAAAGTGAACATCCATTTAACTGCCACACAGGCCAAGAAATGGAATATTTCCAGTATCCCAGAACCCTTCCTTTTCTTCTTATCACTATCCTTTTCTTTCTACCCAGAAGTAACTACTACCCTGATACTTACGGTAATCACTTTCTTGTTTTTCTTTTCATTTTACCACCTAAGGGTGCATTCTTAATGCTGTAGTTTAGTTTGGTCTGTATGATGAATTTTATGTATGTGAGAAACACACTCACCTGTCCAAACCCGAAGAATGGATTTGGAGGCACGAAGAACAGTGGAAGTGAGACTTTTAATAAAGATGTTGCAAGATCAGCTGGCGAGTAGGCAGGCACACCCAGAGCAGTCACAACAGGTAATTTATCTCCTAGCATGCAAGTCCCTCCCCCGGTTCCTAATTGGTCAAGTACTATGGGGTTACAATCTTCCCGGACTTCACCTAGGTTTCACTATCCCCTTTATAAGGTTATACCCCATCCCCTTACACGTTTAAGTTTCGATTTCCCAATAATAAAAATTCCTTCCTTTTTTTTTTTTTTTTTTTTTAAATGGAGTCTTGCTCTGTAGCCAGGCTGGAGTGCAGTGGCGTGATCTCGGCTCACTGCAACTTTTGCCTCCTGGGTTTGAGCGATTCTCCTGCCTCAGTCTCCCCAGTAGCTGTGACTACAGGCGCATGCCACTAAGCTCAGCTAATTTTTGTATTTTTAGTAGAGATAAGGTTTCACTATGTTGGAATCTCTTGACTTCATGATCCACCTGCCTCGGCCTCCCAAAGTGCTGGGATTACAGGCGTGAGCCACCGTGCCGCCGGCCACTCTCTTCCCTTTTATGGGCTGACCCCGCCTCTACATTCTATTCCCTTATTGTGACCTTCTAGGTGCATGAGCCCTGCGATTTGTTACATTTTCAGCCTGGCTGCCAGTACTTAGATTTATCATGCCTCAAAAATGAACCATTTAAAATGTTTTCTCACGTATACTCTTGTATCTGGTTTTTTGCACATAACATTATTTTTATGAGATTCACCCATTCACATTTTCTCTTTCTCTCTCCTTTTCTTCTCTCTCTCTCTCTCTCTTTCTCTCTTTCTTTCATCTCATTCTGTTACCCAGACTGGAGTGCAGTGGCACAATCACAGCTCACTGCAGCCTCAACCTTCTGAGTTCAAGTGATCCTCCCACTTCAGCCTCCCGAGTACCTGGGACTACAGGTGTGCACCACCACACCCTGCTAATTTTTAATTTTTTTGTAGAGCCAGGGTCTCCTTATGTTGCCCAGGCTGGTCTCAAACTCCTGGGCTCAAATGATCCGCCTGCCTCGGCTTCCCAAAGTGCTGGGATTATAGGCGTGAGCCACTGTGCTGGGCCTCCAGCCTACATTTTCATTATGGTTTTTAAATATTTTACTTTCTTGATAGTTACTATATTCATTACCATTCTTTTGTTTTGTTTTGTTTTGTTTTTTGACGAAGTCTCACCCTGTCGCCCAAGCTGAAGAGCAGTGGCGTGATCTCGGCTCACTGCAACCTCTGCCTCTCGGGTTCCAGTGATTCTCCTGCCTCAGCCTCCTGAGTAGCTGGGATTACAAGTGTGCGCCACCACGTCCAGCTAATTTTTGTATTTTTAGTAGAGACAGGGTTTTATTATGTTGTTCAGGCTGGTCTCGAACTCTTGACCTTGTGATCCGCCTGCCTTTGGCCTCCCAGAGTGCTGAGATTACAGGCATGAACCACCGTGCCTGGCTTATTACCATTCTTTTACGGGTCTCGTAATATTGAAACATGCATCTTATATACTGGCTCTCCAATTACTTTCTCTTTGTTCTGATTAATGTGAACAAACAAAATAATTTGCTTTGATTTTGCTGGTGGTGGTCCCTGTCATGATGCCATGATTCATGACCATCAACAAATGACTTAAATGACTTATTGTTCACTGCTCTATCAGAAGTAGCTATTCTGAGGCAGTAAGGTCTCATCCACAGAACACAAGACTGCATTTTAATTTTCCTGGTCCAAGCACCAAATTAATAAAACACAACAGCTAGACTACTTGCTGCTTCCTACCAGCATCTCTGCAATCACTAAGTGTGCGGCTCCTTTAAGGCAGCTCCCAGGCTAGGCTGGAGTCCTCACCTTCAGGCTGCCTGGAGAGTCACAAATATTTAACAAAAGAAGTTGCAGACTTAGGTAATAACATATATTATCACAGGAAGAAGTAGAAATCATAGTAATTTGCTGTAATCCTACAGAAGCAGATATAATCTTGTTCTCCAGACTAAGAATCACCTTAGAGCAGAAGCTGAAAGGCCTTCTGATTTTCCAAGAATAGAAATTGCTCTAAGTAAAATGATGATTTATTAGACAGAAGTGATATAAAAATGGTTCCAGGAAAATGAAGTGAACTAAAATAAGAAGCTACAAATAGAGGAAGGCAGAAAAACTTGGTGATAATGTGAGGGGATACAAACAAAAATTTGAGAGGTAGTCCAGGTTTTCTGTTGCTCCCAAGACTGTGTCTGTTGTGGCTGCAGCATCTTTGTAATTCACCGCCAGTATTTCAGGATGACTTGAGGATGATTGCAACCATGTTGTAGACTAAACCATTAAGGCAGCTGGGATCAGGGGCTCCACATTGCTTAAAATCTTTACAGCAGAGGGGTGTGTGTGTGTGTGTGTGAGAGAGAGAGAGAGAGAAAGAGAGAGAGAGAGAATTTGAACCCAATTAATATATATATATTTTGAGACAGAGTCTAGCTCTGTCATCCAGGCTGGATGTGCTGGGATTACAGGCGTGTGGCACATGCCTGGCAAAAAGTGGTTCATTTTTATGGTTAGGTTTGAAACTACCTTTGCACAAATGATAACAGTGAGAAAATTATGATGGTGTAGGAGATCTGATCTAACCAATCCCCGTCTTGCGTTTTTTTTCTTTGGTTTTGTTTTTGAGGTAATGTCTTGCTGTCTCCTGGTCTGGACTGCAAAGGCATGATCATGGCTCACTGCAGCCTTGATCTCCTGGGCTTAAGTGATCCTCCCACCTGAGCCTACCAAGTAGCCGGGACTACAAGTGGGTGCCCCCATGCCCGGCTAATTAATTATTTAATTTTTTTTTTGGTAGAAATAGAGTCTTGATATGTTTCCTAGGCTGTTCTTGAACTCTTGGCCTTAAGCGATCCTTTCTCCATCTGCAATCTGTCTGCTTTGGCCTCTCAAGGTGTAGTATTACAAGCGTGAGCCACCGTGCTCGGCCTCTTCCCCTTTTTTTGTGGCTATCTTGACACTGAGTTTTTGAATAGCCCAGGCCAGTTGTTTTGTATAACATCCCATACTTCTGGGATTGTCTGATTCTTTCTTTATGATTAAACTATCCTTTACCCTAAGTCCCTGCTGCAAACGGAGCCCGGAAATAAACATTTGCACATAAACCTCTAAAATAGAGGCCCGGACTCAGCCAGGTGCAGTGGCTCACACCTGTAATCCCAGCACTTTGGGAGGCTGAGGCAGATCACTTGAACTCAGGAGTTCGAGACCAGCCCGGCCAACGTGGTGAAACCCCATCTCTACTAAAAATACAAAAGAAAATTAGCCGGGTGTGGTGGCGTGCGTCTGTAATCTCCGCTGCTCAGAAACCTGAGGCAGGAGAATCCTTTGAACCCGGGAGGCGGAGGTTGCAGTGAGCCGAGATCGCGGCACTGCACTGCAGCCCAGGCGGCAGAGTGAGACTGCAAGTCACAAAAAAAAAAAAAAAAAAAAAGAGGCCAGGACTCAGAGCATCCTGGAAATATTGTGCAGAATCTACACTCCAGATGGAAACACTGGGGAAAGTTTAGGAGCCCACCTTTTCCTCCCCTTACCCTCCGTTCAGGCTTCTGCCCACTAGAGGGCAGCCAAGTCAAACACGGTCTAAAGCTTTACTCAGATTTGGTGATCTCTTCTGGGATCGTTTTTTTTTTTTTTTTTTGAGACGGAGTCTCGCTCTGTCGCCTAGGCTGGAGTGCAGTGGCCAGATCTCAGCTCACTGCAAGCTCTGCCTCCCGGGTTTACGCCCTTCTCCTGCCTCAGCCTCCCGAGTAGCTGGGACTACAGGCGCCCGCCACCTCGCCCGGCTAGTTTTTTGTATTTTTTAGTAGAGACGGGGTTTCACCGTGTTAGCCAGGATGGTCTCGATCTCCTGACCTCGTGATCCACCCGCCTCGGCCTCCCAAAGTGCTGGGATTACAGGCTTGAGCCACCGCGCCCGGCCTTTTTTTTTTTTTTTTTTGAAAATAGGTATGGCTCTGTTGTCCAGGCTGAAGCGCGGTGGCGCGATCTCGGCTCATGGTGGCAACCTTCCCCTCCTGAGCTCAAGCTATCCCCCTGCCTCAGCCTCCCGAATAGCTAGGATTACAAATGCATGCCACCATGCCAGGCTAATTTTTGTAATTTTTGTAGAGACAAGGTTTTGCCATGTTGTCCAGGCTGGTCTTGAACTCCTGGGCTCAAGCAATCTGCCTGCCTTGGCCTCCCAAAGTGTTGGGATTACAGGCATGAGCCACCAGGCCCGGCCTTCTGAGACTGTTAATGTGAAAAATTCTATCGAAGTTGTCTATCAAAGTTGCCACACACCATTTGTCTCTTATGAGTGTTCTTTTTTTTTTTTGAGACGGAGTCTCACTCTGTCACCCAGGCTGGACTGCAATGGTGCGATCTCGGCTCACTGCAACCTCCTCCTCCCAGGTTCAAGCAATTCTCCTGGCTCAGCCTCCCGAGTAGCTGGGATTATAGGCGTGCGCCCCCATGCGGGCTAATTTTTGTATTTTTAATAGAGGCGGGGTTTCTCCATGTTGGTCAGGCTGGTCTCGAACTCCTGACCTCAGGTGATACACCGGCCTCTGGCCTCCAAAGTGCTGGGATTACAGGTGTGAGCCACTGCGCCCGGCCCTTAGGAGTGTTCTTTTGGGACCCTGTCAGAGCAGCTTACTAAGCACTTCCTCTGTTGTTACCTTGTTGAGTCGAGGTCTCCTCTGAAACTTTGTGTATATTTTGAGGAGATGGACTATTTCTAGAGGTCGTCCCAGAACTGCAACTGTGCTTTCCCATAATAAATCTACGAATACTGACTTCTCTTTTTTTTTCCCTTTGAGACAGGATCTTGCTCTGTCACCCAGGCTGGTGCAATCATGGCTCACTGGAGCTTCGATCTCCCGGGCTCAGCTGATCCTCCTGCCTCAGCCTCCTGAGTAGCTGGGACTATAGGCATATGCCACCATGCCTGGCTAATTTTTTTGTTTGTTTGTTTTTGGTATATTTTGTAGAGATGGGGTTTTGCCATGTTGCCCAGGTTCTGACTTCTAATAAACAAAAAATTTGGTCTCTGTATCTTTCTTTTTCCCTTTATATTTCACTGAAGAAAATGAAGGTGGGCTTCTTCATGGGGCTGGGCCAGTTAAAATTAGGCTACACTCATATAAGCATTTCCCCAAATCCTCCTAATACCTCTTGTGAAAAAGGGTATCCGCCACATCACACCATCAATTCTGTGACAACTTATTCTAACCTGCTGCTTCTCAATCCTATCTGCAAGACATCATCTTGAAAACAACATCAAAAGAAAAATAAAAAAACCAAAAAAACGCAAGATGGGCATTGGTTATATCAGATGTCTTCCACTGTCATAATTTTCTCACTGTTATAATTCGTGCAAAGGTGGTTTCAATCCTAAGCATAAAAATGAACCATTTTTCCTGTATTTTTGGGTCTTCAATCTGAAAGCACTTGTGTATACATATTAAATAAATTTGTATACCTTTTCTCCAATTAATCTGCCCTTTGCAAATTGATTTTTCAGCAACCTTGAGAGGACCAAAGCCCTTGGCCCCTACAAGGGATTTATGGCTTTTATTTTCAGACTTCTTATGGAAGTTGGCTGCCTTTCTAATTAAAAAAAAAATACTTGCCATAGGAAATTCTTTGCTTTTTTATTTATTTTTTTAAATAATAGAGACAAGGTCTTGCTATGTTGCCCAAACCAGTCTCAGACTCCTGGGTTCAAGCAGTCTGCCACCTCAGCCTCTCAAAGTGCTGGGATTACAGGTGTGAGTCACAGTACCCAGCCAGGTAATTCTTTTTATTTGTCATCCTTGTATGGTAGCTGAGACCACACAGGTGTGCACCAACATGTCTGGCTAATTTTTGTGTTTTTTGTAGAAACAGAGGCAGGCTGTGTAGCCCAGGTGGGTCTCAAACTCCTGGATTCAAAGAATCTCCTGCCTCAGCCTCCCAAACTGCCGGAATTACAGGCATGAGCCCCTACGCCCTGCCTATAATCCCATGTAGCTGGGATTATAGGTACCCACCACCACTCCCAGCTAATTTTTGTATTTTTAGTAGAGATGAGCTTTCACCATGTTAGCCAGGCTGGTCTTGAACCTCAAATAATCTGGCCGCCTTGGCCTCCTAAAGTGCTAGGATTACAGGCATGAGCTACCGCGCCCAGCCTGTCACCTTGATTTAAATGAATGCAGCTTTCTTAGTGTCTTGATGTTTGTGAATTTCTGTGGAGTTTGATACTGCTCCTTTTGCTGCTTGTTCTGTTTTTCCATGGTCCCCTTATCACGTGACCTGCTGTTATATTATGTTTGATTTATTACAGATACCCCTTCAGCCTGGGTCTCTCTTTACAGCCTTTGTACACATATGTCTCCACACAGGGATTTGGATTATCTCAGTATCCCACATCCTCACTGTCCCCTGTCCCCGCCAACACCTTTCTGAAGTTTTCTAGTCCCTCTTTTTCGTTTGTGCTCCTTAAAGCCCAGCCCCATGCCTGACTTTGGTTCCCACTGAGTACTGCTACAAGCATTCTACATTTGTGGATATTAAATCTTTGGCAAGGTCATTTACCTGGGCTGGAATAGGGTTCTCGGCTGATCTTCCTTCTTAAACACCCACCCAATGGGAGAGGCTGATACTCAACATGTAAACCTTGTTTTTTACTTCTCCTGGCAAAGGGTGTTGGAAGACATTCTGAAAGGGGTGTGTTGTGAAGATTTACAAATAGTCTTTGAACATCTGCTTTATGATAGGTCTTGGAGGTGCCTTGTGGGTGTGGCTTTGGAAGGATGGTTACAAGGAAATTGTGGATATTAAGGAAGTCAGGAAAGGAAAAGATCACTCACAATTCAATAATTCAGAGAAAGCTACTAAGGGACTTGCTGGCTGCTTGATGCCCAGAGGCCAGGCCATAACTTCTATCAAGGCTCAGGACTGTGGATAGAGAATTTAAAGGGGCACCACAAAAGAAACTCAGTAATCAAGATAAACAAATTTTTAATGTAATATCTTTAAAAACACAAACTAATGCATAAAGAAAACACCCATATTGAGCAGAAAGGTTACAATTGTGCCTCCGCTTCAATTCCACCCCACCCTCCAGAAGTTTCCCTCAAGCCGCACCTGTAAGATAAAAAAAAGATAAAAACCTGTAAGATAAAAGATAAAAACGAGCTGGGTGTGGGGGCTCAAGTCTGTAGTCCCATCACTTTGGGAGGCCGCCGCAGGTGGATCACTTGAGGTCAGGAGTTCGAGACCAGGCTGGGCAATGTGGCGAAACACCGTCTCTACTAAAAATACGAAAAAAGAAAGAAAAAAAAATTGGCATGGTGGCGGGTGCCTGTAATCCCAGCCACTTGGGAGGCTGAGTCAGGAGAATTACTTGAACTCGGGAGGCGGTTACAATGAGCCAAGATCTTGCCATTGCACTACAGCCTGGGAGACAGAGCAAGACTGTCTCAAAAAACAAAACAAAACAAAAAAAACCCTCGGGAATTTTTGGCTCAAGCCTCCAATTCTCACCACCACTATCACCAGGGGATCTTCTGCTGTTCACCCAAGTCCAGCCTAAGTCCCCTAAAATCCTGGGGAAACGTGACCAGACTCTCCCCATCTTCATCCCAAGAGTTTGCCCCGAGCCAATATTGCTCTCCCTGAGAACAGTCTGGGGGTTCCCTGTCCTGGTACACTGTCCTACTCTAGGGGACACAGGGTTAGTGTCGCCCCCAAACCGGGAGTTCCGAGAGAGTATTGCCTCTCCCTGAGCCACTTCTGTCCCAACCTGGCATCTGCTTGGGGAAGGGTGCACCAGGGCAGAGACTTGCGTGGTGAGCTCAGCTCACCTGCAGGTGAAGGTCAGCGCACACTGGCCACCCGGGACCGCATTTTCCAGAATCCTTTGGCGGTCCTATGATGCTCTCGCAGTCATCAGATCTCATTGGCTCGCAGAGGAGAAACTTGTCAACGTCACTTGGGCATCTTAACAGTGGGCTCTTAAACTCGGCTGTGTGCGCTGTGCAGATGTCAGAGGCACCCTGTGTGGGCAAAGCCAACTGCTTGCCCGCCTCTCTAGCTCCAAAACTACAATACCCAGAGGCCTCTGCGGTCACTTCCACTACGTACCCTACGCACCTTCCGTGTGTCGCGTTAACGTCAGAAGCACTTCTGGTCGCTGGTCCCGGCTGGTTAGGCTGGTGGGCACCCGGGGAGGCCTCCCTCCAGGTGTTTCCCATACCTCTGCACCTCGTTACCTGACCGGCTTCAGGATCCGCAGCGTGCACCCGCATTCGGTGAGTGCCCTATAGGCAGGCAGCATGCCCCTCTGTGCGTCCCTGTGTTACTCACGGGGACTCAGGCTGGGAGCCATAGATCTGTCTCAGAACTCGGGTGCTCTCCTGTGGGCACCTCCAGGCCATTTTCCTTTCACTGGAGCCCACAGGGTTAGAGACAAACCCTCACTCTGTTGCTTGGGGACAAGGGCTTCACTCCCTGGCCCGAGCTTGGGGCTGAGCTTGAGGGTGCTGGGTCATCCTGGGCACCCTGTGGATGGGAATTGGCTGCCCTGGTGATTTCTGTGACATCCCCGACCCCAACTTCGGGGCTCTGGAGCGGACTCCGCTTCACCTCGTGGGGAGGGGGTTTCCACCTGAGAGTCAAAAAAGAGGTGAGAGTTACCTGTAATTCCATCTTGGATGTCAGCAGGATGGATCCCGTTACCTTTTCTTGCCCTGGAGGCTGCCTTGTTGGTACTGGGGAAAGTTCATTCCTAGTTCTGGAAGAGCGGCTTATTCGAACAGGAGTTCTCCTTCAGCATTCCTTTCTGCTCCATCCGTACTGCAGTCATTCATGAAGTAGTTAATTGTAAACACACAAGGAATGGTTTAAATAAAAGTACTGAGACATGTGCACTTAATTGTTCAGTGATGTGGATGAAAGGCAGGGACAGCAGAGATGCCTGTGATTTCAAGTGGTTGGGGAGGACTCCCAGAAGTAGGGCTGTCTCAGCTGCCCCTGACCAGTTTGTTATCTTGGAGATTCCGGGGAAGGCATTCCAGTGGGAGGCAGAAGGACGCCTAGTCTCAGAGGCTGGGCTCTTGCTAGTGTGGAAGGATTATGGTGGCCAAGGGCCTTCTTAAGGTTGATTTTTAAATATGCATAGGTGAAGATACAGACTAGCTGTTCACACATAGAACAAGGAGAAGCTTGATATAGTCTGACCTGAATTTTACATTTGAGAGCATTTTCAGCTTCTGGCAATTGGGACATTTCACCCAAAATTCCAGGTTCCCTGCTTCTTTGAAAATAAATCTGCTTTAACTCTGCACTATTCTTGTTTTTTTGAGATATAGTTTTGCTCTTGTTGCCCAGGCTAGAGTGTGGTGGCATGATCTCTGCTCACTGCAACCTCCGCCACCTGGGTTCAAGTTGATTCTCCTGCCTTAGCCTCCTGAATAGCTAGGATTTACAGGCATGTGTCAACACGCCTGATTAATTTTCTTGTAATTTTTTTTTTAGTGGAGATGGAGTTTCACCATGTTGGTCAGGCTGGTGTTGATCTTCTGACCTCAGGTGATCCACCCGCCTCGGCCTCCCAAAGTGCTGGGATTACAGGTGTGAGCCACCTCACTTGGCCAGTCTGCACTGTTCTTAGTGTCAGACAATTTGAGCCAAACAATGCCTTTCTCATTCGGATATGACCTTCTGGGTCTAATTTTTGTATTTTTGGTATAGCCAAGGTTTCAACATGTTGGCCAGGCTGGTCTCGAACTCCTAACCTCATGTGATCCATCTGCCTCAGCCTCCCAAAGTGCTGAGATTACAGGCACGAGCCAGCGCTTGTCCTTGCCTGGCTAATTCTTTGTATTTTTGAAGAGACAGGGTTTCACCATGTTGGCCAGGATGGTCTTGGATCTCCTGACCTCCTGGTCCTCCTGCCTCAGCCTCCCAAAGAGCTGGGATTACAGGTGTGAGCCACTGTACCTGCCCTCAGTGTAGCTCTTTATCAAAGTATTTATGTAGGAAAAATTAATCAAAGGGCACAAGCATTTCAATACTTAGGTTGTTTAAGATGAAATCTGTGACTGGAAGAGTGCCAGACACACATGAAATGTTTCCTGCATGAAGGAACCACAACTGAAATAAACAAATTTGAAGGAACTAAGTAACAAATTATTTTCTGTTGTTTGGTTTGGTATATTATTTTGGGAATGTATTGGTTACATATGTCAAGGGTGTTGGGAAGAATTTCCAGATACTCTGATATGCATGACAGCTTTATCATACAAAATAAAGCAAGGCTATCTTAGGAAATTAGGTATCACTGCCAAGGACCTTTACATGAGAGGATAAATTAAAATTACTATTAAGTTTGTAACAATCAGATGGACTGGCAGGCAAGTTGTGTCATTTTTTTCTCAGCATTTTTTCTTTTCCTTGATTCAGTAAAACAAACTTAAATGCCAGTTATCTGCAGAACACTCACTAGACTATGTTTAATGATATGTGAAACACAGCCTGCACACTCACAGATCCTTGCCACGTCCCATTCCCGTCCTCTCAAAACCTGTGTTGCCGGGCGCAATGGCTCACGCCTGTAATCCCAGCACTTTGGGAGGCCGAGGGGGGTGGATCACCCAAGGTCAGGAGTTCAAGACCAGCCTGGCCAACATGATGAGACCCTGTCTCTACTAAAAATACAAAAATTAGCTGGGCCTGGTGGCAGGTGCCTGTAATCCCAGCACTTTGGGAGGCTGAGGCCGGCAGATCATGAGGTCAGGAGATCCAGACCATCCTGGCTAACACGGTGAAACCCCGTCTCTACTAAAAATACAAAAAAATTAGCCGGGCCTGGTGGTGGGCACCTGTAGTCCCAGCTACTCCAGAGGCTGAGGCGGGAGAATGGCATAACCTGGGAGGCGGAGCTTGCAGTGAGCTGAGATCGTGCCACTGCACTCCAGCCTAGGCGACAGAGCGAGACTCCGTCTCAAAAAAAAAAAAAAAAAAAAAAAAAAAAAATGGCGGCGACGAGGCGGATTCGGGGACTGGGGCAGCCCTGATAGCGGCGGCTGCGCAGTCTGAGGCGGCGGGTGGGAAGAGGACTATGAGAGGGGCCTACGGGAGACCCAGCATCGGACCCATAGGAGTCCTGTTCTCAGGAGTCCTGTTCTCAGGACCTTCTCCATTGGTCTTCTGCTTCGGTTCCCGGTGGAGGAGAGCTTCAGGGTGCCGGCTGGCCTCTCCAGACTTCTTTTCGGATCCGATTATGGATCCGACCGGGTGACAGGAATGGGGTTACAGTGTAGTGAGGTGGGAAGGGTCTCGCTGGGGCACAGAAAGATCCCAAGGGCCGCAGGGCGTACTGTCCGCCGAAAATGCACTGATCCGTGAGCCCACTGCCTCCCTCCTTCCTGGGTGGAGCAGTGGACTCCTGCCTTAATCTCCAAGGCCCAGGTACTCCGCATCCCAACACTCCTTTCTGCCGTATGTGCAAAGAGAGACAGAGGTGAGTCTGAGATGGAGGCAATGTGACCACACGTGGCACTGATGTCCCCCAAGAGCAGATAGAGTGAGCGTGTGTCTTTGAGGCCATACGGGGCGATGCCGAGACGGACAGTGATGGACGTACCCCGATGCCACCTCCCTTGCACCCAGCAAAACCCAGTCCTTTGGCCCCCTGACATCGTGGCAGCGAAAAGATTCAGTGCTTGCAGGCACTTTCCTCAGGAGCAGAGGAACTGGATGACCCTCAGGAATGAGAGAGGAAGTGCAGGTGAGATGCAACACTGCCTTTTCTAGAAGGCAAAGGTGGCCGGGCGCGGTGGCTCAAGCCTGTAATCCCAGCACTTTGGGAGGCCGAGACGGGTGGATCACGAGGTCAGGAGATCGAGACCATCCTGGCTAACACGGTGAAACCCCATCTCTACTAAAAAATACAAAAAACTAGCCGGGCGA
The DNA here is from genome assembly GCF_037993035.2 of Macaca fascicularis. NCBI lineage: Eukaryota > Metazoa > Chordata > Mammalia > Primates > Cercopithecidae > Macaca > Macaca fascicularis. The sequence continues at coordinate 46,638,151 of NC_088393.1, forward strand.
GGTGGCGGGCGCCTGTAGTCCCAGCTACTCAGGAGGCTGAGGCAGGAGAATGGCGTAAATCCGGGAGGTGGAGCTTGCAGTGAGCTGAGATCCGGCCACTGCACCCCAGCCTGGGCGACAGAGCAAGACTCCGTCTCAAAAAAAAAAAAAAAAAAAAAAAAGAAGGCAAAGGTGAGTCACGCTGGTGTCCTCTCCCGCTCTTCCTGGACCGACCATGCAGCCAGCAGTTGGGACATGGAGACCAAGGGAGCTTCCCCGCTCAGACAGGTATGGAAGCCCAGAGCTCCAGGATTATCACACCTGCCCAATCAACCAGAAATAGGTTTGCAGAGAGAAGCAATCACGAAATGGACCCCCACGAAGTTTGTCCCTGATAGACTGGGAAGTGATCTTTGTTGAAGACACTGAGCCAGACGAAGAAGCCTCAAAGCTTGTCCAAAATTGGGCAGACAGAGCAAGAGGGAGGACAGAGCAGAGGCCAGAGCCCAGGCAGGATACGGCAAATGCAACCATCACGGGCATCCAGGGAGAAGTGCAAAACGGGTGACTTGGACAGAAAGGCCAGCGTTTGTGTGACAGAGATGCTTGCCCCATGCCATTGCCGGCTTCCTTCTCTGTCCCTGTGTCGAGCTGTGGCTAGATTACTCAATGAGGGCGGAGGGCGAAAGGAGTGAGAACCATCTTCTTGAAGGTCTGTGGGCACCCTCCTGCGGGTGGACAGTGAGCACCTGGGAGACCTTTGTCCTTGGCTGGGGTGTGGTCCTCGGGATCCTAGCAAAGAGGCCGCTCAGAATGGAAAGGGGATGAAAACACTGTGGGGCAGGCCGGAGACTCGGAGCCCTGATACCCAAGCACTGCCACGGAGGGCTCCTTGAGCCCTCCTTTGCCAAGCCTCAGGGACAAGTTTCTGAGACAACCATGGGAATCACTGTGATGGGAGAGTCAGCTCGCGCTTTGCGCATGCGCATTGGCTGGTCCGACTCGCGCTCTGCTCCTGGAAGTCAGACTGTGGCCCCTTGAAACAATGGCAGCTGCGCGGCTGCAGGGGGGCTACTGCTGCAGCCCTGGTGGCGGCTAGATCCGAGGTCCAGTAGGGGACAGCGTGGGAGAGGGGGCCGTGGGCGTCCCACGGCCAAATCCTCAGGAGTCCTGTCTTCAGGACCTACTGGAGCCGACTGCCACCGGTGGAGGGGTAGCCTCAGGGTGCCTGTTGGGGTCTCAGGACTCCTCTTCAGGTGCGATTTTGGACCCCTCTGGGTGAGAAAGAGGGCTCACCGCAGCTGGTGAGGCAGGCAGGGCCTTGCTGCAGTGCAGAATGATCCTATAGGCCTCAGGGCGTGGTGTCAGCTGAAAATTCACTGACCCATGAGCCATCTGCCTCCCTCCTCCTTTGAAAGAGCAGTGGCCTGCCCGGCTTCTAAAAGCCCCGGGGCTCCTGCAAGCCGACACCGGTTTCCAGGACATGTGCACACAGGGACAGGGGCAAATCCGAGGTGGAGCCAATGCAACCACACGTTGCACTGGTGTATCCCAGAGCAGATGGGGTGAATGTGTGACACAGAGGGCATATGGAGCAATGGCGAAACAAACGATGGTGTCCAGGCATGTGCCTAGTGGAAGAGGGGCACAGGTGACCCTTCCATCAATGCCAAGGAAAATCAAAGAACACCTGGGAACCAGGAAGGGGGCTGTGCGTGAGCCCAAGCCACATTTTGAAATGCCTGCCAAAGGAGCAAAGAGGTTTCTGCAAAGTTCACCCCACTCCCGACACTCCACCGCCCAGGTAGCCCCGAGGCAATCTCCCCTGCGCCCAGCCCCAGGCCCAGCCCAGTCCCGTTGGTTCCCCGACATTCCTTACAGCCAAAAGATTCAGTTGTGGGATGCAGCCCACCCAGGAGCAAAGGAGAGGATGTCCCTCAAGAATAAGACAGGAAGTGCAGAGGAAATGCACTTTCCTAGAATCCAAGGCCAGTCACTGTCACCTACCGCTCATTCTAGGCAAACTACTCAGCCATCAGGTGAAACATGGAGACCGAGGGAGCTTCCCTGTCTGAGACAGGTATGGAAGTTCAGAGGTCCAGGGTTGTCAAAACTACCCAATCAACCAGAAACAGGTTTGGAGAGAGAAACACTGATGACACGGATCTCCACGAAGTTTCTCCCTGATGGACTGGGAAGTGTTTTTTGTTGAAGGCATTGATCCAGACCAAGAAGCACCTAGACCCCTCAAAACAGGGCAGACAGAGCAAGAGGGAGGACAGAGCAGAGGCCAGAGCCCAGGCAGGATAATGCACAGTGTCACCACCACGGGCATAAGGAAAGGAGTGCCAAACGGGTGAGTTGTCCAGAGTCCAGCGTCCCAGTACAAGGATCCTTGCCATGTCCCCTTTCCTGCTTCTTTTTAAGATTGTGTGGTGATGTGTGGTTTCATTTCTCGGAGAAGAGCCACGAGGAGATAGAACCATCTTCTTTGACTTTGGTTTGCTTCCCTCCTACAGGACAATGAACTCCTGTGAGGCTATTTGTCCTTGGCTGGAATATGGTCATCTTGATCCTAGAAAAGAGGCCGCTTAGTATAGCGATGAGATTTTAATTTCTCCGGGAGCGATGCCTCTCCACATGTTGTCCAAACCTTCACAAACCCAAAGTGGAACCGCTGCGAAAAGGACTGACAACCCCCCACGTGACCCAGCCACAGAGGCAGAAAAGAGGCTCACTAAAGACAGGCAGACATGCCGGAAATCGCTTTGTGGTGCACAGGGCACATTCACCCCAACACTCACTCGCACACGGGCGCACAGACAGAGACAGAGAAAGCGAGAGAGACAGACAGAGACGGAGAGACAGAGAGAAGAAAGAATGTGATACACACCCACAGACACAGCAGTGGCACAGAAACACACCCTCTAGGCAATCCCTGAGGCTGTGGGGTTCTGCTCTTTAGGAGAACGACTCTCGGGTGAGACAGCAGTCCACGGGCACACAGGCAGACCTGTCCTCGAGATCACGGGGGTACGACTTTTGGGGGGACTCACCAGATCACTGTCCGGGCAGGCCTGAGGCTGGGATGCCGCGCTGCTTTCCTTGGACTCCGTCTGTTTCTGCATCCTGGTAGGCCCTCCGTGTATCGCGGTGTCCCAAAACGGTTTTGTCGACCCCTTGGATTGGTGAGGCTGGCGCCTCGACACCGACGCACTGCCACGGAGGGCTTCTGCTTTGTCGGGGCTCAGGGAGTCGTCCTCAGCCAACCGTTGGAGTCGCTGTGACAGGAGAATGGGCTGGGGCCTCGCGCATGAGCATTGCCCAGGCCGACTCGTGCTTGAAGTCCGGCTGCGGCCCCTTTACACAGGTTCGCCGACGCGTGTGCGGGGGCTTCTGTGGCAGTCGCGGTGGCGGCTGGAGCGGGGATGTAGTAGTGAGCATTGTGGCAGTGGGGGCTTCGGGCCTCCCAGGGTCGGCTCCCCGGGAGTCCTGTCCTCAGGACCTCCTCGAGCTGACTTCTACCGGTGGAGAGGGAGATTTAGGGCGCCAGCTGGGGTCTCCGGACTCACAGGCTGGAGTGCGTTCGTGTGATCATAGCTCACTGCAGCCTCAGTCTCCCAGGTTTCAGCGATTTTCTTGCCTCAGCCTCCCACGTACCTGGGACTACAGGCATGTGCCCCCACACTCAACTACTTTTCTTCAAAAACATTTGTGTATGAATGGGGACTTACTATGTTGCCTGGCTCATGTCAAGCTCCTGGGCTCAAGCCGTCCTCCTGCCTTGGCCTCCCCAGGTGCTGAGATTAAGGTGTGAACTTCGCATGCAGCTAAATTCTTATATCTTAAATCCCTACCTCCCACAACAAGCAGATGTTAGTCCTGCTTATTTTATAACTTTTTGCTGTTCATGTCTCTTTTTGTCCCTGGACATAGTGATTAGCAACCTACTCTCCACCAAATTTCAAATCATTAAGGGCATTATGCTGTGTCCCAGGAGTGGCTGAGGCTTCAAGGACCTGCTGCTCTAACCTAGGCCTGTTGAGGAGTACAATTCATCTTGTGTTTCTGTGTTGTTTAACGACCTTCCTGAGCTCCTCTAAGTCAGTCCATCCTGCCACAACTGGGAAGAATCAGGAAACTCTCCAGGAAAACGTTTCTCAACCTGCCTGTTGTCAGGTAGAAGACAGGTCTGCTGACCATGGCAGGCGTGGCAGCGCGGGACAGTGAGCACCCCCCACCGTGTTTGCTATTCACTGCATGTTCCACCTGAACTTTCCCGTCTGCTCAGTGAGTCTTGACAGTGGGGTAAAGGAGACTCATGCTCAAAGACCAAGGCTGACCCTCTTTGAATACAATGCCTTGACCTAGTTACTGTCACCATGGTTTTGTCTTCAGGGACTAAAAGATACAATAAGAATTGTTCCTTTAATCGTCCTGTTGATGCACAAAATACTTAAGTGCTTCTACATAGGTCTGCTCTTTTGCACCACAGAGCATTAAGGGAAAGTCCCCACAATAAGAATGCCTTTCACCTGAGCTGCTACATGTGACAGTTAGACAGCTAAAGGTTAAAAAAAAATCAAAGCTCTCCAAATGTTGTGGGTATGACAGCTGGTCCAACTTCACAGTCTGTACTTTCCCTCTCTAACAGCAAGGATAAATACAGAGATAACTAGCAACTGATACCCTAGTGTGCCAAGCCATTGATGTATCTGTGTGATTAAAAACCAGCATTTAACCATACCCCAGATACATTAAAAATCAACCCCACACTCATAGTAATCAAAGTAATGAAAGTAATTCCACTTTGCTTCCAGATGGCAGTTACAATTGGAAAGGAAATACCTAGTTTACAGGAGGCATTAATACTTACATTGTTGTAGAACCTGAACGCTTATAAGAAAGTATTCTGGACTTTCTGACCTGGATACTAACAAATAGTGAAAAATACATGTCTGAGAATACTCTTGGAACAGAAATGTGAAAAACCCAAAGTAAGAGATATTATGAAGGATCAAATATAAAATGACCCACTGCTAAAGAGGCAACAAAGAAAATTGTAGAAGAAAATGACAAAAGGTACTATGCCTTAGTGGGTTTGTGCTACTGTGTAACAAAATACACTAGACTGGGTAATTTCTAAAGAACAGAAATGTATTTCTCACAGTTCCATAGGCTGGAAGTCCAAGATCAAGGTGCCAGCAGAATTGGTGTCTGGTGAGGGCCTGGTCTCCGCATCCAAGATGGCGCCTTGTGCACTGTCTTCAGGAGGGGATGCACTGTGTCCTCATATGGCAGAAGGAGGAAGGGCAAAACAGGGGAAGCCCACTCCCTCCAGTCCTTGTGTAAGAACCCTAAACCCATTAGTGAAGACTCTCCTTTCATGACTGAATCACTTCCTAAAGGCCCTACTTCCTAATCCTGTGAATTGCTGATTAATTTTAGGGGAACACATTCACAGTATAGCACCCTATATTCAATTTCTTAAAAATTATTTTGTTGTTTTGCTTTTCTGTTTTTCAAATGGCTTAAAGTGCACAAAATTGGATTCATCATAATCCTTGGCTCATAGCATACCTTGGCTCCTATTTCATCCTTGTCTGTGCCTGGGCCTCTATATAAATATATTTGAATGTATTTGAGTAATACGGTAATCACTTGTGAACCCACAACACAACCCAAGAACTAGGGTTCTGATCCTAACATCTGCTCCTCCTTTGTCCCTTTTCCTGATTTACACCCTTCAGCCCCAGAGATAACTACTACCCTGAATTTATGTTTAGGATTCCCTTCCTTTAAAAACAATTGTTTTATTGCATATATATGATTGCCCTAAATGATATATTATTTAGTTTTTTAAGGGTATAATTTATTTACCCATTCTCCTATTAATTTACCCTTTCTCCTATTAGTGAACATTTGGCTTATTTCCAGATTTTTGTGATTATGAATGACATTACAGGAGCATTTCTTTTCTTTTTTTACTGCTTCTGGTACATATGGGCAAGAGTTTCTCCAGGGCCTACGGTAGAGGAATTACTGTGCCATAACATATGAGTATGCTCATTTTTATAAGGTAATCCAAATTATTTTCCAAAGTGGTGGTTCTAATTTAAACTCTCACCTCCTGTATTAATTCAAAATGATCTTGTTGATCCACAGTCTCTCCATATTTGGTGATGTGGTTTGGCTGTGTCCCCACCCAAATCTCAGGTTAAATTCTCTCTCTCAGAATTCCCACATGTTGTGGGAGGGACCCAGGGTGAGGTCACTGAATCATGGGGGTCAGTCTTTCCTGTGCTATTCTTGTGACAGTGAATAAGTCTCGTGAGATCTGATGGGTTTATCAGGGGTTTCTGCTTTGGCTTCCTCCTCATTTTCTCTTGCTGCTGCCATATAAGAAGTACCTTTTGCCTCCTGCCATGACTCTGAGGCCTCCCTGACCATGTGGAACTGTAAATCCAATTAAACCTCTTTTTCTTCTCAAACTCGAGTTTGTCTTTATCAGCAGTGTGAAAACAGACTAATACAGTAAATTGGTACCAGTGGAGTGAGGTGCTGCTGAAAAGATATCCAAAAATGTGGAAGCAACTTTGAAACTTGGTAACAGACAGAGGTTGGAACAGTTTGGAGGGCTCAGAAGAAGACTGGAAAATGTGGGAAAATTTGGAACCTCCTAGAGACTTGTTGAATGGCTTTGACAAAAATGCTGATAGTGTTATGAACAATAAGGTCCAGGCTGAGGTGGTCTCAGATGGAGATGAGGAACTTGTTTGGAACAGGAGCAAAGGTGACTCTTGTTATGGTTCAGCAGAAAGACTGGCAGCATTTTGCCCCTGCCCTAGAGATCTGTGGAACTCTGAACTTGAAAGAGATCATTCAGGGGAGCTGGTGGAAGAAATTTCTAAGCAGTAAAGTATTCAAGAGGAGACTCAGGTGATGTTAAAGACATTCAGTTTTATAAAGGAAGCAGAGCATACAGGTTTGGAAAATTTGCAGCCTGATTTTGTGATAGAAAAGAAAATCCCATTTTCTGAGGATAAATTTAAACTGCCTGCAGAAATTTGCATAAGTAATGAGAAGATGAATGTTAATCCCCAAGACAATGGGAAAAATGTCTACAGGGCATGTCAGAGGTCATCACAGCAGCCCCTCCCATCACAGGCCCAGAGACCTAGGATGAAAAAATGGTTTTGTGGGCCAGGCCCAGGATCACTGCTCTGTGTGTAGCCTAGGGCCTTGGTGCTCTGCGTTTCAGCCACTCCAGCCATGGCTGAAAGGGTACAAGACAGATCTCAGGCCATGGCTTTAAGAGTGCAAGCACCAAGCCTTGGCAGCTTCCACCTGGTGCTGAGCCTGCACGTGCACAGAAGTCAAGAGTTGAGGTTTGGAAACCTCCACCTAGATTTCAGAGGATGTATGAAAATGCCTGGATGTCCAAGCAGAAGTTTGCTGCAGGGGTGGGGCTCATATGGAGAAGCTCTGCTAGGGTTGTGCGGAAGGGAAATGTGGAGTTGGAGCCCCTACACAGAATCCCTACTGGAGCACTTCCTAGTGGAGCTGTGAGAAGATGGCCACTGTCCTCCAGACCCCAGAATGGTAGATTCACTGATAGCTTGCACCGTGAGCCTGGAAAAGCTTCAGACACTCAACATCAGCCCATGAAAACAGCCAGGATGTGGGCTATACCCTGCAAAGCCGCAGGGGCAGAACTACACAAGGCCATGGGAGCCCACCTCTTGCATCAGCATGATCTTGATGTGAAACATGAAGTCAAGGGAGATCATTTTGGAGCTTTAAAATTTGACTACCTGGCTGGATTTTGGACTTGCATGGGGCCTGTAACCCCTTTGTTTTAGCCAATTTCTCCCATTTGGAACAGCTGTATTTACTCAATTACCTGTACCCCCTTTGTATCTAGGAAGTAACTAGCTTGCTTTGGATTTTACAGGCTCATAGGCAGAAGAGACTTGCCTTGTCTCAGATGAGACTTTGGACAGCAGATATTTGGGTTAATGCTGAAATGAGTTAAGACTTTGGGGGACTGCTGGGAAGGCATGATAGGTTTTGAAATGTGAGGACATGAGATTTGGAGGGGCCAGGAGCAGATTAATATGGTTTGGCTATGTCCCTACCCACATCTCAATTTGAGTTGTGTATCTCAGAATTCCCATGTGTTGAGGGAGGGACCCAGGGCGAGGTCGTTGAATCCCTTGGGCTGAGCTTTCCCATGCTATTCTTGTTATAGTGAATAAGTCACAAGATCTGATGAGTTTATCAGGGGTTTCGTCTTCTGCTTCTTTTGCTTCCTTCTCATATTCTCTTGCCATTGGTGTGTAAGAGGCGCCTTTCATCCATGGCCATGACTCTGAGGCCTCCTCAGCCATGTGGAACCATAAATCCGTTAAGCCTCTTTTTCTTCACAGTCTCAGTTATGTGTTTATCAGCAGGGTGAATGTGAACTAATACATTTGGTATTGTCAAACTTCTTAATATTTGTGGAGAGAATAGATATGTAGTATCTTGGGCATTTTCCTGATTACTAATGAGGGTGAGAAAATTTTTATGTTTTAGGGGCATTCTCTTTTGTGAAATCCCTATTAATGTCTTTTCCCAATTTACTGTTGGGTTGCTATTTTTAAAATTAATTCATAGGAGCTCCTTATACTTTGTTGATATGATATTAATCTTTCATAGGTTTTAGGTATTGCAAATGTCTTCTTCTAGTTTATAGTTTATCTTTTTACTTTTTTACCTTTATTTTTTATTTTTTAATTTTTTTTTTTTGAGACAGAGTGTTGCTCTGTCATTCAGGCTGGAGTGCAGTGGTTCACTGCAACCTCCACCTCCCAGGTTCAGATGATTCTTGTGCATTAGCTTCCCAAGTAGCTGGGATTACTGGTGTCTGCCACCAATGCCTGGCTAATTTCTTGTATTTTTAGTGGAGATGGGGTTTCACCATGTTGGCCAGCCTGGTGTCAAACTCCTGACCTCAGGTGATCTACTGTTGGGATTACAGGCTTGAGACACCATGCCCAGCCTATCTTTTCACTTTTTGATGTAAAAAGTTCTTAATTTTGTGATAGTCAAAACGTCTAATCTTTTTAAATGGTTAAGTGGCTTTTTGTATCTCATTCACTTACATTTTCTACTAAAAGTTTTAAAATTTTGTTTCTGATGGTTAAGTCTTTGGTACATCCGGAATTTAATGTTTGTATATAGAGCAAAGAAAGAATATAATTTCATTTTGTTTCCTATATCAATAACCATTATTTTTCTTTTCTATTTATTGAAAAGTCCTTTCTTCCCTTGCTGATCTGCCATGTCACCTGCATCACATATGAAATATTAAATTTGTGGAGATTTGTTTGGGAGCTCTCTATTCTGTTTCATTGGTCAGTTTATCAGTGAAGACCACACTGTCTTAATTGCTGTAGCTTTATAAAACTTCTGATATTTGACAGGACATCTTTCCTCTTCTTCAATAATGTCTTTGATATTCTTGGTGCCATCCCTTTTCCAGATATATATATATATATATATATATATATATATATATATATAGAGAGAGAGAGAGAGAGAGAGAGAGAGAGAGAGAGAGAGAGAGTGAGCGAGAGAGTGACAGGGTCTCACTTTGTTTCCCAGACTGGAGTACAGTGGTACAATTGTAGCTCACTGCAGACTTAAACTCCTGGGCTCAAGAGCTCCTCCTATCTCAGCCTCCCAAGTAACTAGGACTCTAAGGCATGCACCACCACATCCAGCTAATTTTTAAAAAAGTTATTATTTTTTTGTAACGATGGGGATCTTGCTATGCTGCCCAGGCTGGTCTCAAACTTTTGGCCTCAAGCAATCCTCCCACCTCAGGCTCCCAAAGTGCTGGAATTACAAGTTTGAGCCACCACATGTGGCTCCATTTTCCATATTTTAAGACCATATTTTAAAAGCTCCTCAAGCCTGCTTTTTTCTCTTGGTGCTACTTGCAACTCCCTTACTTAGCCTTGGAAATACTATTAGTGAAGAAAATTTGAAGAGTTGAAAAATAAAATCTTCTTTCTTTTCTTCCAATTGCAAAAGAGCAGACACCCTCCTGAATCATAAAACTAGTTTTGATAAATTGGTGAACTGAGAGCATACACAGTATTATTAATTCTGTTCTAATTTCTGCTTCACTGTGGAGTCTCTTTGCATAGTCTTAAAAGATTATTGCTATGAAATATTCTTTTACATTTAACCCATAACCTCTGTAATTCTGCGGTTGTAATTGGTTGTCTTACCTAATAATCTGTTGCTTTGCTTCATAATATTTAAATTGGCATCTCTATTTTCCAAAAGGCATAAATACTAATATGGATTTTTTAGTTAAGCCAGAAGAAAGTTCACTTTATTTACTAACATAACTTATACATAAAGGTTTAATACATCTCCCTGCTTCTTTTCTTTTGCATCATGACAACCACTGAAAATAATATTTCTATAGCAGTTGGGGGTAAATAGACAGTGGCTTTTGTGGCCAGAGGTGAATGGCCCAGGGTCTCCAGCACTCCAGGTCCCACTGAGCCTGCCCCACAGCTGAGGGCATCGGTATTTCCACACACCTATAGTGCATGGTGCCCCAGAATAGAGATTGGATGCCCTCCTTTATTCAAATGGGAAGTTGAGAGTATTGCCATTGTAATTAAATTAATACATACATATTTATACACTGTTAAAATCTGGTTGGATTTATGTCCCTTCACAAAACAAATCACTTAAATGAAACCACAGAGTTAACATAATTAAGTACATCTGCTTCTGTGAGATGCTGCTCTTTTAAATTGAATTAGAATCTAATTTGAAATGTCAATAAAAAGTTCAAATATTCAACTCAATTATATTTAGATTTCTTTTTGTTTTATTTTGAGATGGAGTTTAGCTCTTGTCACCCAGGCTAGAGTGCAATGGCATGATCTCAGCTCACTGCAAGCACCTTCTTTTGGGTTCAAGCGATTCTCCTGCTTCAACCTCCCGAGTAGCTGGGATTACAGACACGTGCCACCATGCCCAGCTAATTTTTGTATTTTTAGTAGAGATGGAGTTTCACCATGTTGGCCAGGCTGGTCTCGAACTCCTGACCTCAGGTGATCCACCCACCTCAGCCTCCCACAGTGCTGGGGTTACAGGCGTGAGCCACCACGCCTGGCCTTTTTAGATTATTTTACTTTATTTTAATTACTTATTATTATGAATTTATTGTTATAAAAATGCTAGTTTTTAAAAAAAATCAATCAATATAACAAAGAACAAAGAAGATGATCAACAAGCATTCCCACCTCCACGATCTGGAAATAACTGTCATCAATCCAAAAGCTGACGCATGGTGGATCCCTTCACACCAGTTCACAGTACAAAGTAACCCCTTGCTTATAGAAAACATTATTATCATTATTATTTTTGAGACAGAATTTGACTCTTGTAGCTCAGGCTGGAGTGCAATGGTGCAATCTTGGCTCACTGCAACCTCTGCCTCCCAAGTTCAAAGGATTCTCCTACCTCAGCCTCCCAAGCAGCTGATATTACAGGCACGCACCACCATGGCCAGCTAATTTTTTGTATTTTTAGTAGAGATGGGGTTTCACCATGTTGGCTAGGCTGGTCTTGAACTCCTGAACTCAGGTGGTACACTCGCCTCAAGCTCCCAAACTGCTGGGATTACAGGCGTGAGCCACCGCACCCGGAATAGAAAATATTATTAAGTAGCAAACAGTAGCAGTATGCTTGGGGGTTTTAGGATTGATTATTTTCAAATCTCTAGAAAAGCTGTAATTCCAGGGCAGAGTCTCATCTGTTAATGGGGGACTGGTCTAAGGTTCCTTCCAGCTCTCAGATTAATGGTTTCCCAGGTTGATCTGCTCCCTGCCACTCACCCATCCTTGGTTTTGTTTGTTTGTTTGTTTATTTTTACAGAGACAAGGAAGGTCTCACTATATTGCCCAGGCTGGTCTTTAACTCCTGGCCTCAAGTGATCCTCCTGCCTTGGCCTCCCAAAGTGCTGGAGTTACAGATGTGAGCCATTGTGCTCAGCTCATCCTTGGCTGTTCAAGTGTGGAGGTAAATAGATGCCAAGGTTACCTCCAGGTCAGAAGTGGCAGATGCCCCAGGGCAGAATCATAAACCTAACCAGGCCTCCCGCTGCACAAAGACCTTATTTTCTGAAACTTAAACCTGGACAGAGGTCTGACCGGTAGCACTGTGTTCTTGAATATCAGGCCAAAATTGAAAACTGGGACTATCCAGAAGAACCTGGTAGCCGCAGGTGCAGTCTGCAGTCCAATGGTCAGCTACGAAAACAGGCTACTTGTACTTTCTCTTTTTCATGGAGTCTTTGACGTAAAAATTGGTAACACTTTCTTGCTTCTGGTGTGCTTCCCTTTCTTATTCATTTTCCATAAGTAGCTTCCTCCATCCCACCTCCCAACAGGCACAGTCAATTCAAGACATTTTAACCATGAAAATGAGTCTCCATAACACAAGTTTAGAGGACAGGCATGGTGACTGACGCCAGTAATCCCAGCACTTCAGGAGGCCGAGGCAGGCAGATCACTTGAGGTCAGGAGTTCAAGACCAGCCTGACCAACATGGTGAAACCCCATCTCTACTAAAAATACAAAATTAGCCAGGCATAGCAAAAGGGCTGTCATTCTGCCATCTTGGTAGGAACTCCAAGAAGCTGAGAATGGAGGCTGAGGGTAAGTGCTACAGAGAAACATTCCCAGAGAAAATGAAAATAGGTGTCTGGTTGGTTTCACCAATGATATGGATTAGGGACTGCTGTCTATTTTATTTTGCCCCTCTAAAATAGGTGTATTCATTGCCTTTTTCTTGTCTCTTTCAGTCTTCTTTGCTTGATTTGTATAAAGCAGATAATGTGTTCCTTTGATGCACAGGTTGAGAGAGATTGCATGTGATAAGTTGTAGTCACATCACAGACACCATATTCTGATTAGATAAGACACTGCACTTTACTCTGAGCCTGTTCCTATAATTGTACGCCTTCAGAGATTCCTCACAGGGTGTGTTTTTGGTATATGGGAAGTAGTTCTGAGGGGAACTAGTTGCCAAGGATGGCCCCTCATGACTACAGTCACAATAACTACAGCTTGTGGAGTCCTCTCCTTTTGATTAGGGCTGTCTGTGTGACTCACCTTGATCAATGTAAAGTCATAGAAGTGACACTGTCTGCCATTCAAAGGTAGGTCTGTGATGCTGTGCATCTTCTCCATGAGCCTTTTGGAAGACTTTCTTTGGTGAAAGCCAATCACCATTCATTAAGTCTAAGAACTGTGAGAGTCTATTTGAGGAAATTAAAGGCATGAATGGGAAGGTGAGGTAGTGAAGGAAATAATCAGCCAGTTTCCAGGTGTTCACTCAGCCCTAGTGTTGAATTGGGCATGAGTAAAGCATCCCTTGAAATCCCAGCCTAAAAGATCCCTCAGAAAATGTGACTCCCATCACATGATCGACCACTCACATGAGTTCAGTAAACCTGTAAAGCTGGGAGAGATCAAAATAAATGATTGCTTCTAACCAATATGTGTTGGGCGGTTTTCTATGCTGCAGTTTATCACAGGAATAGCAGCAAAGCAGAGTCTGCTCACTGTGTCCATGTACATGAATTGTGTCTATTCCAATAATAATCTTCGTGTTCTCTGATCTAAAACCATGACCATTTATTTCCAAAGAGAAACCCCTGGATTCTCCCCACATAAAATGAAAAACTTTTCAAATATTTGCAAATAAGAATAATTGGGATTATTTAAGGGGAATCACTGGGCTCCCGTGATTCTCTATTACTTGGATTGAAAACTTTACATGCAAAACTTGTCATCTTTTTCTTCACTTCTTTCACAGCAGCCCGCACAAAGCCAGGCATAGTGTTCATACACAATAAGCATCCTGAGAACAATGGGAAAAGTTAAGAAATTCCACATCATTTTCCTCAAGTTATAGGTTTTTCCCAAAGCTACTAGGTACACCTGCCTGGCTGTAAACAGCTGTCTAACATTTAAGTGCCGTGAGTCATCTGAGATTGGGTAAGTATTTTGGTTCAGACTGTCTGACGTCAACTACGTACTATAGAAGGATGCTGTTTCTAATGTCTTATCAGACATTCCAGGGACCTTGTCACTCACTCCCTTTGTCACAGGAAGGTTTATCCCCTTTGATTTCCTGATGCCTCCCATAGAATGCCCTGGCCCCTTTTGGGGATGATCACATCCTCTTTCCCCCTCTTAAAGCAAGAACCAAATCATGTGCGGTTTCGTGCTGTTTTAATGACCAAGTGTAGGGGAAAGGGTTGAGGAGGGATAATTCTGTTTGCAGGCTCCAGGAATCCCATGGTCAGGTAGAAAGAGGGTTTCCTCAACAATGAAGAGTGTAATCATCTCCATCCATTGCTGACAAGCACTGAGTCCAGGGAGACATCTCTGCATACTTGAATCATCTTCACATATGATGGTGGGATTCGATGGACAAAGGCGTAAATGTATTCACCATTTACCTTTACCTTTAAGAGGAAAAATGCATCAGAAAGACAAGTTTTCAGCCTCCTCTCTACTCTGCCCTAGTACCAATAACATTCTCCAAGAAAACTCCTGGTTATACAAGTGAATGTTGTAGATACACTTCTGTTTACAGATGATGTTTTGTACCTATTTGAGACAGTTGCTGACTTTATTTCTAGTTTCCTCTCATTCCTCTTGTGACGTTCTACACTCTGTGTCACACAGTCCCTGTTACTCAGCCTCCCTTTTAAACTGGATGACCCCATTACCAGGGACTGTGTTTCAGGAACCTGAGACCCTGCATCTCACACAGGACCTGCCACAGGGTTAGTGCTAGACCATGTTCATTGAAATGCATACTTTTCAGTTCCACGAATTGTGACTGCCTTTCATTATTGATGGCACAGTTCCTCTTTGGAGTAGCCTACATCTGAGGTGTTAGTGGCAAAGAATGAAGCCCAGGGTTCTTAGAGAGTTAAAGGAAGACAGGTCTTGTATAACATAAGATATTATCTTCAACAACTTCTAAGCATAGGAAAAGATCCCTCACATGAATCTGAATGAGATGGGAATCTTTTGGCCTACTCATTAGAGAAAGCAAGAGAGTATGGATATATTCCTTATATTGAGACTATAGAGAAAGTCACCTTATTAGTATTAGTTTTTCAAATTTAACATGCACATATTTTTCAACCAATTTTTTCATTTTTTTGTAATTATGTCCCAATATAAGTATTGGGAGGTTGGTAATGACAAAAGGATTTATTTGAAAGCCTGATACAGCATCATTTGTGAGAGCAAAATACTGGGAACAACTTCAATGCCCAACTGAACAATTGAAGCAGCACCATGGATTGAGAATGTCTTCAAGATATATTCTTTGGTAAAAAACCAACTTAGTTCCTAAAGTGTAATGTGTAGAGCAACTTATACCAGGATTTGCTTAAACACAAATGAAATCATAGACATATCTATATGCTTCCATAGGCAAAGATTTCCTCTGAAGGGGTTGGCTCGGTGGCATATGCCTGTAATCCCACTATATTGGGAGGCTGAGTTGGGCTGATAACTTGAGACTGGGAGTTCAAAACCAGCCTGGCCAACATGGTGAAACCCTGTCTCTGCCAAAAATAAAAAAAATTAGCCAGATGTGGTGGCATGCACCTGTAATCCCAGGTACTTGGGAGGCTAAGGCAAGAGACTCACTTGAATCCGGGAGGTGGAAGTTGCAGTGAGCTGAGATCATGTCACTGCCCTCCAACCTGGATGACAAAGTAAGTCTCTGTCTCAAAAAAAAAAAAAAAAAAAAAAAATTCTCTCTGAAGGAGAGCAGAGCACTGGTAATGTTATTCGTATGAGTAGAATTGGGGCCCAAAAGTGAGACGAAGACGTAAGTTTTGATTGATAGAAAAAACTTTTTTCTTAAGTATGATTGATAGAAAAAGCTTTTTTCTTAAGTATGATTGATAGAAAAAACTTTTTTCTTAAGTATATTGTATTCATTCAGCTACATGAAAATTTAAATACTGGCATACGTAGAAATGAGCACTATGTGAAAAGACAGAGGAGATTCTCCACTATTGGGGAAATGGAAGGTGAGCCGACCTTGACCTTGGTCAGATTTGGGAAAGAGCTGAGGACGGCAGTGCAAGCAGAGGGTGCTCTGTGATGAAAACCTGGGGCAGGGGTAGTTATGGGAGATGGGCCCTGAGGGACTGGTGAGGCCAGGTCAATGAGAGCTGCCTCTTGCTCTGGGATCCCAAAGAGCCTGGGTGCTAGGAGCTCCAGGGGTGCTCACCTCATACTCATTGCGACACACATAGATGCGCAGGTCAAATGGTTTGCCATCCTCAAAGGGCACATAGTGTAAATTCTCCTCCAACATCCATATCCCAAACTCACGACTGTTCATGACCACACGACGGCCTAAGTGCACTCGCAAATGGAAGGCAATTTCTGACTCCTCATTCATCTCAGTGTAGAAATCCACCTGCAGCTGTGGTTCATTGCTGAGGGCAAAGCACACAGCATGTTGGACAGGTTCCTTCATTGTGCAGACACACACTTGACACACACACAAATCCCTTCCCCCCTTTACCCAAGGAAAAAGTCTCCCCGATGATACTGCAGGCCTGATCCCTGTGGGGATGCTTAAGCTCCTCGTGCCCCCAGCAGGGAGATGCTGTGCTCCTCATCCCCAGATGAAAACTGAGTCACAGCCACTGACCTGGGCCTATGACTTGTTCATTCCCTGAAAATTCTATGCCCCTTGATGAAGAGCCACAGCCCCAACCCACTGAGTGTCCTCCTCCGCTAGACCCCGTGACTGGCCCACAGGTAGTTGCTGCAGATTTCATGCCTGATGCTGGAGGGTCTCCAGGACCTGCACCTGCATGGGGCCTCCATCCTGCCAACTGGACATTTCCACATCACCCACACATAAGGTCGAACTGTTAGCAAATATACTCCTTTCTCCTCCACCCTCTCCATTGGACCATGGAGTACTCACACAGAAGAGTCGATCGGTGTCCCTTTGATTATCACGCAGGAACCAACAGACAAAGACACAGGCAGTTTGTATGGCACCTGCCAGAGTATTGAGAGTAAGTGAGAGGTGCAGGGTCAGGCGCAGTCTCCCCTCCTGTAACATATTCCCATAGTGCAGGAGGTTAGAGATCACAGGGAAGACTCTGTGGACTCTCCCCTTTCACCCTACCACATCAGACCCCGTGTTCCTGAAGATATGGTGGACCCATAGGTAAGAGCAAGGGTTCAGGAGCCAAGATGCCTGGATTCCGGTCCTCATTCTGCCTTTTACTAGCCGTGCAATCTTAGATCGGTTACTTGACTTCCTCAGTTTCCCTAAAACAAAGAGGATTATCACGAATTCCTACTTTGTAAGAAATTCTTTATAATAGAGCAGTTAATATATGTAAACCTTTTCCCCTAATCCCTGGCATGGGTAGGGCCTGTTAGTGGTGACCTAACAGAACCGGGGAGTCCTCCTGAGACACTGACCTGCCTTCATTTTCAACTCTGAAAATGAAAACAAGACTTGAGGATGTAAGAATTTAGAAATTCACTCCAGTGAGAGAAACAACACTTGTTGAAAGAGAGAGAAATGATGAAAGAACAGGAAACCCCTGTGTGTGGGAGGCACATGCATCACGATCAAGGGCAATGGACGTCCTTCCAAGAAGGGGCACACATTACTGAGAGCACAGCCCCAGTACTTGCACAAAAGAAGCCTGTGGGTCAGAGACATAACTGGAGGGAACGATTGATTTCTACCACGACTACAAGTGGTTGATGATTTTTCTGTATTTTTGAGATAGGGTCTTGCTCTGTTGCCCAGGCTGACATGCAGTGGTGCGATAATAGCTCAATGAAACGTCGAACTCCTGGGCTGCAGTGATCCTCACACATCTGCCCCCTCTTGTGTAGCTGGGGCGAAAGGTGCCTGCCACTCTGACAGTCTGATATTTAAAGTTTTTTAAAGAAAGGGTCTCACTATGATACCCAGACCAGTCTCAAACTTCTGGCCTCAAGTTATCCTCTCATCTTTGTCTCTGAAATTGGTGGGATGATGGCCATGAGCCAGTGAACCCGGCTGCTTTGTTGATTAATATCCACTGTGAGCTCTGTCTGAACTGAGACTAAACTGTTCCTTCATGGGTGGAGGAACAAGTTTAGACTCAGTTGAGACAGAGCTTACAGTGGGTATTTTACGTGATTCAGTCTCTGAAACCATGGCCTCTGATGTCCTTCTCTAGCAAACCTCCTGTCTCACAATGAAAAGTACAGGATAGGCTGGAGACAGGGAAGCTGAGCCTGGGAGGCAAGAGCCAGTGGTCACTCTGTGCAGACCCCACCTGAGGAACCATCACCCCCATAGTCTGCATTCCTCTTCCCCACTCTTACTGGGAAGAGACATCTACTGACCATACATTCCACTCTCACAAGTGATCTGAAACAAGTCCTTGGTAACTCACAATCTCCAAGATCCCCACCAGTTAAGCCATCTGGGATTCACATTGCCACACATGAAAAGACACACAGTTCCTTCATCAGAGATGCTGCTGTGTGGGGAGGAACCTTCACATGCACAGAAGGCCACACGTATGTTTTCCCTTCAATACCCAGTCACATCCCAGCACACACATCCACAGTCACACAGAGCCATGCCACTCACTGAGTCACACACACCTGTTCACTGTATGCATAAAGATGCTCATGCACTGGTCTGGCTGTGCACAAACACACACTCATATCACAAAGAGGAAGACAAAGCACAATCACCCCTTACACTGATACACACACCTGCTTGACCTGGTGGGCCATCCACCTCCCACCTAAAGTCATATCATCTCAGCAGAGTTCACTCTCATCAGACACCACCTCATGCTCACACAGGGTTACATTGGTCCAGGATCCACACCCCACATGGTACAAGCATCTCAGATACCTAGCCTCAGTGTTTCTCTTCCACACACCCAGAACTCTCAGTAAAGCATTCACAGTAGGAATGCTCATATTTTCATCTCATAAAATACCCCATTTCTTTCTTGGTTTGTGTGATGTGAGATTATTGAAGGCTGTGCCTTTTCAACTCACAGTTAGAAATGACATTGTTCTCTCCCTCTGGGCGACCTTTGGAATTGTGTCCAGTCTTCTGAGTGAATCTCTGAGTTGCAGCACTTAAATGACCCCTTTAAGCCTTGCCCTCTGGCTTCATTCCAGATTCCAGGCTCCTCCCAGCAAGCTTTCCTTGCAGCATGAGAAAGGGTCAGGTGTCATGAAGAAATTCAGTCACAATCATAGCTATTTGCAAGTCTGTGTTTGTAATGCAGCAGAAATGACAGTGGGGAAGGTATCAGGCTGTGGATGGGGTTACCAGGGAAATGCATAGATAAGGATGATGGAGTGAGGGGTAGTGATTGTAAAGCCTAGCCTTTGTGCCTCTCAAGCCTTTTCTCCACTATGCAGAATCTACCCAGAAGTTGTACATTTCCCCAATTTTGTACAATGGCTAAACAAGAAAAAAAAGTTGGAGATTTTGGGAAAACATGTTAGCGCCCTATAAGGTAATTCTTCTCCCTGCCTTTAAACGTTCTGGGACAGCACTGACCTTGATCCTGAGGAGGATCTGGGGAGAGAAGTAGAGAAAGTTCTTGAATGAACCTGCCCCACACTAAGCCACTTGGCTTTGCCAGGTAAGGGCCACTTTCATCTGACTGTCACACACTTGGGCTCTAGCTACACCCTCTGTTGATGTCCATGCAAATCAAAGTTTCAGAGACACTGTTTCTTCTGCATATTCTGGCAGAAAGGTGAGATTTATTACTATTATTATTATACTTTAATTTCTGGGGTACATGTGCACAATGTGCAGGTTTGTTACATAGGTATACATGTCCCATGTTTGTTTGCTGCACCCATTAACTTGTCATTTACATTAGGTATTTCTTCTAATGCGATCCCTCTCCATCCCCCCCACCCCAGACAGGCCCCCATGTGTGATGTTCCCCGCCCTGTGTCCAAGTGTTCTCATTGTACAATTCCCACCTATGAGTGAGAACATGCAGTGTTTGGTTTTCTGTCCTTGTGATAGTTTGCTCAGAATGACAGTTTCCAGCTTCATCCATGTCCCTGCAAAGGACATGAACTCATCCTTTTTAATGGCTGCCTAGAATTCCATGGTGTATATGTGCCACATTTTCTTAATTCAGTCTATCATTGATGGACATTTGGTTTGGTTCCAAGTCTTTGCTATTGTGAATAGTGCTGCAATAAACATATGTATGCATGTGTCTTTATAGCAGCATGATTTATAATCCTTTGGGTATATACCCAGTAATGGGATTACTGGGTCAAATGGTATTTCTAGTTCTCGATCCTTGAGGAATCGCCACACTGTCTTCCACAATGGTTGAACTAGTTTACAGTCCCACCAACAGTGTAAAAGCGTTCCTATTTCTCCGCATCCTCTCCAGCATCTGTTGTTTCCTGACTTTTTAATGATTGCCATTCTAACTGGTGTCAGATGGTATCTCATTGTGGTTTTGATTTGCATTTCTCTGATGGCGAGTGATGATAAGCATTTTTTCATGTGTTTGTTGGCTGCATAAATGTCTTCTTTTGAGAAGTGTCTGTTCATATGCTTTGCCCACTTTTTGATGGGGTTGTTTGTTTTTTTCTTGTAAATTTGTTTAAGTTCTTTGTAGATTCTGGATATTAGCCCTTTGTCAGATGGGTAGATTGCAAAAATTTTCTCATTCTGTAGATTGCCTATTCTGTCCCACACTAAGCCACTTGGCTTTGCCAGGTAAGGGCCACTTACCTGCCAGGTTGCCCACTCTGATGGTAGTTTCTTTTGCTGTGCAGAAGCTCTTCAGTTTAATTAGATCCCGTTTGTCTATCTTGGCTTTTGTTGCCATTGCTTTTGGTGTTTTAGTCATGAAGTCCTTGCCCATGCCTATATCCTAAATGGTATTGCCTAGGTTTTTTTTTCCAGGGTTTTCATGGTTTAACATTTAAATCTTTAATCCATCTTGAATTAAGTTTTGTATAAGGTGTAAGGAAGGGATCCAGTTTCAGCTTTCTACATATGGCTAGCCAGTTTTCCCAGCACCATTTATTAAATAGGGAATCCTTTCCCCATTTCTTGTTTTTGTCAGGTTTGTCAAAGATCAGATGGTTGTAGATGTGTGGTGTTATTTCTGAGGGCTGTGTTGTGTTCCATTGGTCTATCTCTGTTTTGGTACGAGTACCATGCTGTTTTGGTTACTGTAACCTTGTAGTGTACTTTGAAGTCAGGTAGCATGATGCCTCAAGCTTTGTTCTTTTTACTTACAATTGTCTTGGCAATGTGGGCTCTTTTTTGGTTCCATATGAACTTTAAAGCATTTTTTTCCAATTCTGTGAAGAAAGTCATTGGTAGCTTGATGGGGATGGCATTGAATCTATAAATTACCTTGGGCAGTATGGCCATTTTCTTTTCTTTTTTTTTTTTTTTGGTGATTTATTTTTTATTATGTTAAAGGTGATCTTGGCTTAAGAAAAACCAGATTCGTGACTAAAGGAAACATTTTCTTGGAGCTTTTCATTGTCTGGCTTAAATTTCCTTTAAAAAAAAAAGTAACTTTCCCTAAGTTAAAGTTAGCACTTTCACAAATGCTAGCAGAGTCACTAAATGAAATATTAACATCAAAACAAAAAAAACATGATTAACGAAGAAGTATTTTATTATTTTGCTGCAAAGCTGTTGCTTCACCGTATAAAAATAGCACCAGCAAATGCAGTGTATTGCAAAATCAAGATAGTGGTGTGTCATCTAACACTGTACAAGCAACAAAAACCTCTTCACTCCCAGTTATTTCCAATGGAAAGGTCATTAAGTATTTCATCCCAAATCCAGGCAAGTTACAATATTATATAAGGCTTAAGAATAACAACATTATCTTTGAATTATGTAATTTTTAAAACTAGTTTTTACCATGGATAATTTAATGAATTCTGAACACTAGAGCCTAGTCTAAAATCTATAATCATTACAAAGTTAAAGGACATTTTCCTTCATTAGCAGCGTTAACAGTAGTTTTTTTCTTCCCCATTGGTAATGCTATAAGTTGCTATTCTAAGTCTTCTATCCACCACTAATTTAAGACAATCTGCTGGGTTGTGGTATTTCATACTAGTTTATTTAGGGGTTCCATTTTCACTCCTCAATAGATTTGATGTATTTCTCATATGCTTCTTCACTCATAAGTTCATCTAGTTCTGAAGGGTTACTCAGTGTCATCTTGATCAGCCAACCTGCAACCAAAAAACAACCATCTTCATAACAAGATTTGTTTACAAGTCCTGGATTTTCTGCAAGAGCTTCATTAATTTCAGTTACTTCTCCTGATAAAGGAGAATAGAGTTCACTAGCAGCTTTCACACTTTCCAAAGCACCAAACTCATCTTGTTTGTTCAATTTTGTCCCAACTTCAGGTAGACTACAGTAAACGACATCTCCCAATGCTTCCTGTGCAAAATTGCTGATTCCCACTGTTCCAATACCATTTTCTGTTGTTATCCATTCATGTTTCTCTGTGAATTTACGCACCAAGAGCAGAGCGGGTCGCGTGCGCAGTGTCCGGACGGCGCCCGCCCCCAACTGCCAGGGCCTCAGCGGGCAGGGCGCGGCGGGTGACCGGACAGCGCGCAGGGTGCGGAGCAGGTCCCGCATGCTCCGCACCACTCGCAGCGCCATGTTCGCAGGGATGGGGGTCGCAGCGCTACGCCTCGGCCACCCGCGCCGGGAGGCGGGGGGCCATTTTCATGATATTGATTCTTCCTATCCATGAGCATGGAATGTTCTTCCATTTGTTTGTATTCTCTTTTATTTCATTGAGCAGTGGTTGGTCGTTCTCCTTGAAGAGGTTCTTCACATCCCTTGTAAGTTGGATTCCTAGGTATTTTATTCTCTTTGTAGCAATTGTGAATGGGAGTTCACTCACGATTTGGCTCTCTGTTTGTCTGTTATTGGTGTTTGGGAATGCTTGTGATTTTTTGCACATTGATTTTGTATCCTGAGACTTTGCTGAAGTTGCTTATCAACTTAAGGAGATTTTGGGCTGCGACAATGGGGTTTTCTAAATATACAACAATGTCATCTGCAAACGGGGACACTTTGACTTCCTCTTTTCCTAATTGAATACCATTTATTTCGTTCTCCTGCCTGATTGCCCTGTCCAGAACTTCCAACACTGTGTTGAATAGGAGTGGTGAGAGAGGGCATCCCCATCTTTTGTCAGTTTTCAAAGGGAATGCTTTCAGTTTTTGCCCATTCAGTATGATATTGGCTTTAGGTTTGTTATAAATAGCTCTTATTATTTTGAGATACGTTCCATCAATACCTAGTTTATTGAGAGTTTTTAGCATGAAGGGCTGTTGAATTCTGTCGAAGGCCTTTTCTGCATCTGTTGAGATAATCATGTGGTTTTTGTCACTGGTTCTGTTTATGTGATGGATTACATTTATTGATTTGTATATGTCGGACCAGTCTTGCATCCCCTGTATGAAGCCGACTTGATTGTGGTGGACAAGATTTTTGGTGTGCTGCCAGATTCGGTTTACCAGTATTTTGTTGAGGATTTTTGCATTGATGTTCATCAGGGATATTGCTCTAAAATTCTCTTTTGTTGTTGTTGTTGTGTCTCTGCTAGGCTTTGGTGTCAGGGTGATACTGGCCTCATAAAACGAGCTAGGGAGGATTCTCTCTTTTTCTATTGATTGGAATAGTTTCAGAAGGAATGGTATCAGTTCCTCCTTGTACCTCTGGTAGACTTCAGCTGTGAATCTATCTGATCCTGGACTTTTGTTTTGGTTGGTAGGCTATTAATTATTGCCTCAATTTCCAAGTCTGTTATTGGTCTATTCAGAGATTCAAATTCTTCCTGGTTTAGTCTTGGGAGGGTGTATGTGTCCAGGAATATATCCATTTCTTCTAGATTTTCTAGTTTATTTGCATAGAGGTGTTTATAGTATTCTCTGATGGTAGTTTGTATTTCTGTGGGATCAGTGGTGATATCCTCTTTATCATTTTTATCGCATCTATTTGATTCTTCTCTCTTTTCTTCTTTATTAGTCTGGCTAGTGGTCTATCAATTTTGTTGATCTTTTCAAAAAACTAGCTCCTGGATTCACTGATTTTTTTGATGGTTTTTTTTTTGTGTGTGTGTGTCTCTATCTCCTTCAGTTCTGCTCTGATCTTAGTTATTTCTTGCCTTCTGCTAGCTTTTGAATGTGTTTGCTCTTGGGTCTCTAGTTCTTTTAATTGTAATGTTAGGGTGTCAATATTAGATCTTTCCTGTTTTCCCTTGTGGACATTTAGTGCTACAAATTTCCCTCTACATACTGCTTTAAATGTGTCCCAGAGATTCTGGTATGTTGTGTCTTTGTTCTCTTTGGTTTCAAAGAACATCTTTATTTCTGCCTTCATTTTGTTATGTACCCAGTAGTCATTCAGGAGCAGGTTGTTCAGTTTCCATGTAGTTGAGCTGTTTTGAGTGAGTTTCTTAATCCTGAGTTCTAGTTTGATTGCACTGTGGTCTGAGAGACAGTTTATTGTGATTTCTGTTCTCTTACGTTTGCTAGGAGTGCTTTACTTCCAACTATGTGGTCAATTTTGGAATAAGTGCGATGTGCTGAGAAGAATGTATATTCTGTTGATTTGGGGTGGAGAGTTCTGTAGATGTCTATTAAGTCTACTTGATCCAGAGCTGAGTTCAAATCCTGGATATCCTTGTTAACCTTCTGTCTTGGTGAGCTGTCTAACATCGACAGTGGGGTGTTAAAGTCTCCCATTATTATTGTATGGGAGTCTAAGTGTCTTTGCAGGTGTCTAAGGACTTGCTTTATGAATCTGGATGCTCCTGTATTGGGTGCATATATATTTAGGATAGTTAGCTCTTGTTGAATTGATCCTTTTACCATTATGTAATGGCCTTCTTTGTCTCTTTTGATCTTTGTTGGTTTAAAGTCTGTTTTATCAGAGACTAGGATTGCCACTCCTGCTTTTTTTTTGCTTTCCATTTGCTTGGTAGATCTTCCTCCATCCCTTTATTTTGAGCCTATGTGTGTCTCTGCACATGAGATGGGTCTCCTGAATACAGCACACTGATGGGTCTTGACTCTTTATCCAATTTGCTAGTCTGTGTCTTTTAATTGGGGCATTTAGCCCATTTACATTTAAGGTTAATATTGTTATGTGTGAATTTGATCCTGTCATTATGATGTTAGCTGATTATTTTACCCATTAGTTGATGCAGTTTCTTGCTAGCATCAATGGTCTTTACAATTTGGCATGTTTTTGTAGTGGCTGGTACCAGTTGTTCCTTTCCATGTTTAATGCTTCCTTCAGGAGCTCTTGTAAGGCAGGCCTGGTGGTGACAAAATCTCTCAGCATTTGCTTCTCTGTAAAGAATTTTATTTCTCCTTCAGTTATGAAGCTTAGTTTGGCTGGATATGAAATTCTTGGTTGAAAATTATTTTCTTTAAGAATGTTGAATATTGGCCCCCAGTCTCTTCTGGCTTGTAGGGTTTCTGCCAGGAGACCTGCTGTTAGTCTGATGGACTTCTCTCTGTGGGTAACCTGACCTTTCTCTCTAACTGCCCTGAACATTTTTTCCTTCATTTCAACCTTGGCTAATCTGAGAATTATGTGTCTTGGGTTGCTGTTCTCGAGGAGTATCTTTGTGGTATTCTCTGTATTTCCTGAATTTGAATGTTGGCCTGCCTTGCTAGGTTGGCAAGTTCTCCTGGATAATATCCTGAAGAGTGTTTTCCAACTTGGTTCCATTCTCCCCATCACTTTCTGGTACACCAATCCAATGTAGATTTGTTCTTTTCACATTGTCCCATATTTCTTGGAGGCTTTGTTTGTTTGTTTTTACTCTTTTCTCTAAACTTCACTTCTCACTTTATTTCATTAATTTGATCTTCGATCCCTGTTACCCTTTCTTCCACTTGATTGAATCGGCTACTGAAGCTTGTGCATGCATCACGTAGTTCTCATGCCATGGTTTTCAGCTCCATCAGGTCATTTAAGGTCTTCTCTACACTGTTTATTCTAGTTAGCCATTCATCTAATCTTTTTTCAAGATTTTTAGCTTCCTTGCAATGGGTTCAAAGAACCTCCTTTAGCTCGGAGAAGTTTGTTATTACCAACCTTCTGAAGCCTACTTCTGTCAGCTCATCAAAGTCAGTCTGTGTCCAGCTTTGTTCTGGTGCTGGTGAGGTGCCACGATCCTTTGGAGGAGAAGAGGCACTCTGGTTTTTCAAGTTTTCAGCTTTTCTTCTCTGGTTCCCTATCTTTGTGGTTTTACAGCATTTTTGATGCTGGTGACCTACAGATGGGGTTTTGGTGTGGATGTCCTTCTTGTTGATGTTGATGCTATTCCTTTCTGTTTGTTAGTTTTCCTTCTAACACTCAGGTCCCTCAGCTGCAGGTGTGTTTGAGTTTGCTGGAGGTCCACTCCAGACGCTGTTTGCCTGGGTATCACCAGTGGAGGCTGCAGAACAGCAAATATTGCAGAACCGCAAATATTGCTGCCTGATCCTTCCTCCAGAAGCTTTGTCCCAGAGGGATACGCACCTGTATGAGGTGTCAGTCGGCCCCTTTTGGGAGCTGTCTCCCAGTTAGGCTACAAGGGGGTCAGGGACCCACTTGGGGAAGTAGGCTGTTGGTTCTCAGAGCTCAAACACCGTGCTGGGAGAACCATGCTCTCTTCAGACCTGTCAGACTGGGACATTTAAGTCTGCAGAAATTTCTGCTGCCTGGTGTTCAGCTATGCCCTGCCCCCAGAGCGGGGGTTTACAGAGGCAGCAGGCCTTACAGAGCTGTGGTGGGCTCTGCCCAGTTTGAGCTTCCCAGCCACTTTGTTTACCTATGCAAGCCTCAGGAATGGTGGACACCCCTCCCCCTGCCAGGCTGCTGCCTCCCAAGTCGACCTCAGACTGCCGCGCTAGCAGTGAGCAAGGCTCTGTGGGCATGGGACCTGTGGAGCCAGGCGCAGGATATAATCTCCTGGTGTACCGTTTACTAAGACCATTGGAAAAGCACAGTATTTGGTTAGCAGCCTCCCGATTTTCCGGGTACAGTCTGTCATGGCTTCCCTTTGCTAGGAAAGGGAAATCCCCCGACCCCTTGTGCTTCCCGGGTGAGGCGATGCCCTGCCCTGCTTCAGTTCACCCTCTTTGGGCTGCACCCACTGTCCAACCAGTCCCAATGAGATGAACCAGGTACCTCAGTTGTAAATGCGGAAGTCACCGTCTTCTGCGTTGATCATGCTGGGAGCCACAGACCAGAGCTGTTCCTATTCGGCCATCTTGGAACAGAATTGAGATTTGTTTTTTTCTTTGATTTATTTTTCCTTTTATTTTAGGTTCAGTGGTACATATGCAGATACAGTTGTGTCATGGGTTTTGTGGTAAATATGATTTCTTCATCTGGGTACTAAGCATAGTACTCAATAGTTATTTTTTGCTCCTATTGTACCTTTCACCCTCCACCCTCAAGTAGGTCCCCGTGTGTGTTGTTCTCCTCTTGGTGTCCATGAGTCTCATCATTTAGTTCACTCTTATAAGTGAGAACATACCGTATTTGGTTTTTTGTTCCTGCATTAGTTTGCTGAGAATAATGACTTCCAGCT
Source organism: Macaca fascicularis (assembly GCF_037993035.2). Classification (NCBI taxonomy): domain Eukaryota; kingdom Metazoa; phylum Chordata; class Mammalia; order Primates; family Cercopithecidae; genus Macaca; species Macaca fascicularis. Next base: position 46,665,875 of record NC_088393.1, read on the forward strand.
CCATCCATGTTAATGCAAAAGACATAATCTCACTCTTTCGTAGGACTGCATAGTATTCCATTGTGTACATATACCACATTTTCTGTATTTAATCTGTCCTTGATGAGCATTTGGGTTCATTCCATGTCTTTGCTATTGTGAATAGTTTTGCAATGAACATTCATGTGCATATGTCTTTATGGCAGAATGATTTCTGTTCTTCTGGGTATACACCCAGTGATGGAATTGCTGGGTTGAATGGTAGTTCTGTTGTTAGCTGTTTGAGGAATCACCACGCTGCTTTCCACAATGGGTGAACTAATTTACACTTTCACCAACAATGTGTAAGTGCTCCCTTTTCTTCATAACCTTGTCAGTATCTGTCCTTTTCTGACTTTTTAATAAGAGCCATTCTGACTGGTGTGAGATGGTATCTCATTTTGGTTTTGATTTGTTTTTTCTCTAATGTTCAGTGATGTTAAGCTTTTATTATATGCTTTTTGGCCACCTGTATGTCCACTTTTGAAAAGTGTCTGTTCCTGTCCTATGCTCATCTTTTTTTGTGGTTGTTTTAAAACAGGTCTCACTCTGACACACAGGCTGGAGTGGTGTGGCACCGTCTCAGCTCACTGCACCCTCTGGCTCCTGGGCTCAGGTGATCCTCCCAGCTCAGCCTCCTGAGTAGCTGGGACTACAGGCTCATGTCGCCATGCCAGGCTAATATTTTCTAATTTTAGTAGAGACGGGTTTTTGCCATGTTACCCAGCCTGTTCTCAAATTCCTGGGCTCAAGCCATCCACCAGCCTTGGCTGCCCAACGTGCTGGAATTACAGGCATGAGCCATTGTGCTAAGCCCTTTACCCACTTTTTTATGGGTTTGTTTTTTCTTTCTTGTAAAGTTGTTGAAGTTTCTTATAGATTCTCAGATACTAGATCTTCTTCAGATACATAGTTTGGAAATATTTTCTCACATTCTGTAGGTGTGTTTGTAGTTCTCTCATTCCAGCGTGTTTCTAGTTTTGGATTTTACATTTAAGTCTTTAATCCATCTTGAATTGATTTTTGTATATGGTTTAAAGAAGGAGTTCAGTTTCAGTATTCTGCATATGGCTAGCCAGTTCTCCCAGCATCATTTCTTGAACAGGGAGTCTTTTCTTCATTGCTTGTTTGGTCAGATTTGTTGAAGATCAGATAGTTGTAGGTATATGGCCTTATTTCTGGGGTCTCCATTCTGTTCCATTGGTCTAGGTGTCTGAGACCACCATGTTTGGCAGGCTGGTCTCCAGTTATCTTCTGACCTCATGATAGGCCTGCCTCAGCCTCCCAAAGTGCTGGAATTACAGGTGTGAGCCACCATGCCCAGCCCCTTTGCCCACTTTTTAATGGAGTTGTTTGTCTTTTCTTGCAAAGTTACTGAAGTTCCTTGTAGATGCTAGATATAAGACCTTTTTCAGATACAAAATTTTCACATATTTTCTCCCATTCTGTAGATTGTCTGTTGACTCTGTTGGTAGTTTCTGTTGCTGTGCAGAAGCTCTTTAGCTTAAATAAATCCACTGTCAATTTTTGCTTTTCTTGTGATTGCTTTTGGCATGTTTGTCATAAAACTTTTTTCCATTTCTACATTCAGAATGATATTGCCTATGTAGTCTTCCAGGGTTTTTATAGTTTTGCATTTACATTTAAGTCTTTAACCCATATTGAGTTGATTTTTCTATATAATGTGAGGAAGAAGTTCAGTTTCAATCATCTGCATATGACTACCCAGTTACTCAGAACCATTTCTTGAATAGGAAATCCTTTTTACATTGCTTGTTTGGTCAGCTTAGTCGAAAGTCAGATGGTTGTAGGTGTGCGACCTTATTTCTGGGCTCTCTCTTCTGTCCCACTGGTCTGTGTGTCTATTTTTGTACCAGCACCATACTGTCCAGTTACTGTGGCCCCGTAGTACAGTTTGATGTTGGGTAATGTGATGTTTCCAGCTTGGTTCTTTTTGCTTAGAATTGTCTTGGTTATTCAACTCATTCTTGGTTCCATGTGTATTTTAAAATAGTTTTTTCTAATTCTATGAAGGATTTCATAGGTAGTTCAATAGAAATAGCATTGAATCTGTACATTTCTTTGGGCAGTATGGCTGTTTTAATGATAATGACTCTTGCTATCTAAGAGCAGAGGATGTTTTTCCATTTGTTTGGATCATCTCTGGTTTTTTAAGCAATGTTTTGTAATTCTCAGGGTAACAATCTTACACCTCCTGGTTAGCTGTATTTCTAGGTATTTTATTCTTTTTATGGCAATCGTGAATGAAACTGCAGTCCTAATTTGGCCCTGTGCTTCACTGTTGTTGGCATATAGGAGTTCTAGTGATTTTTGCACATTGATTTTGTGTCCTGAAACCAGCTTAAGAATCGTTAGGGTGGTGACTATGATATTTTCTAGATATGGAATCAGGTCTGCAAACAGGGATTGTTTGACCTCTCTTTCTGTTTGGATGCCCTTTCTTTCTTTCTCTTGCCTGATTGCTGTGGCCAGGACTTCAACACTATGTTGAAGAGGAGGGGTGAGAGAGGGCACTGCAGAAATCGTGGTCTGAAAATCCAAATTCAATTCCTGCTCCATTCATCATACATTTTTTGAGGTGTGATTTATCAAATACAAAACAGAACAAAACAAAAAATTTCTCTGTTAATTCTGCCTTATTGGCCGCTCACTTGCAAATACAGGCCCATAAGCACCAGATCTCAGCACCACGGACAGCACCACAGAAGAAACACAGCTTTGGGAGACTTGGACATCAAGGACAACATTGTCAAAGAGTAGATTTATTCTTTGGGGGCTCTCAGCAAAAACAGAAAAGCCCTAAAGACCTTTCAGTAGGTAAGCTTTTAGAGTGCAGAAATAACCTACTGTGTTTTGAGCAATGATGTATTTGCTGGGAGAAGACCATGAATTTGGGTTGACAAGCATGAAAGAGACATTGAGTAAGTCTCCAGAGGCAAATAAAAAATCGTTTGTTCAACATTGGTTCCTTGGCTCTATGTCTTCTCTTTTTATCTGAGACATCACTCCTGGCCACCATGAGCATAGGGTAGTAGCTGGTGTGAAGATGAGTGTAACAAATGGCCTAAATGAGCTGAACTGAACTGGTAACTATCAGTCAAGAAAAGGCAGTCACTGTGTGTTTGTATAGTAGGGGCATCATGTAGGACACTGTAGGTTATTCAAATACAATGGGCATCATCCAGCGACATGTAGATATGAAATCAAATTCATGTTCTGCTCAGAAATTCATAGGTTCCAAGATAGTTTTTATCCACTCAGAGCAAGAATTGCCTAATTCCCCAAGAAATGATTTCCATGCTGATGAGGGGCCTATGAACCATCATCAGAATAAAGAGGTGACCAAAACTATGAGAGGGATGATATAAGGAGGAAAGTGTACCTAACAAGAACCTGAGACTTTCCAGTGAAAGTGGAGGGAATTTCAGTTCATACAGGAAAGCAACAAGAAAGAGAGGCATGAAGGTGTCATTTACTGTGCATTGATACCTCAAGGTATCTGGATATTAGCTTAAAGGAGGGCAAGGAGAGAGGCATACCCATGAGTAAGGTTGGAGTTGAACAAGCTGTGGCAATGAACATGGAAAGAGAGGATGAAGATGATCAAGTTGACACCTGTGATAGGCCCTGCAGACAAAGAGGCTATTTGTTGAGATCCTTTTCAATCTGCATTGTTTGGCTTTTAGGTAATATATTGTTTATCTTCTTGTAAATGGTTCTCTATTTGTGCTATGAACCAGATGACAACAGCTCTTATAGAGGGAAAAGGGCTGTCATTGTTCCTACTTGGTAGGAGTTCTAAGAAGCTGACAGTAGAAGGTGGAGCCAATTGTTGCAGAGAAACGTTTTCAGAGAAGATGAAAATAGGGGTCTTGCTGATTTCAGCAATGATGAACCAGTGACGGATGCCTATTTTTTTTTGTTGTTTGTATTGGTTTCTTTGTTTTAATTTTTATTCATGTACAAAAGGCTAGCACGATTTCTTTCACTGAGTGGATGCCTTGCTTATTAATTCAAGGAACATCACTTAATCCAACTTAAAGAGACCTATATCCTTTAAGTACATATGGAAACAGAAGCGGCACATATCAAGACAATATTTTCAGACAAGGCGATGCTGGTTTGAGCAGATGTAACAAGGGTGAGAACCCTGGCTGATTTTTTTTTGTGGGTGGCTCCAGTAGAGCTGTTGGTGACCCATCTTGCTTTCAGGGTGCTGCTTATTATCTTTTGCCTCTCTAAAATAAGTGTGTTCACTGTATTTTCCTACATCTGTTTTAGTCTTGTATGTTTAATTTGTATAGGGCAGATAATGTATTTCTTTAGTGCTTATGTTGAAAGAAAGTGCACCTGATAATTTGTAGTCACTTCATGGACACCAGATCCTGATGGGATGGTAACATTGTGGACGTCAATCTGAGCCTGTTCCTATAAGTGTATTGCCTTCAGTGGTTCCTTACAGGATTAGTGCTTTTGGTATATGGGAAAAATGTAAGCCAGTGAGGACTGAATGGAAATAGTTGCCAAGGATGCTCCCTCATGACTACATGTCAAAATAACCACATCTTATGAAACCCCCCTCCCTTTGATTTGGGCTTGTGTATGGCTCAGTTTGATCAATATAATGTCATAGAAGTGACACTGTCCACCTTTCAAAGCCAGGTCCTATGATGCCTTGCACCTTCTTCCTGAGCCTTTTGGAAGGCTTTCTTTGGTGGCAGCCAATCATCATTCCTTAAGTCCAAGAACCATGAGACTCTTATGATTTGAGGGAATTCAAGGCATGAATGGGGAAGTGACGTAGGAAAGGAGATAATCAGCCAGCCCGTAGGTGTTCACCCAGCCCTCGTGTTGAGTCAGACATGAGTGAAGCATCCTCTGGAATCCCAAACTAAAAGACACTTCAGAAAACAGGACTTTCACCACATGATCTACTACCCACATGAGTCCAGTTAACCAAGAAAGATCAGAGTAAATGATTTCTCTAAGCCAACATGTGTTGGGAGATTTGCTGTGCTGCAATGCCTAATGAAACAGCAGCAAAGCAAGGTCGGCTTACTGTGTCCATGTGTATGAATTGTGTCCATCCCAAAAATAAACTACATATTTTCTGATCTAAAACCATGACCACTTGTTTTTAAACAGAAATCCCAGGATTCTGCCACATACTTTGGAAAAATCTCGCAATTATTATTATTATTTTTTAGTTTTTTTAAAAATTATACTTTAGTTCTGGGTTACATGTGCAGAATGTGCAGTTTCGTTACATAGATATACACGTGCCATGGTGGTTTGCTGCACCCATCAACCTGTCACCTACATTAGGTATTTCTCCTAATGTTATCCCTCCCCTAGCCCCTACCCCCAAACAGGCCCCGGTGTGTGATGTTCCCTTCCCTGTGTCCATGTGTTCTCGCTGTTCAACTCCCACTTATGAGTGAGAACATGTGGTGTTTGGTTTTCTGATCTTCTGATAGTTTGCAGAGAATGATGGTCTCCAACTTCATCCATGTCCCTGCAAAGGACATAAACTCATCCTTTATTATGGCTGCATAGTATTCCATGGTGTATATGTGCCACATTTTCTTAATCCAGCCTATCATTGATTGACTTTTGGGTGGGTTCCAAGTCTTTGCTATTGTGAATAGTGCCGCAATAAACACACGTGTGCATGTGTCTTCATCGCAGAATGATTTATAATCCTTTGGATATATGCCCAGTAATGGGATTGCTGAGTCAAATGGTATTTCTAGTTCTAGATCCATGAGCAATTGCCACACTGTCTTCCACAATTGGGGTTCCTTAAGAGAAATCTTTGGACTCCTGTGATTCTCTAACTATTGCTTGGATTGAAATTTTCATGTGAGAAATCTGTCTTTTTGTAAAGCTCCTGCATGGCAGCCTGTACAGAGCCAGGCACCATGTTAACACACAATGAATATCCTGAAAATAATGGAAAGAATTAGGAAATTCCACGAGATGGTTCTTAAGTTACAAAATTTCTCCCCAAAGCCATGAGGTACATCTGTGTGGCTGTAAACAGCTACCTAACATTTTGGTGCAGTGAGTCATCTGAGATAGGGTAAAGATTTTGTCTCAGATTCTCTGATGTCAACAACGTGCTGTTGAAGGATGCTGTACCTAATGTCTTCTCAGGCATTCCGGGGACCTGGTCATTCACTCACGGAGTCACAGGAAGGTTTATCCTATTTGATTTCTGGATGCCTCCCATAAAGTTCCTCAGGGCCTCTTGGGGATGACCATTTCCTCTTTCCCTCTTAAAGCAAGAACCAAATTCTGGGAAGTTTGGTAATGTTTTAATGACTAACTGCAGGGAAAAGGGTGACGAGAGATCATGCTGTTAGCAGGCTCTGGGGATCCTATGGTCACATGGAAAGAGGGATTCCTCAACAATGAGGTGTGTGGTCATCTCCCTCAATTGCAGACAGACATTGAGATCAGGGAAACATCTTCCCACACTTGCACAGTCTTCACAGAACATGGTGGAAGTGGATGGGCAAAGATGTAATGGTGTTGGCCATTTATTATTACCTACAAGAGGAAAAATGCCTCAGAAAGACAGTATGCCACCAAACAAACTTTCAGCCTTCTCTCCACTCTCGCCTAGTACCTACAACATCCCCTGAGAAAACTACTAGTTATGTAACTGAACCCAAGATTCACAGTTCTGTTAAGATTAACAATTTGAGAGACAGCTCACATTATTTCTAGTGTTTCCTCTCATTCCTCCAGCAAGGCTGTACCACTCTGTGTCACATTGTCTATGTTTGCTCAGCTTCCCATCTAGCGTAGAAAATCCCCATGGCTAGTCACTGTTTCATGAACTTGAATCCCTGCATCTTGTACAGGGATTCAAATAGGATTAACACTGATTATGTTCATTGAATGCATATATATCAGTTCCATGAACTATAACTGCCATTCCCTGCTGATGGCCCCGTTTCTCTTTGGAGTTGCCTAGATCTGGGCTGATGGTGGCCAAGAATAAAACTCAAGTGTTGGAGAGGTAGAACCGGACAAGTGTTGCAAAACATAGGCTATCATTCTGAACAGTTTCTAAGCATAGAAAGAGATCCCTCACTGGAATCTGAATAAAATGTGAATCTTTTGCCCTACTCATAAGAAAGGGCCAGAACATTTGTACATATTCTTCATTACTGAGGCTACAAAGTAACCTTCTATGTGTCAATTTGTTAAATTTAAAATGCACACATTTTCGAATCAGTTATTTCATTTCTTTGTGGTTATCTTTCAATATAAGTAAGGGAGGTGGATAAAACAAAAGAATTGACTAGAAGTCTTAATACAGCACCATTAGTGAGAGCAAAATATTGGAAATAACCTCAAGGCCCTTCAAAAGAGTGAAGATCAATAATTTTGGGTAATCCTTACAATGCAATATTATGCGTTCTTTAAAAACTGAGGAAGCACCATTAATAGATGATATCTTCAATATATATTATTTGACAACAAATCAACTCAGTTTTAAAGGTGTAATGTGTAGAGCAATGTATACTAGGATTTTCTTAAAAACAAATGAAATTATAGATCTATATGCTTCTATAAGCAACGATTTCCTATGGAAGGAGAGCAGAGCAGGGGTAATGCTCTCAGGAATAAGATTGGGTCCAGGAGTGAGACAAAGACTTAATTTTTCATTAACTAAACAATTTTATTCTTATGAATATTGTATTCATTCAGTGAAGTGAAAATTTAAATAGCAGCATAATTAGAAATGAATACAGTGGGAAAAGACAGAGGAGATTCTTCACCTTGGGGGAAATGCCAGATGAGCTGATACTGATCACGGTCAGATTTTGGAAAAGAGCTGAGGATGGCAGTGCGAGCAGAGGGTGCTCTGTGATAAAAAGCCTGGGGCAAGAGTAGTTATGAGAAATGGGTCCTGAAAAACTATTGGGCCAGGCCAGGGAGAGCTGCCTCCTGCTCTGAGAACCCATGGAGGCTGGATACCAGGAGCTCCTGGGCACTCACCGGGTATTCATTGTCCAGCACCAAGACGCTCAGATCAAATGGTTTGCCGTCCTCAAAGAACACATTGCAGCATTTCCCCTCACACTTCCAGGCCCCACACACGTGGCTGTCAATGACCAAACAATGGCCAAAGTGCACTCAGAAATGGAAGGCGATGTCTGAGTTCTCATTCATCCCAGTGTAGAATTCCACCTGCAGCTCTGGGTCACTGCTGAGAGCAAAGCACACAGAGTGTTGGGCAGACCCCTCCCTTGTGGGGCACACACTCAACACACACACAAATCCCTTCCTTCCTTTCCTCAAAGCAGAAGAAAGCCTCCCTGGTCTCGCTGGTGATACTGCAGGCCTGGTCCCTGTGGGGCTGTCTTAGCTCCTCATACATCCCCCAGGTGAGGAGAGGCTCTGCCCCTCACAAGGTGGAAAGTGAGCCACAGTCACTTACCTGGGCCTATGCCTTGTCCATTCCCTGAAAATTCTATGCCTCTTGATAAAGAGCCACAGCCCTAACCCCTGACTGTTCTCCTCCCCTAGGCTGCATGATTGACCGACAGTTCATCCACTGCAGGTCTCATGCCTGGTGCTGGAGGGTCTCCAGAACCTGCACCTGTATGGTGCCTCCATCCTGCCAACTAGACATTTCCACATCACTCACATGAGACCACCTCCTGAGTAAATATTCTCCTTTCTTTTCCACCCCTGTGCCATACAGTACTCACATGAAAGGGAGGATCAGTGTCCCTCTGATTTTCACGCAAGAACCAATGGACAAGGACACAGGCCTTCTGTGTGGCACCTGCTAGGGGATTGAGAGTGGGTGAAAGGGGCTGGGCCAGGTTCAGCTTCCTCTTTGGTGACAGATTCCCATGATGCAGAAAATTAGGGATCAACAGGCAAACTGTGAGGACTTCCCTCTTTCACCCTATCACAGTCAGAACTCCATATTCCTAAAGACACTAGGGTCTCATAGTTAGGAGCTAGGATTCAGGAGCCAGGCTGCCTGGACTGCAGTCCTGATTCTGCCTCTTACTGGCAATGCCATTGTAGATCCATTACTTGAACTCTGCCTAATTTAGTTTCCCGGGTACAAAGAGAATTATTTAAAACTCTTTTTTCCTCTACTTTACTTTTTACTTTTTTGTCTTTATTAGTAATTCTTACTTTGAAGGGTTCCCATAGTCTGGATTCTTCTTTTCCACTCTGCCAGGGAAGAGATATCTACAGATCATACATTCTGCTCTCGTGAATGCTCACAAATGAGTCCTTGGTAACTCCCAGTCCCCAAGATCCCCACCAGTTCTGCCATCCAGGATCCACATTGACATATATGAGAAGATACATGGGTGCTTCAGCAGAGGTCCTGATGTGTGAGGAGGGAACTTCACATGGACAGAAGGCCACGTGCATGTTCCCAGTTCAACACCTAGTCACATCCCAGCACACACACAACCACAGTCAAACAGAGCCACACCACTCACTGAGTCACACATGTCTGCTCACTGTCCGTATAAAGATGCTCATGCATTGGTCTGGGTGTGCTCACACACATACTCACATCACAGAGAGGAAGACAAAACACAGTCACCCTCTTACACTCAGGCACGTCCCAGCCATCCTGGTGGGCTCTCCACCTTTTACCTAAAGTAACATCATCTCAGCAGAGCTGACTCTTATCAGACACTATCACACCCTCACAGAGGGTTACACTGGTCCAGGATTCACACCCGACATCCCACAAACATCTCAGACACCATAGCCCCAGGGTCTCTTCCACACACCCCCAATCTCAGTAAAGCATTCACAATAGAAACTCATATTTTCATCTCATAAAATCTCCCTTTTTCCACATTCTTTCATGTGACTTCAGATTACTGAAGGCTGTGCCTTTTTAACTCACAGGTAGTGGTGACATTTTTGCTTCCGTGGGTTGGCTCTTCTGAATTGTGTCCAGGCTTCCATGTGAATCCCTTGGAGTTGCAGCATTGAATGGTCCCTGTCAGCTCTGCCCTCTGGCTTCATTCCTGATTCCAAAGCCCTCTCAGCAAGAATTCGCCACAGGGTGAGAAGGGGTAAGGTGTCGGAAACAGACTCAGTCACAACCACACTTGTTTGCAAGCCTGTGTCTATGATGCAGCAGAAATGACAGTGGGGGAGGCACCAGGGAGAAGAAGGGGTCACCAGGGAAACGCACAGATAAGGACGATGGAGTGAGAATGAGGGATTGTAAAGTCCAGCCTCCATGCCTCTCATTAAGCCTTCTCTCCACTGTGCAGAATCTACCAAGAAGGTGTGCATTTTCCTAATTTGTGCAATGGTAAAAATAGTGAGGATTCTGGTGGAAATTATTGGCAATGGAAGGTAACCCTTCTCTTTGCCTATAGAGGTTCTGGGAGAACACTGGCCTTGATCCTAAGCAGGACCTATGGAGGGAGGTAGAGAAAGCCCCTGTGTCCCCCTGATCCCACATTGGTCCCCTTGGCTCTGCTAGGTGAGGCCGGTTCCCATCTGCCTCTCACACAGCTGGGCTCTTAACTCCACCCTTTTCTTTTCTGAGTGTCCATGGGTATCAAAATTGGAGAAAGTTGAGATTCTTGTCTAGTTCTTGATTTGTGTGTTCCTTATTTCCAGACTGTGTGAGGACAGGAGCAGGTACAGGTGATTGGACTTCAGTCACAATGCAGTCTTCTTCAACTGGTGTGGAGGACTCAAGTTCTCTGTTCATGACGAAGGGAAACATCCTTAAAACATATATTAGAACTTAAAGATCAGGTGAATTAGAATTCCCTTTCTCCCTTGCTTCTTTCTCCCTCTTACTTCATTTTTCTGTTCAGTTTTATTGCCAGTGAATTTAAACCATTGATAGAAAAAATGTATCCCAGTTGCCAAAGAGATGTATATTATGATGAGTAACCTTTCTGAGGACCTGTCATAATGTTTTCCACAGCAGTCACACCATCTTACACTCCAAACAGCAATGTTCCAGGGTTCCAGTTTATCCACACCCTCACACTTGTTAGTTGTCATTTTTTAAGTAATAGCCATCCTAATGAATGTGAAGTGGTATCTTGTGGTGCTTTTGACTTTCATTTCCCTAATGACTCATGATGTTGGGTATATTTTCTTGTGCATATTGGTCATTTGCCTGTCGTTTATTTTTAATTTTTGTGGGTACATAGTAAGTGAATATATTTATGGGGTACGTAAGATATGATACAAGCATGCAAATCATCACATCGTGGAGAATGGGGCAACCATCCCCTCAAGCATTTATCCTTTCTGTTGCAAGCAATCCAATGATAGTTGTTTGGGTGTTTCAAAATGTAAAACTAAATGACTACTGGGTAAATAACAAAATTAGGCAGAAATAAATAAGTTCTTTGAAACCAATGAGAACAAAAACACCCCATACCAGAATCTCTGGGACACAGCTAAAGCAGTGTTCAGAGCGAAATTTATAGCACTAAATGCCCACAGGAGAAAGTCGGAAAGACCGAAAATCGACCCCCTAACATCAAAATTAAAAGAACTAGAGAAGCAAGGGCAAACAAATTCAAAAGCTAGCAGAAGACAAGATATAACTAAGATCAGAGCAGAACTGAAGGAGATAGAGACACAAAAAACCCTTCAAAAAATCAACTAATCCAGGAGCTGTTTTTTTGAAAGGATTAACAAAATAGACCACTAGCCAGACAAATAAAGAAAAAAACAGAAAAGAAACAAATAGACACAATAAAAAAATGACAAAGGGGATATCACCACTGACCCCACAGATATACACACTACCATCAGGGAATACTATAAACACCTCTATGCAAATAAACTAGAAAATCTAGAAGAAATGGATAAATTCCTGGGCACATACACCCTCCCAGGACTAAACCAAGAAGAAGTCGAATCCCTGAAAAGATGAATAACAAGTTCGGAAGTTGAGGCGGTAATTAATAGCCTACCAACCAAAAAATGTCCAGGACCGGATGAATTCACAGCCAAATTCTACCAGAGTCACAAAGAGGAGTTGGTGCCATTCCTTCTGAAAGTATCCCAAACAATAGAAGAACAAGTACTCCTCCCTAACTCATTTTATGAGGCCAGCACCATCCTGATACCAAAACCTCGCAGAGACACAACAACAACAAAAAACAAAAAGAAAAAAAAAAAGAAAATTTCAGGCCATTATCCCTGAAGAACATCGATGCTCAAATCCTCAATAAAATACTGGCAAACTGAATCCAGCAGCACATCAAAAAGCTTATCCACTATGATCAAGTTGGCTTCATCCCTGGGATGTAAGGCTGGTTCGACATACACAAATCAATAAACGTAATCCATCACATAAAGAGAACCAATGACAAAACCCACATGATTATCTCAATAGATGCAGAAAAGACCTTTGATAAAATTCAACACTCTTTCATGCTAAAAACTCACAATAAACTAGATACTGATGAAGGTATCTCAAAATAATAAGAGCTATTCATGACAAACTCACAGCCAATATCATACTGACTGGGCAAAAGCTGGAAACATTCCCTTTGAAAACCAGCACAAGACAAGAATGCCCTTTCTCACCACTCCTATTCAACATAGTATTGGAACTTCTGGCCAGGGCAATCAGGCAAGAGAAAGAAATACATTGTATTCAAATAGGAAGAGAGGAAGTCAAATTGTCTGACTCCATTCTATGGTTCTTGCTCTCTCCTGTTTCTTCAAATTTCATATCATTCATTAGGGTTTACGTGAAAAAATAGAATATTTGATAAATATTAATTCCTCCAAAGAAAATATTTTTTTTTTGCCTACCCAAATTTAACCCAAGCCAATCTAAACTTCAAACCTGAACCAAACAAAAAGGAGAAAAACAAAAGAAAACCTCAAAAACATTTCTTTCAAGCTAGCTTTCCTTTCATTAGGAAAGTAAGTTCTCCAATTCCACAATACCATTCCAGGTACTCATTACAACTGCTGCCTTTATTGCATCAGGAGTTTGCCTCAACATTGCTTTAGGGCATATGAGGTCATTTTTCACTCCCTTGTTGTCGTTTACCCAGTATATGGGGGTTGTAATGTTTATCTCACTCCTTGGATGATTTCTGAAGACACAAGGTCTTGCTATGCTGCCCAGGCTGGCTATGAACTCCTGGAATCAAGTGATCCTCCTGCCTCAGCCTCTGAAGTGGTTGGGACTACAGGCCCACGCCACTGTGCCGGGCTGGGCATGTAAATTTGAAGTGAATGATTAAACATGCATCTAGTTGAAAACATGGCAGACCAGTAACAGAAAAGCTACAATGTGTTTTTGAAACTATAAAGTGAATGGTTTCTTGGAAAAATTGTGAGTTTGAATATCCGTTGTTGAAATCAGAATAAACTATATTTCACTTGCATATTCTTAAAATGAATTATTACATTTTCAGAAGTCAGTGTTATATAGAAATACCATTTTGCAATGTTAATCTGTGTGAATCTTTGGAGAAAGTGGTTTCATTATAGGTGCATAATGCACTCTCAATATTTTAAACAAATTGTTCACTCTTCCATTTAAGGTAAAACAGTTTCTTGTATAAAATGACTGGATGCATATAAAGAAATTATGTTGTCTTGTGCTTTTAACCCAATTTCAGTAATTACTATATCTCATGTTTATAATAGTTTTGTTAGATGAGAGGACCAAATGAAAGTATTTTATGTTTTCTCATAACTTTAGATTTTTATCATTGCGTAAATTATTTTGTTTTTAGCATTTCCTAACATGAATGCTTAATCATTTTTAAGTACACATAATTTCTTCTGTGCCATTTAAATAAAATATTTTATAACTTAAAAAAAATAAACCAAACCAAACAAAAACAAAAACAAAACGAAAAAAACCAACATTCCCAATAGGGAGGAAAGCAGTTCCAGTAAACCACCCTAACTAAAACCCCAATAGCTCAGGAAATGAATGAAAAAGAAGCCAATTTTTTTTTTTTTTTTGAGATGGAGTCTTGCTCTGCCGCCCAGGCTGGAGTACAGTGGCCGGATCTCAGCTCACTGCAAGCTCCGCCTCCCAGGTTTACGCCATTCTCCTGCCTCAGCCTCCCGAGTAGCTGGGACTACAGGCACCTGCCACCTCGCCCGGCTAGTTTTTTTTTTTTTGTATATTTAGTAGAGACGGGGTTTCACCGTGTTAGCCAGGATGGTCTTGATATCCTGACCTCGTGATCCGCCCGTCTCGGCCTCCCAAAGTGCTGGGATTACAGGCTTGAGCCACCGCGCCCGGCCAAGAAGCCAATTTTTAAACGCATTTTAAGAGACCTATGAAAAACCAGGGCCAAACCTCTGTTACTCTAAACTGTCTATAATGAACCAAAAGCCAGGTAAGAATTTTGTAGCCTTTATGGAAAGGCCAAGAGAGGCACTAATAGAGTACACCTCCTTATCCCCTAATTCAGTGGAGGAACAGCTCATTCTGAAAAAGAAGTTTATTATACAGGTAGTTCCCAATATTAAAAGAAAACTACAAAAGCAAGCTATAGGACCAAATAGCACCTCAGAGAGCCTCCTGAAGGTGGCGACTTTTTTCTTGTGTAATAGGGACCAGGAAGAGTCCCCAAAAAGGGGAAAATTTCCGGAGAACACCAGAGACTTCAGCAGCAGCTTTGCAAGCTTGTAAAGTCCAGAATTCCCAAAGTGCATCCGCTAGTTGCTATCGGCATGGCAGACCACGGCATTTTTAAAACAAATACCCAGGCAGCAAGATGAAGCAACCTCAACCCTGTCCAGGCTGTGGCAAAAACCACTGGAAACAGAACTGCCCCCAGAGGCAGAGGTTCAGCAGGACTGATGGATCCGAGGGCTTCAACCTTAGCTCCAGGGGCTCAAGTTGCCAGTATAGCACAGGATCCCCGGATAATTCTGGAAATTAAAGGTAGGAAAGTAAACCTCCTTCTAAACACTAGAGCCCATCTCTCTCTTCTCTCTAATCCAGGCCTCCCTTTTAAGATAGCACAACTGTAAGATACATCTCAGGAAAACCTCGAATCCAATAGTCGTCTCAACCTTAGTTGTAGTTAGAAAGACTTATTTACACATGCTTCCGAGTCATTGTCATAATAGCTTTACTAGTCAGAAAAGCCTCCAAGTTAACCCTAGGAAATAATTCAACTGTTTACAGCCCACATAATGTGGCAGGATCACTGTCCTCTAAGGGGAGCTCTTAGCTAGCAAACAGCCGGTAAAGCAAGAAGTAGATAAGGCAGGATAAGCAGTAGTCACTCTCCCTAAACACAAGCCCTCAATTAGCTGAGCTAATACCTCTTACAAGAGCACTTAAGTTAAGCAAGGAAATAGTAGCTAACATTTCTACTAACTCCAAGTGTGCTTTCCTAATTTTCCATGCTCATGCTGCCATTTAAAAGAAAAGGCATTTTCTTACCACTAATGAATCTCCCATAAAACATCACCGGGAAGTTAACAGGTTACTATCCTTACATTTTCTTACACATGAAATAGCAGGGATGCATCGTAGGGAACGTCAAAAGAGAACAAATAAGGTAGCCAAAGGAAATAAATTAGCGGATCAGCCAGCTAATCCAGAGGCAAGGAAGCCTCAAGGCATTAACACAACTAGCAAAAGCTCAAAGAAATAAAACCACCTCTATTTAACCCAGGAAATTTAGTCTTTCTTTTTCCTTCAGCCAAGCTGGGAAGGGACTTACATTGTTTTTATTTCAACCCTGTTGGAAGTAAAATTTACAGGAATCAACTCCTGAATACATCTCACTCAAGTCAAAGCCTAAAAAGCTGAGGGAGCAACCCCTGACAGTCCAGAGAATCATCCAGAATATCAATTGTGGAAAAATAAAAAATCATAAGCTAAAAATCACAAAAATTAAGAAACTGACTAAGGGCTACTCATCTTACTCAATCCCACATTTACTTAAACAGATAATATTTGTCATTTCCACACTTTACTCTCAAAATTTGCCACCAAATAATAAAACTTATTTTTAATTCATATTTGCAGGAAATTTTATTGCTACATGAAATTGCAATTGTAACTCTGTAAATCCCCAAAGGGAAATGTTTTACCTTGGGCAAGTAAGGTTTTAAATAATTTTTTTTACTACACCAGTCTTGTGGCAATTGTTACAGTCACGCTACTATTTGCAATAAAACTATACACTGTGGCACCCATAATGTGGAATTCTGGTTGCAAAATTCTAATTCGTGCTCCATGAGAATCTAATGCCAGCTGATCTGTCAGGAGCCCACTCATGGGGTAGTGCTTACCTGCTGCTCACTTCCTGCTGTGTGGCTCCATTCCTAACAGGTCACAGATTGTTACTGGTCTGTGGCTTGGGGGTTGGGGACCCCTGCTCTAGGGTATATCCCTTTCAGGGTTCCAACTAAAAGCCTAACTCTCTCTCTCACTTGGCAGGCACCAACGTACAATTTTTGTATCTTCAGATCCACAAGACTGATAGAAGTTCTACTCTGCCACCACGTAAGAATCAACATCTAATTTACAGTACTATTTTAATTTTCCCAGTTGTATAAAAGCATGTCCTTTAGAGCTGTTTTAAAATCCATCACTTAATCAGGTTTCATGTACTTTGTTGCTATGCTTCTTTAGTCTGTTTTAAACCAGAACATTCTCCCTGCCTTGTTATGACATTTTTGACGCCTTTTGAATTTGTCATATATGATGCTCCAAAAATGAAAATGAGCTTGGTGTGTATGAGAAATTGAAAGGAGGTCAGTATATCAGACTTTTCTTGTACCACATGATATCCTTTCAGCCCCACCTCTTCATCCAGCCATTACTAAGTTGACCAGATCTAGAGAGTTTTTCACTAGCTTCATGCGGGTGCACACTGACAGTGCCTTTCCTTAGTATCTATCTTTCCAGTACCTTCCTCTTTCCAGCACTGGGCTTCTTTGAGATGGTGGAATACGACCCTTGCAGAAATACTCTCAGCAGCTATGCATCTGCAAACCAAAATCATGGGAGACTTAATGCCAATAGGATGACTTTTTAACAACTGGGGATGGGGACAGATGGATTAATACTTCCTTTCATCTTCTGGGCACACAGTACTAAGAAATATTTCATATTTGGTGGAGAAGGCTGGAAACAAACTTTAGGCCAGAAAAAGCCATAGAAAGAAGCTGGATCCTTATTATGAGAACCTGTATCTCTTATTGGGCAGATTACAATAAAAATCCATTGCTGATAACTGATGTGGTGATTACCCATGGCATACTTAGTATCACAATTACTAAGAATAGTCACCTGTGCTTTATGGGCAGAAAGTGCTGAGAGAAGGTGAAGGACTCCAGTAGCTGTGGCACTGGAATGGTAGGGGTACGATGGTAATCATAGGATTGTGGATGTACTTGTTTTGGTTTTAACTGCATTGGAATTCTTTTTTAAAAAAGAAAAAAGGGCCGGGCGCAGTGGCTCACGCCTGTAATCCCAGCACTTTGGGAGGCCACGGTGGGTGGATCACAAGGTCGAGAGATCGAGACCATCCTGGCCAACATGGTGAAACCCCATCTCTACTAAAAAATACAAAAATTAGTTAGGCATGGTGGCATGTGCCTGTAGTCCCAGCTACTCGGGAAGCTGAGGCAGGAGAATGACTTGAACCTGGGAGGCGGAGGTTGCAGTGAGCCGAGAGTGTGCCACTACACTCCAGCTTAGCAACAGAGCGAGACTCCATCTCAAAAAAAAAAAAAAAAAAAAAGAAAAAAGAATGAAAGAAAGAAGGAAAGAAAAAGAGGGACACATTAACGCCCACCAACTACCAATTCAAGGCACATTTGGAACACTAGATGTTCCTGGTGATAGCATTTAAAGAAACCCTCACATCCTGCAAGCACAGGGAAGAGAGTGCTGAAACTCATATGGAGAATCTAATTTCAAAAAACGTGGCATACCTGCAAAGGAAAATGACTGCATGGTCCCAACAACTCCCAGATGTCAAAGTTAATTTTGTGATAGTGAAACTACAGTAATCAGAATACATTGATATTGGCTTAAAAATAAACGTATAGACCATTGGAACAGAATTGAGAGTCCAGAAATAAACCTAAACATCCACTGTAAATTGACTTCAACAAGGGTACCAAGACCATTCAATGTGGGAAGGAACTGTCTCTTGAATAAATGATTTTTGGTTTTGTTGGGGTTTTTTTGTTTGTTTGTTTTTAAGTTTTATTTTAAGCTTTATGTTCAGGGGTACATGTGCAGGATGTGTAAGCTTGTTATACAGGTAAACCTGTCGTGGAGTTTTGTTGTACTGAATATATACATGTAAAAGAATGAAGCTGGACCCTCACCTTATACCATATACAAAAATTAACTCAAAATGTGTACCCGGTACATTTCATTGCGACTGGACAGTGGGTGCACCCCACGGAAGGCGAGCCGAAGCAGGGTGGGACATCACTTCACGTGGGAAGTGCAAGGGGTTGGGGAATTATCCCCTCTACCCAAGGGAAGCAGTGAGGGACTGTGCCTGAGGAATGCAGAGCTCCAGCCCAGATTCTGCACTTTTCCCAGTCTTCGCAACCTGCCGACAAGGAGATTCCCTCTGATACCTACACCACCAGGGCCCTGGGTTTCAAGCACAGAAGCAGAAGTGTTTTTTTTTTTTTTTCCCATACCCCAGTGGTGCCTGGAATGCCAGTGAGACAGAACCATTCACTCCCCTGGAAAGGGGGCTGAAGCCAGGGAGCCAGACTCACTGGGAAAGGAGGCTGAAGCCAGGGAGCCAAGTGGTCTAGTTTGGCGGGTCTTACCCCCATGGAGCCCAGCAAACTAAGATCCACTGGCTTGAAATTCTCCCAGCCAGCAAAACAGTCGGGGCGTCTGCCATTGCTGAGGCTTGAGTAGGTAGTTTTCCCCTGATAGGGTAAGGTCACCGGGAATTTCTAAAGGGGCAGAGCCCACCACAGCTCAGCAAGGCCACTGCAGAAGGGTATCTCTGAAAAAAAAGGCAGCAGCCCCAGGCAAGGATTTATAGATAAAACCCCCATCTCCCTTGGACAGAGCACCTGGGAGAAGGGGCGGCTGTGGGTGCAGCTTTAGCAGACTTAAACGACCCTGCCTGATGGCTCTGAAGAGAGAAGCAGACCTCCCAGCACAGCATTCAAGCTCTGCCAAGGGTCAGACTGCCTACTCAAGTGGGTCCCTGACCCCTGTGCCTCCTGACTGGGAGACACCTCTCAGTGACACCTCATACAGGAGACCTCTGGATGACATCTAGCAAGGGTCCTGCTAGGACGAAGCATCCAGACGAAAGAACAGGCAAAAATCTTTGCTGTTCTGCAACCTCCACTGGTGATACCCAGGCAAACAGGCTCTGGAGTGGACATCCAGCAAACTCCAGCAGACCTGCACCAGAGGGGACTGACTGTTAGAGGCCCCACCTGAAGGTCACCAACATCAGAGACCAAGGTAGATAAATCCGCGAAGATGGAGAAAAACCAGCGCAAAAAGGTTGAAAATTCAAAATACCAGAACGCCTCTTCTCCTCCAAAGGATCACAACTCCTCGCCAGCAAGAGAACAAAACTCGTCGGAGAACGAGTTTGACGAGTTGACAGAAGTAGGCTTCAGAAGGTGGGTAATAGCAAACTCCTCCGAGCTAAAGGCGCATGTTCTAACCCAATGTAATGAAGCTAAGGACCTTGAAAAAAGGCTAGATAATTGCTAACTAGAATAACCAGTTTAGAGAAGAACATAGATGACCTGATAGAGCTGAAAAACACAGCATAAGAACTTTGTGAAGCATAAACAAGTATTAATAGCTGAATCGATCGAGTGGAAGAAAGGATATCAGCAATTGAAGATCAAGTTTATGAAATGAAGTGAGAAGAGAAGATTGCAGAAAAAGAATGAAAAGGAGCGAACAAAGCCTCCAAAAATTTGGGATCATGTGAAAAGACCAAATCTACATTTGATTGATGTACCTGAAAAGTGTTGAGGAGAATGGAACCAAGTTGGAAAACACTCTTTAGGATATTATGGAGGAGAATTTCCCCAACTTAGCAAGACAGGCCAACATTCAAATTCAGGAAATACAGATAACATCACAATGAAACTCCTCAAGAAGAGTAACCCCAAGACACATAGTCGTCAGATTCACCAAGGTTGAAATGAAGGAAAAAATGTTAAGGACAGCCAGAGAGAAAGGCTGGGTTACTCACAAAGGGAAGCCCATCAGACTAACAGTGGATTTCTTGTCAGAAACCCTACAAGCCAGAAAAGAGTGGGTGCCAATATTCAACATTCTTAAATAGAAGAATTTTCAACCCAGAATTTCATATCCAGCCAAACTACACTTCATAAGTGAAGGAGAAATAAAATCTTTTACAGACAAGCAAAAGCTGAGAGATTTTGGCACCACCAGGCCTGCCTTACAAGAGCTCATGAAAGAAGTATTAAGCATGGAAAGAATAACCAGTACCAGCCACTGCAAAAACATACCAAATTGTAAAGACCATTGACACTATGAAGAAACTACATCAACCAATGGGCAAAATAACCAGCTGGCATCATAATGACAGGATCAAATTAATGCATAACAATATTAACCTGAAATGTAAATGAGCTAAATGTCCCAATTAAAAGACACAGAGAGGTGAATTGGATTAAGAGCCAAGACCCATCAGTATTCAGGAGACCCATCTCACCTGCAAAGACACACATAGGCCCAAAATAAAGGGATGGAGGAATATTTAACAAGCAAATGGAAAGAAAAAAAAAAGAAGTGGGAGTTGCAATCCTGGTCTCTGATAAAACAGACTTTAAGCCAACAAAGATCAAAAGAGACAAAGAAGAGCATTACATAATGATAAAGGGATCAACGCAACAAGAAGAGCTAACTATCCTAAATATATATGCACCCAATACAGGAGTACCCAGATTCATAAAGCAAGTCCTTAGAGACTTACAAAGAGACTTAGACTCCCACACAATAATAGTGGGAGACTTTAACACCCCACTGTCAATATTAGGCAGATCAACGAGACAGAAAGTTAACAAGGATATCCAGGATTTGAACTCAGCTCTGCACCAAGCGGACCTAACAGACATCTACAGAACTCTCCACCCCAAATCAATAGAATATACATTCTTCTCAGCACCTCATTGCCCTTATTCTAAAACTGACCACATAGTTGGAAGTAAAGCACTCCTCAGCAAATGTAAAAGAACAGAAATTATAATAAACTGTCTTTCAGACCACAGTGCAATCAAACTAGAACTCAGGATTAAGAAACTCACTCAAAACAGCTCAACTACCTGGAAACTGAACAACCTGCTCCTGAATGACTACGGGGTACATAATAAAATGAAGGCAGAAATAAAGATGTTATTTGAAACCAGTGAGAACAAAGACACAACATACCAGAATCTCTGGGACACATTTAAAGCAGTGTGTAGAAGGAAATTTATAGCACTAAATGGTCACAAGGGAAAGCAGGAAAGATCTAAAATCAACAATCTAACATCAAAATTAAAAGAACTAGAGAAGCAAGAGCAAACACATTCAAAAGCCAGCAGAAGGCAAGAAATAACTAAGATCAGAGCAGAATGGAAGGAGATAGAGACACAAAAAATGCTTCAAAAAATCAATGAATCCAGGAGCTGGTTCTTTGAAAAGATGAACAACATTGATAGACTGGTAGCCAGACTAATAAAGAAGAAAAGAGAGAACAATCAGATGGATGCAATAAAAAATGATAAAGGGGATATCGTCACTGATCCCACAGAAATACAAACTACCATCAGAGGATACTATAAACACCTCTATGCAAATAAACTAGAAAATCTAGAAGAAATGGATAAATTCCTGGACACATACATCTTCCCAAGACTGAACCAGGAAGAAGTTGAATCCCTGAATAGACCAATCACAGGTTCTGTAATTGAGGCAATAATTAATAGCCTACCAATCAAAAAAAGTCCAGGACCAGACGGATTCACAGCTGAATTCTACCAGAGGTACAAGGAGAAGCTGGTACCATTCCTTCTGAAACCATTCCAATCAATAGAAAAAGAAGGAATGCTCCCTAATTCATTTTTTTTTTTTTTTTTTTTTTTTGAGACGGAGTCTCGCTCTGTCGCCCAGGCTGGAGTGCAGTGGCCAGATCTCAGCTCACTGCAAGCTCCGCCTCCCGGGTTCCCGCCATTCTCCTGCCTCAGCCTCCCGAGTAGCTGGGACCACAGGCGCCGCCACCTCGCCCAGCTAATTTTTTGTGTTTTTAGTAGAGACGGGGTTTCGCCGTGTTAGCCAGGATGGTCTCGATCTCCTGACCTTGTGATCCGCCCGTCTCGGCCTCCCAAAGTGCTGGGGTTACAGGCTTGAACCACCGCGCCCGGCCTCCCTAATTCATTTTATGAGGCCAACATCATCCTGATACCAAAGCCTGGCAGAGACACAACAACAAAAAAAAGAGAATTTTAAACCAATATCCCTCATGAACATGGATGCAAAAATCCTCAATAAAATATTGGCAAACTAAATCCAGCAGCCCATCAAAAAGCCTATCCACCATGATCAAGTTGGCTTCATCCCTGGGTTGCAAGGCTGGTTCAACATATGCAAATCAATAAATGTAATCCAGCATATAAACAGAACCAAAGACAAAAACCACATGATTATCTCAATAGATGCAGAAAAGGTCTTTGACAAAATTCAACAATGCTTCATGCTAAAAACTCTCAATAAACTAGGTATTGATGGGACATATCTCAAAATAATAAGAGCTATTTATGACAAACCCACAGCCAATATCATACTGAATGGACAAAAACTGGAAGCATTCCCTTTGAAAACTGGCACACCCGGCCGGGCGCAGTAGCTCAAGCCTGTAATCCCAGCACTTTGGGAGGCCGAGACGGGTGGATCACGAGGTCAGGAGATCGAGACCATCCTGGCTAACACGGTGAAACCTCGTCTCTACTAAGAAATACAAAAAACTAGCTGGGCGAGGTGGCGGGTGCCTGTAGTCCCAGCTACTCGGGAGGCTGAGGCCGGAGAATGGCGTGAACCCGGGAGGCGGAGCTTGCAGTGAGCTGAGATCTGGCCACTGCACTCCAGCCTGGGCTACAGAGAGAGACTCCGTCTCAAAAAAAAAAAAAAAAAAAAAAAGAAAACTGGCACACCCTGTATTGGGTGCATATATGTTTAGGATAGTCAGCTCTTCTTGTTGAATTGATCCCTTTACCATTATGTAATGGCCTTCTTTGTCTCTTTTGATCTTTGTTGGTTTAAAGTCTGTTTTATCAGAGACTAGAATTGCAACCCCTGCTTTTTTTTTTGTTTTCCATTTGCTTGATAGATCTTCCTCCATCCCTTTATTTTGAGCCTATGTGTGTCTCTGCACATGAGATGGTCTGCTGAATACAGCAGACTGATGGGTCTTGACTCTTTATCCAATTTGCCAGTTTGTGTCTTTTAATTGGAGCATTTAGCCCATTTACATTTAAGGTTAATATTGTTATGTATGAATTTGATCTTGTCATTATGATGTTAGCTGGTTATTTTGCTCATTAGTTGATGCAGTTTACTCCTAGCATCGATGGGCATTACAATCTGGCATGTTTTTGCAGTGGCTGGTACCAGTTGTTCCTTTCCATGTTTAGTGCTTCCTTCAGGATCTCTGGTAGGGCAGGCCTGGTGGTGACAAAATCTCTCAGCATTTGCTTGTCTGTAAGGGATTTTATTTCTCCTTCACTTATGAAGCTTAGTTTGGCTGGATATGAAATTCTTGGTTGAAAATTCTTTTCTTTAAGAATGTTGAATATTGGCCTCCACTCTCTTGTGGCTTGTAGAGTTTCTGCCAAGAGATCTGCTGTTAGTCTGATGGGCTTCCCTTTGTGGGTAACCCGAGCTGTCTCTCTGGCTGCTCTTAACATTTTTTCCTTCATTTCAACTTTGGTGAATCTGACAATTATGTGTCTTGGAGTTGCTCTTCTTGAGGAATATCTTTGTGGTGTTCTCTGTATTTTCTGAATTTGAATGCTGGCCTGCCTCGCTACACTGGGGATGTTCTCCTGGATAATACCCTGAAGAGAATTTTCCAACTTGGTTCCATTCTCCCCATCACTTTCATGTACACCAGTCAGACGCAGATTTAGTCTTTTCACATAGTCCCATATTTCTTGGAGGCTTTATTCATTTCTTTTTTTTTTTTTTTTTTTTTTTTTTGAGACGGAGTCTTGCTCTGTCGCCCAGGCTGGGGTGCAGTGGCCGGATCTCAGCTCACTGCAAGCTCCACCTCTCGGGTTTACGCCATTCTCCTGCCTCAGCCTCCTGAGTAGCTGGGACTACAGGCGCCCGCCACCTCGCCCAGCTAGTTTTTGTATTTTTTAGTAGAGATGGGGTTTCACCGTGTTAGCCAGGATGGTCTCGATCTCCTGACCTCGTGATCCACCCGTCTCGGCCTCCCAAAGTGCTGGGATTACAGGCTTGAGCCACCGCGCCCGGCCTCATTTCTTTTTTCTCTTTTTTGTCCAAACTTCTCTTCTCACTTCATTTCATTCATTTGATCTTTAATCACTGATACCCTTTCTTCCAGTTGATTGAATCGGTTACTGAAGCTTGTGCATTTGTCATGTAGTTCTTCTGCCATGGTTTTCAGCTCTATGAGGTCATTTAAGGACTTCTCTACATTGGTCATTGTAGTTAGCCATTCATCTAATCTTTTTTCAAGGTTCTTAGCTACTTTGTGTTGGGTTTGAACTTCCTCCTTTGGCTCGGAGAAGTTTGATCATCTGAAGCCTTCTTCTGTCAACTCATCAAAGTCATTCCCCATTCAGCTTTGTTCTGATGCTGGCGAGGAGTTGCGTTCCTTTGGAGGGGGAGAGGTGCTTTGATTTTTAGAATTTTCAGCTTTTCTGCTCTGTTTTTTCCCTATCTTTGTGGCTTTATCTACCTTTGGTCTTTGACGATGGTGACGTACAGATGGGGTTTTAGTGTGGATGTCATTTCTGTTTGTTAGTTTTCCTCCAACAGTCATGACCCTCAGCTGCAGGTCTGTTGGAGTTTGCTTGAGGTCCACTCCAGACCCTGTTTGCCTGGGTATCAGCAGCAGAGGCTGCAAAAGAGTGAATGTTGCTGAACAGCAAATGTTGCTGCCTGATCGTTCCTCTGGAAGCTTCATCTCAGAGGGGTACCCAACCGTGTGAGGTGTCAGTCTGCCCCTGCTGGGTGGTGCCTCCTGGTTAGGCTACTCAGGGGTCAGGGACCCACTTGAGGAGGCAGTCTGTCCATTCTCTGATCTCAAACTCTCTGCTGGGAGAACAACTACTCTCTTCAAAGCTGTCAGACTGGGACATTTAAATCTGCAGAGGTTTTTGCTGCCTTTTGTTTGGCTATGCCCTGTCCCCAGAGGTAGAGTCTACAGAGGCAGGCAGGCCTCCTTGAGCTGTGGTAGGCTCTACCCAGTTCGAGCTTCCCGGCAGCTTTGTTTACCTACTTAAGCCTCAGCGATGGTGGACACCCCTCCCCCAGCCTTGCTGCCACCTTGCAGTTAGATCTCAGACTGCTGTGCTAGCAATGAGGTAGGCCCCGTGGGCGTGGGACCCTCTGAGCCAGGCACGGGATATAATCTCCTGGTGTGCCATTTGTTAAGACCCTTGGAAAAGCGCAGTATTAGGGAGGGAGTGACCTGATATTCTAGGTGCTGTGTGTCACAGTTTCCCTTGGCTAGGAAAGGGAATTCCCTTACCCCTTGTGCTTCCCAGGTGAAGTGATGCCTCACCCTGCTTTGGCTGTCACTTGGTGGGCTGCAACCCACTGTCCTGCACCCACTGTCTGACACATCCCAGTGAGATGAACCCAGTACCTCAGCTGGAAATGCAGAAATCACCTGTCTTCTGTGTTGCTCATGCTGGGATCTGTAGCCTGGAGCTGTTCCTATTCAGCCATCTTAGGAACCCCCCCCCCCCAGTCCCCCAACATCTTGAATCATTTCAGCATTAATTCAAAAGCCCAAAGTCTCATCGGAGACAATGCAAATCCCTTCAACCTATGAGCCTGTAAAATAAAAAACAAGGTAATTACTTCCAAGATACAATGGAGGTGTAAGCAATGGGTAAATACTCTCTTTCCAAAAGGGAAACATCTGCCAAAACAAAGGGGTTCCAAGCCCCTGCATGTCTGAAACCCAGCAGGGCAGTCATTAAATCTTAGAGCTCAAAAATAATCTTTTTTGAGTCCATATCTCACATCCAGGCAACACTGATGCCAAGGGTGGTCTCCCAAGGCCTTGGACAGCTCTGCCTATGTGACTTTGCCAGGTAGAGCTCTCATGGGTGCTTTCACAGGCTAGCATTGAGTGCCTGCAGCTTTTCGCAGCACATAGTGTGAGCTGTCAGTGGATCTACCATTCTGGGGCCTGGAGGATGGTAGTCCTCTTTTCACAGCTCCACTAGGCAGTGCCCCGATGTGGTCTTGTGTGGGGGCTCAACCCTATATTTCTCCTATGTGCTTCCCTAGTACAGGTTCTTTATGAGGTCTCTGCCGCTGCAGTGGATTTGTGCCTCGACATCCAGGCATTTCCATACATCCTCTGAAATTTAGGCAGAGACTCCCAAGCCTCAGATCTTGCCTTCAGTGCACCACAAGCTTAAAAACTCATGGAAGTTTTCAAGGCTTTTGGCCTGCACCCTCTGAAGTAGCAGCTTGAAACATATTTGGCACCCTTTTCGCCATGGCTGAAGCTGGAGCAGTTGCCACTCGGGGAGCAGTGTCCCAAGATGGTGCAGGGCAGTAGGGCCCTGGGTCCAGCCCACAGAACCATTCTTTCCTCCTAGGCCTCTGGGTCTATGATGGGAGGGGCTTCTGTGAAGATCAACAAATGCCTTCAAGGCTTTTGCTATTTTGGTTCTTCTTTATTTACGCAAATGTTTACAGCAAACTTGAAAATTCCTCCCCAGAAAATGAGTTTTTCTTTTCTACCATGTGATCTTGCTACAAATTTTCCAAACTTTTATGCTCTGTTCCCCTTTTAAATGTAAGTTCCAGTTTCAGATCATCTCTTTTCTCCTGCGTATGACCATAAAATGTTAGAAGCTGCCAAGCTACTTTTGAATGCTTTGCTGCTTAGAAATGTCTTCTGTCAGATACCCTTAATCACCTCTCTCAAGTTTGAAGTTCCACAGATCTACAGAGCAGGGGCAAAATGCTGCCAGTCTCTTTGCTAAAGCATGGTAAGAGTGACCCTTATTCCAACTTCCAATAAGTTCTTTATCTCCACCTGAGACCTCCTCAGCCTGGACTTCACTGTCCCTCCTCCAACACTGGGGATTGCAATTTGATGTGAGATTTGGGAGGGGACACAGATCCAAACCATATCAGTGGGGGAAGAACACCATGGTGAATGGTGCTGGGAACACTGACAAGCCACATGTAGAAGAATGAAACTGGATTCTCATCTCATCATATTAAAAAATCAACTCAAGGTGGATCAAAGACTTAAATCTAAGACGTGGAGCCATTCGAATTCAAGAAGATAACATTTGAAAAACTCTTCTAGACACTGGCTTAGGCAAAGAATTCATGACTAAGAACCCAAAAGCAAATGCAACAAAGATAAGTAAATGAGACCTAACTAAACTAAAAATCTTCTGTACAGTAAAAGAAATGATCAGCAGAATAAACAGACCACTCACAGAGTGGGAAAAAAAAAACTTACAAACTATGCATCGACAAAAGACTAATATCCAGAATATACAAAGAACTCAAACAAATCAGCAGAAAAAAAAAACAAAAAACAAACAATCCCATTGACAAATGGGCTAAAGACATGAATAGAGAATTCTCAAGAGAAGATATACAAATGGCCAAACAACACATGAAAAAATGCTCAGCATCACTAATCATTATGGAAATGCAAATCAAAACCACAATGCGATATCACCTCACTCCTGCAAGAATGGTCATAATAAACAACCAACCAATCAACCCACCCACCCACCCATCAACCAACCAACCAACCAAACAAACAAACAAAAAACAGTAGATGTTGGCATGGATGCAGTGATGAGGGAACACTTCTATACTGATGGTGGGAATGTAAATAAGTATAGTTGCTATGGAAAACGGTGTGGAGATTCTTTAAAGAACTAAAAGTAGAACTACAATTTGATCCAGCAATCCCACTACTGGGTATCTACCCAGAGGAAAAGAAGTCAATATTCAAACGGGATCCTTGCACACGCATGTTTATTGTGGCACAATTTATAGTAGCAAAATCATGGAACCAATACAAATGCCCATCAATCAATGAGTGGATAAAGAAACTGTGAGATATCTATCTATCTATATATAGGATTTATATGTGTATATATACATATGTGTATATAACGTATATATACACATACATATATGTATATATGTGTATATTATGTATATATGTGTATATATACACACATATATACATATATGTGTGTGTGTATATATATGTGTGTATGTGTATATGTATATACACCCATGGATCAATAAGTGGAGAAAGAACATGTGGTAAATATGCACCATGGAACACTACTCAACTGTAAAGCAGAATGAAATAATGGCCATTGCAGCAAGTTGGATACAACTGGAGGTCATTATTCTAAGTAAAGCAACTCAGGAATAAAAACTCAGATGCTGTATGTTCTCATTCATAAGTGGGAGCTAAAGCATGAGGATGCAAAGGCATTAAAATGATATAATGAACTTTGGAGACTCGAAGGAAGGGTGGGAGGGGTGACAGATAAAATGTTACATATTGGGTACGGTGTACACTGCTTAGGTGATGGGTGCAGCAAAGTCTCAAAAATCACCACTAAAGAATGTAACCATGTAATCAAAAACCACCTGGATCCCACAAATTATTGAAACAAAAATACATATAAATATTAGAATACAAATTATTCTACCATAAAGACACATGCACACGAGTGTTCACTGCAGCACTGTTCACAATAGCAAAGACATGGAATCAACCTAAATGTTCATTAATGACTGACTGAATACAGAAAATGTGGTACATATACACCATGGAATACCATGCAGCCATAAAAAGAACAAGGTCATGTCTTTTGTGGGAACATAGGTGGAGCTAGAGGCCATTATCCTTAGCAAACTAATGCAGGGCCAGAAAAAAAATACTGTATGTTCTCACTTATAAGTGGGAGCTAAATGATGAGAACGCATAAACACAAAGAAGGGAACAACACAAACAGGGGTCTACTTGAGAGTGGAGGGTGGGAAAAGAGAGAAGAGCAGAAAAAATAACTATTGGGTACTTTGTTTAGTACCTGGGTGATGAAATAATCTGTGCAACTAACACCCATGACAAGGGATTTACCTATATAACAAATTTGCACATGTACACTTGAACTTAAAATAAAAATAGTAAAAATAAATTGAGGAAAAATTTTTAAATTTCTCTTTTATTCCAACTTCTTGGCCCCTCACTTGCAAATAGAGGCCCACATACACCAATGTTTAGTAGTATCACAGATGGCATCCCAGAGGAATAGCAATGCTGTGGGAATTGGACATCAAGGGCAATATTATCACAGAGTATATTTATTCTTTGGGAGCTTTAGCAATAACTGGGAAGACCAAAAGATCTTTGAGATGAGGAAGCTTTAGAGTTCAGAAATGGCTTTCTCCTTCTTGAGCAATGCCCTATTTGCTGGGAGAAGATCATGAATTTGGATTGAGCAGGATGAAGAAAGATGTTGAATAGGTTTCCAGAGGCAATTAAAAAATTGTTAGTTTGAACGTTGGCCCTGGACTCTATGTCATCTCTTTGTATCTGAGATATCATTCCTGGCTACCATGAGCACAGAGTAGTAGCTGAATAAAAATGAATGTAATGAATGGCCCATAGGAAGTGCACTGAGCTGGTGAATATCATTCAAGAAAGGGCAGTCACTGTGTGTTTGCCTAACAGGGCTGGAATTTAGGTCTCTGTTGGTTATTCAAATAAAATGGATGCCAGGCAAGCAGCAAGTAGATATAAACTCCAAGTCATTTTCTGCTCAGGAAGCCAGGGGTTCCAGGATAGGTTTCATCCTCTCAGAGCACAAACTGTATAATTCCACAAGAAATGAATTCCATGCTGGTGATAGGGTCTATGATCCATT
This sequence comes from Macaca fascicularis, assembly GCF_037993035.2. Classification (NCBI taxonomy): domain Eukaryota; kingdom Metazoa; phylum Chordata; class Mammalia; order Primates; family Cercopithecidae; genus Macaca; species Macaca fascicularis. Next base: position 46,696,058 of record NC_088393.1, read on the forward strand.
ATCAAAAAGAGAAGTGATCAAGACTGTGACAGGGAAGGTGTAATGAGGAGAGTGTACCTCATCAGAACACAAGAGTTTCCAGTGAGAGGGCAGGGAATTTTATTCCATCCTGGAATGGAACAAGGAAGAGAGGCATGAAGAGTGTCATTCACTGTGCGTTGGCACCTCAGAGTGTCTGGATGTTCGGTTAAATGAGGGGTGAGGAGAGAGGCATACCCATGAGAGAGGTTGGAGTTGCAGAAACTGTTGCAATGAACATGGGGAGAGAAAATGACACCTGAGATGGTTCTTGCAAACAAAGAGGCTATTTGGTGGGACTCTCTTCATTCTGGTTTCATTGATTTTTAGGTGATATATTGTTTCTCTTCTTGTAAGTGGTTTTTCATACATGCTATGCGGTAGATAATCACAGCTCTTGTAGTGGGAAAAGGGCTGTCATTCTACCATCTTGGTAGGAACTCCAGAAGCTGAGAATGGAGGGTGAGGACAAGTGCTACAGAGAAACATTCCCGGAGAAAATGAAAATAGGTGTCTGGTTGGTTTCAGTAAAAATATGGACTGCTGTCTATTTTATTTTGCCCCTCTAGAATATATGTGTTGATTGCATTTTTCCTGTCTCTTTCAGTCTTCTTCGATTTGTATAAAGCAGATTTTGTGTCCCTTTGGTGCACATGTTGTGGGAGATTGCAAGTGATAATTTGTAGTCACATCATAGACACCACATCCTGATCAGATAAGATATTGCACTTTACTCTGAGCCTGTTTTTATAATTGTAATGCCTTCAGAGATTTCTTACAGGGTTAGTGTTTTTGGTATGCAGGAAGTAGTTGTGAGTGGAACTAGTTGCCAAAGATGGCTCCTCATGACTACAGTCACAATAACCACAGCTTGTGGAGTCCTCTCCTTCTGATTAGGGCTGTCTGTTTGACTCATATTGATCAATGTAAAGCCATAGAAGTGACACTGTCTGCCATTCAAAGGTAGGTCCTATGATGCCATACACCTTCTCCATGAGCCTTTTGGAAGGCTTTCTTTGGTGAAAGCCAGTCACCATTTATTAAGTCCCAGAACCATGAGACTCTCATGATTTAAGGAAATCAGTGTCATGAATGGGAAGGTGAGGTAGTGAAGGAGATAGCTCACCAGCTTCTAGGTGTTCACCCAGTCCTGGTGTTGAGTTGGACATGAGTGAGGCATCCTCTGAAATCCCAGCCTCAAAGATCTCTCAGAAAACGTGACTCCCGTCACATGATTTACCACTCACTTAAGTTCAGTAAACCTGTAAAGCTGGGAGAGATAAAAATAAATGATTGCTTTTAGCCAATATGTGTTGTGAGGTTTGCTGTGCTGCAATTCATCGCTGGAAAAGCAGCAAATAAGGGTCTGCTCACTGTGTCAATGTACATGACTTGTGTCTATTCCAATAATAATCTATGTGTTCTCTGATCTCAAATCATGACCACTTATTTCCAAAGAGAAACCCCTGGATTCTCCACACATAAAGTGAAACCATCTTCAAATATTTGAAAATAAGAATAATTGGGATTCTTTAAGGGAAATCACTGGGCTCCAGTGATTCTCTAAACTATTACTTGGGTTGAAAACTTCACATGCAAAACTTGTCATCTTTTTTTTCCAGTTCCTTCGTAGCAGCCCACACAAAGCCAGGCACAGTGTTCATACACAGTAAGCATCCTGAGAACAATGGAAAAAATTAAGAAATTTTACATAATTTTCCTCAAGTTACAGATTTCCCCCAAAGCCACCACGTACACCTGTGTGACTGTAAACAGCTACCTAACATGTAAGTGCCATGAGTCATTTGAGATTGGGTAAGTGTTTTAGTTCAGACTGTCTGATGTCAACTACGTGCTATAGAAGGATGCTGTTTCTAATGTCTTCTCAGACATTCCAGGGACCTTGTCACTCACTCCCTTTGTCACAGGAAGGTTTATCCCCTTTGATTTCCTGATGCCTCCCATAGAATGCCCTGGCCCCCCTTGGGGATGACCACATCCTCTTTCCCCCTCTTAAAGCAAGAACCAAATCATGTGAGTTTTCGTGCTATTTTAATGACCAAGTGGAGGGGAAATTGTGAGGAGGAATTATTCTGTTAGCAGGCTCTGGGAATCCCATGGTCAGGTAGAAAGAGGGATTCTTCAACAAGAGGGATTCTTCACATGAGGGAGTGTGATCATCTCCCTCAATTGCAGACACACACTGAGGTCAGGGAGACATCTCTGGACACTTGCATCATCTTCACAAATGATGGCGGGATTCGATGGACAAAGCCATAAATGCGTATGCCATTGACCTTTATCTACAAGAGGAAAAATGCATCAGAAAGACAGCATGCCACCAAACCAGTTTTCAGCCTCCTCTCCACTCTGCCCTAGTACCAATAACATTCCCCAAGAAAACCCCTCGTTATGCAAGTTAACGTATTAGATACACTTCTGTTTACAGATGACATTTTGTGCCTATTTGAGACAGTAGCTGATTTTATTTCTAATGTTTCCTCTCATTCCTCTAGTGAAGTTCTAAACTCTGTGTCACAAAGTCTCTGCTTACTCAGCCTCCCTTCTAACCTGGAAGTTACCCGTTGCCAGGGACTGTGTCTCAGGAACTTGAGACCCTGCATCTCACACAGCACCTGCCACAGGGTTAGTGCTAGGCCATGTTCATTGAAATGCATACTTTTCAGTTCCATGAACTGTGATTGCTTTTCACTACTGATGGCACAGTTTCTCTTTGGAGTAACCTACATCTGACGTATTAGTGGCAAAGAAGTAAACCCAGTGTTCTTATAGAATGAAAGGAGAACAGTTCTTGTAAAACAGGATATTACCTTCAACAACTTCTAAGCATAGGAAAAGATCCCTCGCTTGAATCTGAATAAGATGTGAATGTTTTGGTCTACTCGTTAGAGAAAGCCAGGAAGTATGGATATATTCTTTATATTGAGGCTATGGAGAAAGTCACCTTATTAATATTAATTTTTCAAATTTGAAATGCACACATTTTTAAAGCCAGTATTTTCATTTTTTTGTAATTATCTTCTAGTAAAAGTATTGGGAGGTTGGTAATGACAAAAGGATTGATTAGAAAACTTAATACAGCATCATTTGTGAGAGCAAAATACTGGAAAGAAATTTAATGCCCCCAAAAGGGCCAGGTTCAACAATTTTGGGTAAACTTTTTAATGCAATATTATGCAGTCTTTAAAATCTGAAGCAGCATCATAGATTGACAATGTCTTCGAGATATATTCTTTGGCAACAAATCAACTTAGTTCCTGAAGCGTAATGTGTAGAGCAACTTATACCAGGATTTGCTTAAAAACAAATGAAATCATAGACATATCTATATGCTTCCATAAGCAAAAAAATTCCTCTGAAGGGCTAGGCACAGTGGCTTAAGCCTGTAATCCCAGTATATTGAGAGACCGAGTTGGGCAGATAACTTGAGGTTGGGAGTTCAAGACCAGCCTGGCCAAAGTGGTAAACCCCCGTCTCCCCTAAAAATACAAAAATTAGCCAGGTGTGCTGGCACGCACCTGTAGTCCCAGCTACTAGGGAGGCTGAGTCAAGATTATTGTTTGGATCCTGGAGGTGGAGGTTGCAGTGAGCTGAGATCATGCCACTGCACTCCAACCTGGACGACAAAATGAGACTCTGTCTCAAGAAAACAAACAAACAAATAAACAAACAAAAAAACCCTCTTTGAACGAAAGCAGAGCTCTGATAGTGTTTTTCCTATGAGTAGAATTCGGGCCCCAAAATGAGACAAAGACTTAATTTTTGACTGATTTAAACAACTTTTTTTAAATCTTTTTTTTTTTTTTCTGAAGTATATTGTATTCACTCAACTAAATGAAAATTTAAATAATGGCATAAGTAGAAATGAGCACTATGTGAAAAGACAGAGGAGATTCTCAACTTTGGGGGAAATGTCAGGTGAGCTGACCTTGACATTGGTCAGATTTGGGATAGAGCTGAGGATGGCACTGCAAGCAGGGGGTGTTCTGTGATGAAAACCAGGGGCAGGAGTAGTTATGGGAGATGGACGCCGAGGGACTGCTGAGGCCAGGTCAATGAGAGCTGCCTCCCGTTTTGGGAACCCACAAAGTCTGGGTGCTGGGAGCTCCTGGGATGCTCACCTTGTACTCATTGTAATGCACATAGATGCACAGCTCAAACTGTTTGCCATCCTCAAAGGGCACATAATCTGTTGTCTCCTCCAACATCTATATCCCAAACTCACGCCTGTTCATGACCACGTGATTGCCAAAGTGCACTCGGAAACGGAAGGCAATATCTGAGTCCTCATCCATGTCAGTGTAGAAATCCACCTGCAGCTGTGGGTCGTTGCTGAGGGCAAAGCATGCAGAATGTTGGGCAGGTCCCTCCCTTGTGCAGACACACACTAGACATACACACAAATCCCTTCCCCCCTTTACTTGGGGAAAATGTCTCCCTGATAATACTGATGGCCAGGTCCCTGTGATGATGCTTCAGCTCCTCGTGCCCCCAGCAGGGAGATTCTGTGCTCCTCATCCCCAGATGAAAACTGAGTCACAGTCGCTGACCTGGGCCTATGACTTGTTTATTCCCTGAAAATTCGATGCCCCTTGATAAAGAGCCACAGCCCCAACCCACTGAGTGTCCTCCTTCCCTAGGCCCTGTGGCTGGCCCACATGCAGTTGCTACAGGTCTCATGCCTGGTGCTGGAGGGACTCCAAGGACCGGCACCTGTATGGGGCTTCCATCCTGCCAGCTAGACATTTCCACATCACCTACACATAAGGTCAAGCCCTCAGCAAATATTCTCCCTTCTTCTCCAACCCCTCCATTGGACCATGGAGTACTCACATAAAAGAGTCGATTGGCCGGGCGCGGTGGCTCAAGCCTGTAATCCCAGCACTTTGGGAGGCCGAGGCGGGCGGATCACGAGGTCAGGAGATCGAGACCATCCTGGCTAGCACGGTGAAACCCCGTCTCTACTAAAAATACAAAAAGAAATTAGCCGGGCGTGGTGGCGGGCGCCTGTAGTCCCAGCTACTCCGGAGGCTGAGGCAGGAGAATGGCGTGAACCCGGGAGGTGGAGCTTGCAGTGAGCCGAGATCGCGCCACTGCACTCCAGTCTGGGCGACAGAGCGAGACTCCGTCTCAAAAAAAAAAAAAAAAAAAAAAAAAAAAAAAAAGAGTCGATTGGTGTCCCTTTGATTATCACGCAGGAACCAACAGACAAAGACACAGGCAGTTTGTATGGCACCTGCCAGAGTATTGAGAGTAAGTGAGAGGTGCAGGGTCAGGTGCAGTCTCCCCTCCTGAAACATATTCCCATAGTGCAGGAGGTTAGAGATGAAAGGGAGGCTCTGTGGACTCTCCCCTTTCAGCCTACCACAGTCAGGGCCCCATATTCCTGAAGATATGGTGGACCCATAGTTAAGAATAAGCGTTCAGGAGCCAGGATGCCTGGATTCCGGTCGTCATTCTGCCTTTTACTAGCAGTGCAATCTTAGATTTGTTACTTGAACTCTTCCATCCCCATTTTCCCTAGGACAAGGAGAATGATCAGGAATTTCTACTTTGTAGGATGTTTTCCGTAATAGAGAGTTAATACATGTAAAAGTGTTACCCTAATCCCTGTCATGGGTAGGGCCTCTTAGGGGTGACCTCACAGAACCGGGGAGTCCTCCTGAAACACTGACCTGCCTTCATTCTCAACTCTGAAAATTAAAATAGGACTTGTAAATGTAAGAATGTAAACATTCACTCCAGTGGGAAACAACACTTGTTGAAAGAGAGAGAAATGATGAAAGAACAGGAAACCCTTGGGTGTGGGAGGCAAATGCATCGCAATCATCAAGGGAAATGGACGTCCTTCCCAGAAGGGGCACACATTGCTGATAGCACGGCCCCAGTACTTGCACAAATGAAGCCTGTGGGTCAGGGATGTGACTGGAGGGAACGATTGATTTCTACGATGACTACAAGTGGTTGAGATGATTTTTCTGTACTTTTGAGATAGGTTCTTGCTCTGTCGCCCAAGCTGACATGCAGGGGTGCAATCATGGTTCACTGAAACCTCAAACTCCTAGGCTGCAGTGATCCTCACACATCTGCCCCCTCTTGAATAGCTGGGGAGAAAGGTGCCTGCCACTCTGCCAGTCGAATATTTAAAGTTTTTTAAAGAAAGGGTCTCACTATGATGCCCAAACAGGTCTCAAACTTCTGGCCTCAAGTTATCCTCTCATCTTTGCCTCCAAAATTGGTGGGATTATAGCCATGAGTCAGTGAACCCAGCTGCTTGATTGAGTAATATCCACCATAAGCTCCTTCTGAACTGAGACTTAACTTGTTCTTTCATGGGTGGAGAACAAGTTTAGTCTCAGTTCAGATAGAGCTTACAGTGGATACTTTACGTGATTCAGTCTCTGAAACCATGGCCTCTAATGTCCTTTCCTAGCAAACCAGTATCTGCACACCCTGCTGTTCCACAATGGGAAGAACTGGATGGACTGGGGACAGGGAAGCTGAGCCTGGAAGACAAGAACAGTGGTCACTCTGTGCAGACCCCACCTGAGAAACCATCGCCCTCATAGTCTGCATTCCTCTTCCCCACTCTTACTGGGAAGAGACATCTACTGACCATACATTCTGCTCTCACAAGTGATCTGAAACAAGTCCTTGGTAACTCACAATCTCCAAGATCCCCACCAGTTAAGCCACCTGGGATTCACATCAGAGGTGCTGCTGTGTGGGGAGAAACATTCACGTGTGCAGAAAGCCACATGCATGATCCTACTTCAACACACAGTCACATCCCAGCACACACACACACACACACACACAGAGTCACACAGAGCCATGCCACTCACTGAGTCACACACACCTGCTCACTGTGCACATAACGATGCTCATGCACTGGTCTGGCTGTGCTCACACACATATTCACATCATAGACAGGAAACAAAGCCCACTCACTCCCTTACTCTCCATTCACACACGTGCTCATCCTGGGGGGTCATCCACCTCCCACTTAAAGTCACATCATCTCAGCAGAGTTTTACTCTCATCAGACATCACCTCATGCTCATAGAGGGTCACACTGGTCCAGGGTCCACACCCGAAGCCCCACAAGTGTCACAGATAGCATAGCCTCAGGGTTTCTATTCCACACATCATTAACTCTGAGTAAAGCATTCACAGGAGAAATGCTCATATTTTCTTCTCAGAAAATCTCCCGCTTCCTTCTTGGTTTCTGTGACACGAAATTTTTGAAGGCTCTGCCTTTTCAACTCACAGGTAAAGAGGACATTGTTCTCTCCTTCTGGGCGACCTTCAGAATTGAGTCCAGTCTTCTGAGTGAATCTCTGAGTTGCAGCATTTAAATGACTCACTTCAGCCTTGCCCTCTGGCTTCATTCCAGATTCCAAGTTCCTCCCAGCAAGCTTTCCTTGCAACTTGAGAAAGGCTTAGGTGTCAAGAAGAAATTCAGTCACAACCATAGCTGTTTGCAGGTCTGTGTCTGTAATGCAGCGGAAATGACAGTGGGGGAGGTACCAGGCTGTGGGTTGGGTTACGAGGGAAATGCATAGATAAGGATGATGGAGTGACGGATAGTGGTTGTAAAGCCCAGCCTTTATGCCTCTCAAGTCTTTTCTCACCTATGCAGAATATACCCAGAAGGTGTACATTTTCCCAATTTGTACAATGGCTAAAAAAAAGTTGGAGATTTTGGGGAAATACATTTGCTCTAGAAGGTAATGATTCTGTCTGCTTTTAAATGTTCTGGTAGAGCAGTGACTCTGTGGAGAGAAGTAGATAAATTTCTTGCATGAACCTATTCCACACTAGGCTGCTTGGCTGTGCCAGGTGAGGGCCACTCTTACCTGACTGTCACACACCTGGACTCTAGCTATACCTTCCCTTTCTCTTGGTGTTCATGCAAATAAAAGTTTCAGAGATACTGTTTCTCCTGCAGATTGTGGGAGGAAGGTGAGATTATGGCTTTTGTTTGATTTTTCTTTCCTTTTATTTTAGGTTCAGGGGTACATATGCAGGTACACTCGTGTCATGGGGTTTGTGGTACATATGATTTCT